>NW_006789458.1:3124759-3155658 GCF_000442215.2 Lipotes vexillifer | reverse complement strand
CTCTTTCCCAAAATCTTACTCATAGCCTTATTTCTTTCAGGCCTGTAAATCAAACCTCTATAAATCCCTCTCCAGGCTGAAATCTCCTGGAGGTTAAGAGATTCATTAGTGGGGAAAGGAAAATCATTACAAAGATTTTGTAAATAATAAATTTTGCATATTCTTCTATATTCTTTATGTGGATACAACTGAACCTAACACTTTCTGTTATCTAATACTCTTGTCCACATTTTAGTTCATTGTACACTCTATAGTAAGCCCTTTGATAAAATTCATTTTCTTTTTGCATATGACTTCCAGTTTCATGCCAATCTTGAGATCCTCTCATACTTATTTCAGATTCTCATTATCTGGCTGGCATTTTGTCTTCAATTATCTCATTTTAAATTCACATGAGACAGAAGTGCCGGCAGTCAGCATTCTAGTTCTACTTACTAATTTGTGGAGGTGTGACTTGGGTGATTTTTAAGTTAAAAATATCATTTCATATGCATAGTGATGATTTTTAAAATTTTACTAAATTTATAGATGTATGGATATCTGTTGTCAAGAGTCTGACAAGCTAAATTCTTTACTACTTTAGTTATTAATATATTACATAGGTTTTATCAGAATTCTATTGTTTTCACCCAAAGCTTTTTCAAAAAGTCTCAAGACAAGAAGGATGCATTATGATATTCACGTTCGCACATAAAGGCAAAATAAATTCGGGAATTTTTTTTTTTACATCTTTATTGGAGTTTAATTGCTTTACAATGGTGTATTAATTTCTGCTTTATAACAAAGTGAATCAGTTATACATATACATATGTTCCCATATCTCTTCCCTCTTGCGTCTCCCTCCCTCCCACCCTCCCTATCCCACCCCTCTAGGTGGTCACAAAGCACCGAGCTGATCTCCCTGTGCTATGCGGCTGCTTCCTACTAGCTATCTATTTTACATTTGGTAGTGTATATATGTCCATGCCACTCTCTCGCTTTGTCACAGCTTACCCTTCCCCCACCCCATATCCTCAAGTCCATTCTCTAGTAGGTCTGTGTCTTTATTCCTGTCTTACCCCTAGCTTCTTCATGACCTGTTTTTTTCTTAAATTCCATATATATGTGTTAACATACGGTATTTGTCTTTCTCTTTCTGACTTACTTCACTCTGTATGACAGACTCTAGGTCCATCCCCCTCATTACAAACAGCTCAATTTCGTTTCCTTCTATGGCTGAGTAATATTCCATTGTATATATCTGCCACATCTTCTTTATCCATTCATCTGATAATGGACACTTAGGTTGTTTCCATCTCCGGGCCATTGTAAATAAAGCTGCAGTGAACACTTTGGCACATGACTCTTTTTGAATTATGGTTTTCTCAGGGTATGTGGCCAGTAGTGGGATTGCTGGGTCATATGGTAGTTCTATTTTTAGTTTTTTAAGGAACCTCCATACTGTTCTCCATAGTGGCTGTACCAATTCACATTCCCACCAGCAGTGCAAGAGTGTTCCCTTTTCTCCACACCGTCTCCAGCATTTATTCTTTATAGATTTTTTCATGATGGCCATTCTGAATGGTGTGAGATAATATCTCATTGTAGTTTCGATTAGCATTTCTCTAATGATTAATGATGTTGAGCATTCTTTCATGTGTTTGTTGGCAATCTGTATATCTTCTTTGGAGAAATGTCTATTTAGGTCACCTGCCTATTTTTGGATTTGATTGTTTTATAGTTATTGAGCTGCATGAGCTGCTTGTAAATTTTGGAGATTAATCCTTTGTCAGTTGCTTCATTTGCAAATATTTTCTCCCATTCTGAGGGTTATCTTTTGGTCTTGTTTATGGTTTCCTTTGCTGTGCAAAAGCTTTGAAGTTTCATTAGGTCCCATTTGTTTATTTTTGTTTTTAATTTCCATTTCTCTAAGAGGTGGGTCAAAAAGGATCTTGCTGTGATTTATGTCATAGAGTGTTCTGCCTATGTTTTCCTCTAAGAGTTTGACAGTTTCTGGCCTTACATTTAGATCTTTAATCCATTTTGAGCTTATTTTTGTGTATGGTGTTAGGGAGTGATCTAATCTCATACTTTTACATGTACCTGTCCAGTTTTCCCAGCACCACTTATTGAAGAGGCTGTCCTTTCTCCACTGTACATTCCTGCCTCCTTTATCAAAGATAAGTTGACTATATATGTGTGGGTTTATCTCTGGGCTTTCTATCCTGTTCTACTGATTTATCTTTCTGTTTTTGTGCCAGTACCATACTGTCTTGATTACTGTAGCTTTGTAGTATAGTCTGAAGTCAGGCAGCCTGATTCCTCCAGCTCCATTTTTTGTTCTCAAGATTGCTTTGGCTATTCGGGGTCTTTTGTGTTTCCATACAAATTGTGAAATTTTTTGTTCTAGTTCTGTGAAAAATGCCAGTGGTAGTTTGATAGGGATTGCATTGAATCTATAGATTGCTTTGGGTAGTAGAGTCATTTTCACAATGTTGATTCTTCCAATCCAAGAACATGGTATATCTCTCCATCTGTTTGTATCATCTTTAATTTCTTTCATCAGTGTCTTATAATTTTCTGCATACAGGTCTTTTGTCTCCTTAGGTAGGTTTATTCCTAGATATTTTATTCTTTTTGTTGCAATGGTAAATGGGAGTGTTTTCTTGATTTCACTTTCAGATTTTTCATCATTAGTATATAGGAATGCCAGAGATTTCTGTGCATTAATTTTGTATCCTGCTACTTTACCAAATTCATTGATTAGCTCTAGTAGTTTTCTGGTAGCATCTTTAGGATTCTCTATGTATAGTATCATCATGTCATCTGCAAACAGTGACAGCTTTACTTCTTTTCCGATTTGGATTCCTTTTATTTCCTCTCCTTCTCTGATTGCTGTGGCTTAAACTTCCAAAACTATGTTGAATAAGAGTGGTGAGAGTGGGCAACCTTTTCTTGTTCCTGATCTTAGTGGAAATGCTTTCAGTTTTTCACCATTGAGGATGATTATTTCTGTGGGTTTGTTATATATGGCCTTTATTATGTTGAGGAAAGTTCCCTCTATGCCTACTCTCTGCAGGTTTTTTATCATAAATGGGTGTTGAATTTTGTCGAAAGCTTTCTCTGCATCTATTGAGATGATGATATGGTTTTTCTCCTTCAATTTGTTAATATGGTGTATCACGTTGATTGACTTGCGTATATTGAAGAATCCTTGCATTCCTGGAATAAACCCCACTTGATCATGGTGCATGATCCTTTTAATGTGCTGTTGGGTTATGTTTGCTAGTATTTTGTTGAGGATATTTGCATGTATGTTCATCAGTGATATTGGCCTGTAGTTTTCTTTCTTTGTGACATCCTTGTCTGGTTTTGATATCAGGGTGATGGTGTCTTCGTAGAATGCGTTTGGGAGTGTTCCTCCCTCTGCTATATTTTGGAAGAGTTTAAGAAGGATAGGTGTTAGCTCTTCTCTAAATGTTTGATAGAATTCACCTGTGAAGCCATCTGGTCCTGGGCTTTTGTTTGTTGGAAGAGTTTTAATCACAGTTTCAATTTCAGTGCTCGTGATTGGTCTGTTCATATTTCTGTTTCTTCCTGATTCAGTCTTGGCAGGTTGTGCCTTTCTAAGAATTTGTCCATTTCTTCCAGGTTGTCCATTTTATTGGCATAGAGTTGCTTGCAGTAGTCTCTTATGATCCTTTGTATTTCTGCAGTGTCAGTTGTTATTTCTCCTTTTTCATTTCTAATTCTATTGATTTGAGTCTTCTCCCTTTTTTCTTGATGAGTCTGGCTAATGGTTTATCAATTTTGTTTATCTTTCAAAGAACCAGCTTTTAGTTTTATTGATCTTTGCTATTGTTTCCTTCATTTCTTTTTCATTTATTTCTGATCTGATTTTTATGATTTCTTTCCTTCTGCTAACTTTGGGGTTTTTTTATTCTTCTTTCTCTAATAGCTTTAGGTGCAAGGTTAGGTTGTTTATTCGAGATGTTTCCTGTTTCTTAAGGTAGTATTGTATTTCTATAAACTTGCCTTTTAGAACTGCTTTTGCTGCATCCCATAGGTTTTGGGTCGTCATGTCTCCATTGTCATTTGTTTCTAGGTATTTTTTAATTTCCTCTTTGATTTTTTCAGTGATCTCTTGGATATTTAGTAGTGTATTGTTTAGCCTCCAGTTGTTTGTATTTTTTACAGATCTTTTCCTGTAATTGATATCTAGTCTCATAGCATTGTGGTTGTAAAAGATACTTGATACAATTTCAATTTTCTTAAATTTACCAAGGCTTGCTTTGTGACCCAAGATATGATCTATCCTGGAGAATGTTCCATGAGCATTTGAGAAAAATGTGTATTCTTTTGTTTTTGGATGGAATGTCTTATAAATATTAATTAAGTCCATCTTGTTTAATGTATCATTTAAAGCTTGCTTAGCTGTTTTGGGTTCATTATTGTAGGTCTTTTTCCTTTTTCCTTCTCTTGTGTTTCTTGGCTAGAGAAGTTCCTTTAGCATTTGTTGTAAAGCTAGTTTAGTGGTGCTGAACTCTCTCAGCTTTTGCTTGTCTGTAAAGGTTTTAATTTCTCCATCAAATCTGAATGAGATCCTTGCTGGGTAGAGTAATCCTGGGTGCAGGTTTTTCTCCTTCATCACTTTAAATATGTCCTTCCAGTCCATTCTGGCTTGCAGAGTTTCTGCTGAAAGATCAGCTGTTAAGCTTATGGGGATTTCCTTGTGTGTTATTTGTTGTTTTTCCCTTGATGCTTTTAATATGTTTTCTTTGTATTTAATTTTTGACAGTTTGATTAATATGTGTCTTGGAGTATTTCTCCTTGGATTTATCCTGTATGGGACTCTCTGTGCTTCCTGGACTTGATTAACTATTTCCTTTCCCATATTAGGGAAGTTTTCAATTATAATCTCTTCAAATATTTTCTCAGTCCCTTTCTTTTTCTCTTCTTCTTCTGGAACCCCTATAATTTGAATGTTGGTGCGTTTAATGTTGTCCCAGAGGTCTCTGAGACCGTCTGTCTTCAGTTCTTTTCATTCTTTTTTCTTTATTCTGCTCTGCAGTAGTTATTTCCACTATTTTATCTTCCAGGTCACTTATCTGTTCTTCTGCCTCAGTTATTCTGCTATTGATCCCATCTAGAGTATTTTTAATTTCATTTATTGTGTTGTTCATTGTTGCTTGTTTTATCTTTAGTTCTTCTAGGTCCTTGTTAAATGTTTCTTGCATTTTGTCTATTCTATTTCCAAGATTTTGGATCATTTTTACTATCATTATTCTGAATTCTTTTTCAGGTAGACTGTTTCCTCTTCATTTTTTAGGTCAGTGGGTTTTTATCGTTCTCCTTCATCTGCTGTGTGTTTTTCTGTCTTCTCATTTTGCTTATCTTACTGTGTTTGGGGTCTCCTTTTTGCAGGCTGCAGGATCGTAGTTCCTGTTGTTTTTGGTGTCTGTCCCCAGTGACTAAAGTAGGTTCAATGGGTTGTGTAGGCTTCTTGGTGGAGGGGACTAGTGCCTGTGTTCTGGTGGATGAGGCTTGATCTTGTCTTTCTGGTGGGCAGGTCTTCGTTCGGTGGTGTGTTTTTGGGGTGTCTGTGGACCTATTATGATTTTAGGCAGCCTCTCTGCTAATGGGTGGGGTTGTGTTCCTGTCTTGCTAGTTGTTTGGCATAGGATGTCCAGCACTGTAGCTTGCTGGTCGTTGAGTGAAGCTGGGTGCTGGTGTTGAGATGGAGACCTCTGGGAGATTTTCGGCATTTGATATTATATGGAGCTGGGGGGTCTCTTGTGGACCAGTGTCCTGCAGTTGTCTCTCCCACCTCAGAGGCACAACACTGACTCCTGGCTGCATCACCAAGAGCCTTTCATCCACACTGCTCAGAATAAAAGGGAGAAAAAGTAGAAAGAAAGAAAGGAAGAAAGGAAGGAAGGAAGGAAGAAAGGAAGAAAGAAAAAAGAAAGAAAGAAAGAAGGGAGGGTGGAAGGAAGGAAGGAGGGAAGGAAGGAAAGAAAGAAAAGATAAAATAAAATAAAGTTATTAAAATAAAAAATAATTATTAAGAAACAAAATATTTTTTTTAAAGAAAAAACATGGACGGATAGAACCTTCGGACAAATGGTGGAAGCAGCTATACAGACAGAATCTCACACAGAAGCATACACATACAGACTCACAAAAAGAGGAAAAGGGGAAAAAATAATAAATCTTGCTCTCAAAGTCCACCTCCTCAATTTGAGATGATTCGTTGTCTATTCATGTATTCCACAGATGCAGGGTACATCAAGTTGATTGTGGAGCTTTAACCCGCTGCTTCTGAGGCTGGTGGGAGAGATTTCCCTTTCTCTTTGTTCTCACAGCTCCCAAGGCTCTACTTTGGATTTGGCCCCGCCTCTGCATGTAGGTCGCCGGAGGGCGTCTGTTCTTTGCTCAGACAGGACAGGGTTAAAGAAGCAGCTGCTTCGGGGACTCTGGCTTACTCAGGCTGGGGGGGAGGGAGGGGTAAGGAGTGCGGGGCGAGCCTGCGGCGGCAGAGGCCAGCGGAATGTTGCACCAGCCTGAGGCGCGCCGTGCGTTCTCCCAGGGAAATTGTCCCTGGATCCCGGGACCCTGGCAGTGGCAGGCTGCACAGGCTCCCCAGGTGGGGGGTGTGGATAGTGACGTGTGCTCGCACACAGGCTTCTTGGTGGCAGCAGCAGCAGCCTTAGCGTCTCATGCCCGTCTCTGGGGTCCACGCTTTTAGGCGCGGCTGGCGCCCGTCTCTGGAGTTCCTTTAAGCAGCGCTCTTAATCCCCTCTCCTCACACACCAGGAAACAAAGAGGGAAGAAAAAGTCTCTTGCCTCTTCGGCAGGTCCAGTCTTTTCCCCAGACTCCCTCCTGGCTAGGCGTGGTGCACTAACCCCCTGCAGGCTGTGTTCACGCTGCCAACCCCAGTCCTCTCCCCCGGGAATGTTTTTAGTATATACTTTTATAGTATTTCAAGGCTAGTTTCCCAAAATTCATTTAGCCAATATATCTCTGCATCTAAAGTAATAATCCAAAGACTTGACTAGCCTCAACATCTAAGATGCTTACTTTTATATCTAGAATATCAGATGAAGTGACTGAAAGTACAGGAGCTGCCCAGGCATTTATCTGTTTTCACAATTTCTCTCCATGTGGTTATGGCACAGGATGGCAATTTCAGTGTAGTCAAACTTCTTGCATAAAGGTTGGATTACCCCAGAGTGTGCATTTCAAGAGAGTGAAAGCAGAAGGCACAATATATGTGTAATTTGAGACCATGAAGAAAAGAAACAAAAGAAACAGGAAATGTAACAAAACAATATTTCAATATTAAAAACTCTAATCTCAAAACACAGTATATAGTCAGTTGTGTTCTGCATCTTAACATGATGCTTTTAATATTCATCAATATTGTTGCGTATATCAGTAGCTTATTTCTTTTTATGGCTTTATTGTATGGATGGATGTATTACAATGTGTTTATATAATCTCTAGTAGATAGACATTTGGTTTTCTTGCAGTTTGGGGCTATTATGAAAAAATTTCTTGTGAATAATCCAGTACAAATCTTTGTGTGGTTGTATAGTTTCAGTTATCTTAGGTAAATATCTAGGAATACAATTTCTGTGTTATTTGGTATGTTCAACTCATAAGAAACTGCCAAATTGTACCATTTTGCATTTCTAGGATGTTACTTATCATCATCACCACACTTGGCATGGTTAGTCTTTCTTAATTTTACCGCTTCTAGTTGATGTGTATCTTATCGTTTTAGCTTGAATTTCCTGAATGATTAATGATATTGAACATGTTTTCCTGTGCTGATTTGCCATGTTATGTCTTCTTTACTGAAGTATCTGTTAAAATCTTTGGTCCATGTTTTGATTGGGTTGTTTGTCTTCTTAATATTGAGTAATCAGACTTATTTATATATTCTAGATACAAGTAATGTATCATATATGTTTTGCAAATATTTTCTCCCAGTCTGTGTTCTGCCTTTTCATTTTTTAGCGGAGAGTTTTTTTCCTGTGTATATTTTTGTTTAAATCCATTTTTTAAAAGTCATCTTGTTCGTGTGTAATTTACATTTAGTAAACTTCACCACTTTTAAGTGTACAATTTAGTGAGTTTGGACAAATGTGTAGTTTACCATCACCACAGTCATGATATAGAACAGTTCTATCACCCAAAGAAGTCTCTCATGCCCCTTTACAGTCAATTCCTACCATCACCTCCTGTCATCGCAACCACCGATATGCTTTCTTACAAGTGTCTTTTTAAGGACAAAACTTTTAAATTAGATGAAATACAGTTTATAAGTGTTTTTCTTTTGTGGTTTATGCATTTTGGGTTTAATTTAAAACATCTTTTCCTAACCCAAGTTTGTTAAGATTTTCTCCTACGTTTTCTTCTAGAAGTGTTAATAGTTTTTTGGACTTATATTTAGGTCTACAGTCCATTTCAAGTTAACTTTTGTTTATGGTGCTTGAGTCAAGGTTCATTTTTTTTGCAACTGGATATTTAATTTTTCCAGCATATTGTTGAAAAGACTATTTTTTTTCACATTGAATTACCCTGACACCTTTGTCAAAAATCAATTGACCATATATATGTGTGGGATGTTTCTGGACTCGACTCTGTGTATTGATCTATATCCATCCATCCTTATACTTATACCTCACTGTCTTTAAGACTTTTGCTTTAGAGTAAGTATTGAAATGAGGCAGTTCAAGTCTTCCAGTTTTGCTCTTCTTTTTAAAAAATGTCTTGGCAACCCTAATATTTTCATGTAAATTATAGAATAATCTTGTTGATTTCTACATGAAGGTCTACTGGACTTTAATTGATAGTGTAATCTGTTGATCAATTTGGGGAGAATTGACATGTTTACAGTATTGTCTTCTGATCCATGAACATGGTATATTTTTCCAATTATTTAGATCTTCTTTAATTCTTTCAACAATATCATGTAGTTTTTAGTGTACAGGTCTTGAACATTTTTTGTTAAATTTATCCTTGTTTATATTATTTTTTTATATTATAAATGATTTGTTTAAAGTTTCAAATCTGAATTGTTTGCATATAGAAATGCAGTTGATGTTTACTCATTAGCCTTGAATCCTGCATCCTTGCTCAGTTTGTCTATTTGTTTGTTCTTAAGTATGTTGAGATTCTCTTTGTAGATGATCACATCATGTGGGAGCAAAGACAGTTTTACTTCCTCTTTTTCAGTCTCAGTGGATTTTCTCCCTTCTTGCCTTATTAAGCTAAGACCTTCAGAGCAATGTTAAATAGCAATGTAAGAGCAGACATCCTTGCCTTATACCGGATCTTAGGGCAAAAGCATTTGTACTTTTCACCATTAAGAATGTTGTTAGCTGTAGGTTTTTTATATATACCCTTTAACAAATTGAAGAAGTTCCTTTCTGTTCCCATTTTGCTAAGCTTTTTTTTTTTTTTATAAATCATGATAGGATGTAAAATTTTCTCAAATTATATTTTTGTATCTGTTGGGATGATCATGTGTTTTTTCTTCTTTATTCTGTTGATATCTTGAATTTCATTGTTTGTTTTTTTTAATGTTAGACCAACATTGCATTTCTTACATAAATCCCACTTAGTTATGATGTATTATCCTTTTGGTGTGTTGTTGAACCCAGTTTGCTAAAATTTTGTTAAGAATTTTAAATCTTTGTTCACTAGGAATATCATTCTGTAGGGTCCCTTCTCTTCCCTACCCCGAGCAATGTCTCTGGGTTTGGATTCAGGGTAATGCTAACCTCTTAAAATGAGTCAGGCAGCATTGCTTCTTCTATTTTCTGGTAGAATTCACCAGTGACAATTTGAGACCAAGAGTTTTCCTTGTAGGAAGGTTTTTAAAAATGAAGTGAAATTTTAAAAATATATTTATGGAGGCATGCATTTTATCTATTTCTTCTTGAGTGAGCTTTGGTTGTGTGTTTCCAGGAATTTATTTCATCTAATTTTTAAAATTTATTTGCCTAATATTGTTCAATTCCTATCTAGTTCTAGGCCCTGAGAAGGCAACTGTACTCTATACAAGGTTCCTTCTCTCATGCAATTCATATTATGCAATTATAAAGGAGACTTATGAATGAAATTTCTTCTTAATTGAATAATTTATACATTTATTGTCTCAAGTTAATAGAAACTGTACTTAGAATAATAAATAGATATGCTCTAGAGACCAGAGACCTAAGTTTGAATCTCAGCTCTACTGCTTAAGAGCTATGTGATGCTAGGCAAGCTTCATAAACATGGCTAAATCTTAGTTTTCTCATCTGTATGATAGAGATAATCATTGTACCTATTTTATAACGTTGTTTTAGGGTTAAATAATATAATGCATGTAACTTACTTAGTATAGTGCCAAACAAGTAGCAGTACTCAAAAATAGTGCCTATTGTGATAGTAATAATAAATTATATTTATTATATTTAATCATCTATAATATGGAAATAGCATTTTGTAGCTTTAGTGATTGTTGTTAGAATGTAATGTCTTAATGCTCAAAAATTGTAGTGTTTATTATTTTTATTGTGTTGGTATTGGATATATTTCATAAATAGCCCAAATATTTCACATTATATCCTAATAGATTTAAATATTTTAAAATAATTACCTTGAGAATTTTTACTCTTTTAAAAGTATATTTTATTCTCCAAATGAAAAATCTATTAATATTTAATGTGGTAGAACTGAGCAATTTCTTTTTTAATCTTGTTAGTAGAGTCGTAATAAAATACTTTAATGTAAATTATTTTAATTATGGAAATAAAATTTTAAAAAATTTTAAAGGAACTATTTTTGTACTTACCATATTATAAAGTATTTTCATTAGGTGACTTTTGATCCCAGAAAATTTCCTTAACTTTTCATGCCTTGCATTAATTGTTTAAAAATTAGATAGCTAGTAGGAAGCAGCTACATAGCACAGGGAGATCAGCTCGGTGCTTTGTGACCACCTAGAGGGGTGGGATAGGGAGGGTGGGAGGGAGGGAGACACAAGAGGGAGGAGATATGGGAACATATGTATATGTATAACTGATTCACTTTGTTATAAAGCAGAAGCTAACACACCAATGTAAAGCAATTATACTCCAATAAAGATGTTAAAAAAAAAAATTGCCAGCCTACAGGCTACTTTTTCCAGTGTCAGGCACCTAGTTAGATCGAGAATTCTTTTTACATTTTCAGACTTGTAAGAAGAGGGCAAGAAATAGAGAAATAGGGCTTGAGGTATTTAGCTGGAAATTTATAACCAGCTGTTTCAGAGTCCAGCCATCTGAGCTTAGATCCCTTTCAATTCTCCTGAAGCATCCTAAGGGTTTAATTTGTATTTTAAGAAATGTAATTTTGAACTATTTATTAAAATATGGCATTTTATCAGTATCCTTTCTGGAAGAAACTTTCTTCAAAAACTAAATGTAAATTTACATTACTTTACATTAATTTTTCTGTGTGAAATGCATAGAAACTGAGTTCAGCTTGAGAAGAGGATAGACATGATCTAGAAAACAATTAATATGAATTACCTATTAAATGTAAGTGTACTTTTATTTGATCCTATAAAGTACATGTTTAAATGTTTGTTTTATTGTATAACTGATACCATTCCAATTGTGTAGTATAGTATTTGCTACAGACTGAATCTTTATGTCCACCCTAAACTCATATGTGGAAACCTAATCCCTAGTGTGATGGCATTTGGAGGGTGGGGCCTTTCTAGTGATTAGGTCATGAAGGTGGAGCCCTCCTGAATGGGATTAGTGCCCTTATAAGGGACACCTCAGAGAGCTCAGTTGCTCCTTCCCCATTGTGAGGACACTGTGAAAAGACAGCTCTCTGTGAGCCAGGAAGCAGGTACCGAATCTGCAAGTGCATTGATCTTGGACTTCCCAGCCTCCAGAATTGTGGGAAATAAATTTCTGTGGTTTATAATTCACCCAGTCTGGTAATCTGTTATAACATCCCAAATGGACTAAGGCAGTATTGTTGACTAGTTTTCTTGTGTGTGAGCTAGAGACATTCTTTTCATCTTAGGTCTTTTTGTAAACCTAAGGGATGTGTTAATCAGCATTATTGCACAGACTCCCATGTCTCATTGCTTAATTGATTAGTTGTCTTTAGGGTACTCAGGTTCCAAGCTCAATCAATATTATGATAATGAATGTAATCATTGTAATTATTGACCCATATTGAGCATATTTTGTTATTCTCTGTTAACTGATATTTTGCTATTATAAAGGAGTGACTAAAGTTTGTATAGACAGTATTTGCAAGAAAAAAATGTAATTGAATTTAAAGTCTTATATTGCAGTGATAGTTCTCAGGATGTTGTTTAAGTCTAGATCTTTATTTTTTATTAAAGTGTGTTGCATATTTTTCAAAATATAACAATTTATTTTAAAGATAAACATTCCGGGTTTGTAATGAAATATAAACTTGTATATTTAGGTCATTAAGGCAATCTATTAATATTTACATTACTATATTCCCACAGCATTGCTAAGCACAACACACACACACACACAAACTTGTAGTCATTGCTAAAGGAACTTAAATTTCTAAAGGTATGTTCCTTGCTTGAGGAGCAAAAAATTCATTTTTTTAACAAAAACAAGATTATTTAGTTATTGTATGTGATATTTTAATGTTTCTAATAAAAATACTTTACCTTCAAAACTTTAAGCCTTATTTTCCTTATAAATAATTCTTTGGAAAGTATTTTTTAATTTAACTTTATTCTTTGCAGTACATATTTATTAAGTACCTAATATGTGCTACATGCTAGGCTTGGTGCTGAGGATGCAAAGCTATAGAGCACTTGTGCAGTCTTCCTCTTTCTCCTGTGCCTCTGCCAAGAAAAAAAAATTTGTCAGAAGCCTGAATCAGTAAAAACATCAACAGTATGTTTACTTAAAACCTTTATAAAATTTCTCCCATTATGAAAGTAACAACAGTACATGCACATTGCAGAAAACATCAAAAAGTTATTTCAGTTCAATTGATAAAATACTTATTTATTGACTGCGTGCTACAAGCTAGTCACTGTGCTATGTACTTAGTACGTGGCATGAGGAAGACAGATGGTCTCACATTTAGGAAAGTATAATGCTCTGGGAAATGGATATTAAACAAATTATTACAGGTAATTTTCAAGGTATAAAACAGAAAAAAATACTCTGAATCCTACCATCTAGCAATGATCACTATTACCATATTAGTGTATTTTCCTGTTTTTATACTGTACCCATAATTTCCATTTTATTTAATGTTGTAAAATACATACTAGTTGCCTAGTAATTAATTATGCAGATGTAATTTATTAAATCCTTACTATATTTTTGAACGTTTAGATTGTTTCCATTACTTAACCAACTTTACTTAAGTATAAGCTACATAACAATAAAATGTACTCACTTTAAGTATACATAACTTATATGACTTTTGACAAACATCTATGCATGTAGTCCCCATTACAAAAAGATGCAGAACATTTCCACTGCCACAAAAAGTTCTGCTGTTCCTCTTTGCAGTCAGTCTTCCCTCTCTCATTCTGTCATCTCCTGCTCCTATACCTGGCCCTAGGCAACTACTGATCTGCTTTCTGACACTAAAGATTTGATTTACCTTTTCTAAAATTTCACAGAAATGGAATCATACAATATGTACTCTTTTATGTCTGTTTCTATTTCTTTTGCTCAGCCTAACGTTTTTGAGATTATCCATGTCTCAGTAGTTTGTTCCTTCATTGCTGAGTCATGAGCATGCTATATCAGTGTTTTTTTAATCTGTCCTGCTTTTGGTGTACATTTGGATTGTTTCTAGTCATCGCCTACTATGAATAAAGCTGATATGCACATACATGTACAAGTTTTCTTTTTTCTTGGCTAAATACTGGGGAGTATAATTGTTGAGTTTATAATAAGCATATGTTTACATTTTGAAAAATTCCAAGACTGTTTTCCAAAGTAGTTGTGTCATTTTGCATTCCTAGTATCAATGCCACAAAATTCTAGTTGTTCCATATCCACACCAACTCTTCGTGTGGTCAGTCTTTTTAATTTTAGTCATTCTAATGTGTATATAGAAATATATTATTGCGGTTGGTTTTGAGTTGCATTTTTCTGATGACTAAGGATATTAAATATATTTTCACATATTGGCCATTTGCATACATTTTTTTACCTGAATGTTCGAATATTTTGTCTATTTATTAATTGGGTTATCTTATTATTAAATTCTAAAAGTTCTTTATATATTCTGGTTACAAATAGTTTGCCAAATGAGTGTATTATAAATTGTTCCTCTCAGACTGTACCTTGCCTTTTCATTGTCTCAGTGATGTTTTCTGAGCAACAGAAGTTTTAAATTTTGAAATCCAATTTATCAGTTTGTCTTCTTTGTTTTTTTAAATACTATCTAAGAAATCTTTGTCTATCATGGATGACAAATATTTTCTCCTATATTTCCTTTTGTAACTTTTATAATTGTGCTATTACATTTAGGCTTATGATATTTTTTATTTTTATGTATGCTGTAAGCTAAGGATTGAAGTTCATTTTTTATCCCATGTGGATATTTGGTTATTCCAGAATTTATCGTTGAAAAGTCTATCCTTTGCCCCATTGAATGACCTTGACACCTTTGGCAAAAATCATTTTGACATATGTGTGTGTCCTTTGCTCTAACACTAATACTGCTGCACTATAGAGGCAGTATCCTCAAGGACTCTAGTGGGTGCCACATTTCTTAAGAAGTTTTTCCATTTTGCCTGGTGAGAACAAAAAGTATTTTTAGCTCTAGGAGCCTGTGATTTTTTTCACCTGATTCTTTCCAATGGCTCTTTTCCCTGGCCTCAGAATTTTCCTCATATACATGTGCTGATTAGTAAGACTCAGAGGCAGTTCATTGCAGGTCCCTGGAGCTCTCCTCTTTGTGGTTCTCTGCCTCATGAATTACAGCTAATTTGGTCTCCCCAGTCTCTGAACTCTCTATCCTTACTTCAAGGATTCCACAGGTTCTGTTTCGGTTTTCTTTCCCTGTGTTACATTCTGGATGGTCTCTCCAGGCAGCAAGCTGGAACAATCATAATTACCACCTTGTTTCCCTTTTCTTTGGAGTCACTGTACCTTGAAGCCTAATGCTTAATGTATGAAAATCCTTGTTTTATTTATATCATGGTCAAAACAGAAGTCTCTAACCTTTATATTTTATGGATATTTCCACTGGATGCAAAATTTTAGGATGTGTTTTTTTTCTTTCAGCAATTTGGACATATTGTTCCATTATCCTTTCACTTATATAGTTTCTGAGAAGAAGTCTGGGGAAATTCTCTTATTTGGTCTTCTGTATGTCTTGTGTTTTTTTCCCTTCAGAATTTTTAAAAGATTTTCTGTCACTGGTTTTTCAGCAATTTTAGTGTGATCTGACTGGTTATATTCCGAGTATTCATGCCTGTTTGTTAGTTTTCATCTCACTGAGTTTCGTTGAAATACCTAGTCTGTGCATTTATCTTTTTTATCCTAGTTTGGAAAAATTCAGTCATTATTTTGCAGATGTCTCCCTCTCTCTTTCAGGATCTGCTGTTATCCATATGTTAGACTCCTTGACACTGTTCAAGAGGTTGCTGAGATTTTTTTTTTTTTCAGGTGCAATTTATATAGTTTTTTCTGCTATGATTTCTTGTTCATTTGTCTTTTCTCTTGCAGTGTCTAATCTGTTGTTAATCCCATCTAGTGAAATTTTTATTCAGATATTATATGTTTCACCTTTAAATGTCCTATTTAGTTCTATTTCCCATTATCTCTTCTTTATGTTCCTATACTGCTTTAAAGTTACTGTCTATTAATTCCATCATCTCTGTTATTTTTGAGGTCTGTGTCTAATGACTGACTTTTTTGTTGGTGATGGGTCATATTTTCCTGCATCTTCTCATGTCTAGTAATTGTTGATTGTATACTAGATACTTCGATTTTACTTGAGTGTTTAGATTTTGTTATCTTCCTTCAAAGAGTGTTACATCTTGTTCTGGAGAGCAGTTATTTGCAAATATGATATTTTACACTCTTATTTGTTAGCTTTGTTAGTGTATGGTTTAGCTTTTACTCCGACTTCTTTGAAATATCTACTGAATGCCTGTGTGTTCAATAATGACACTCTTCTGACTTTTCTCCAAAGTTAAGCAAATATTGTAGCACCATTTATTAAATGGTCATTTTTTCCCCATATACTTCATATCCTTATGTGTAATCATCAACTTTACCATATTCTAAATTTTTATAAAGTAACCTGTTTCTGGCCACCTGATTTCATTGATATTTCTTTTAATTTGTATGCCTATTCCATATGAATTGTAGCTTTATAGTATCTCTCAATTTCTTCAAACAGAAGTTTTCTTGAGAGCATTGATATATTGAGCAAAAATCTTCTGTTTCAATAATATCTTGGCTCATCTCATTCATTTTTTCTAAAAGAGTCACATACCATTTCTACCTTTATATTCTCTTCTTAGCCCACCTAAGTATGACATCTCTTCCCCGAAAGGTAACATATGACCTAATTCCTATGCCTGGTAAATGTTAATTTCCTTCCTGAAACTTTCTTTTCCTTTATTCTTCAGGTATTCTTTCTGTTTGTATTTCTTTTAGGACTCTATCTTAATATCCTGTTCTGCTTCTTTTTCCTGTCCTTATGTGCAGTCATACCCTAAAATTCTGACCTTAACTCTGTTTGCAGTTTCTACTAAATTTCTGGGCTATACCTTGCTTCCTTGGTGTCAACAGTATCCTTTATATAAATGACTCACACATTTACCTTTATACCCTTTGGTCCCATAGTTCTGAAGCTGTGCTATCAAGTTCTTACTTAAATGTCAATAGGTCAAAATAAAATCCATTGCTCCTCTGTCCCCGTCCCCGTTCTTTTCCTTTACACTGCTAGCAGCAACACCTACTCAGCCATCCTTAGGGAAACTTCAACACTGTTGCTCTCTGCCTTTGCCCAAATGGTGCAAGCTAGTTCCCTCTGGAATATTGACTCTTGAAAGGTCTGTTACTAGCACTAATGTTCCTCAGAAGCTCTTATCCAGCTCAAAGGTTACTTCTTATATTACCAAACATACTTATTCACTTCTTTAAGTGTACTTTCTGTTTTATAACTACATATTTTAGTGGAATTATTTATATATCTGGTTGTTCTAACCAAATAGTGATATTCTTTCAGATTGGTACCATTTCCTCTCATTTTGTCTGCAGCTTTTTCACAGTGGTTGTACTGAATTGGTGTTCTGTAAGTTTTGTTGCACTTTATGAATCGTTTCTCTGACTACTGTCCTCTCAGATTTTTTAAATTGATTCTCTAGTTGCTGCTAGAGTTGTGTACTTAAAATTATGCTAATTTTTTTCGGACTTTCCTGGTGGCACAGTGGTTAAGAATCCTCCTGCCAGTGCAGGGGACCTGTGTTTAAGCCCTGGTCCAGGAAGATCCCACATGCCGCAGAGCAGCTAAGCCCGTGTGCCACAACTACTAAGCCTGCACTCTAGAGCCTGTAAGCCACAACTACTGAGCCCACGTGCCACAACTACTGAAGCCTGTGCTCCTAGAGCCCATGCTCCACAACAAGGGAAGCCTGCACACCACAAGAAAGAGTATCCCTCACTCGCCACAACTAGAGAAAGCCAATGCGCAGCAACAAAGACCCAACACAGCCAAAAATAAATAAATAAAATTATGCTAAAATTTTTAACCCAAATGTCTTTGACACTCCTTATCTACAAAATTAATCTCTAAACCATATCATGGCAGTCAAGGTCCTAAACAATCTGGCCTCATCTTTGTGGGGTTTTTTTTGTTGTTTTTCTTTTTTTTTTGCTTAAGTTCTGTCATTATCATGAATGTGTATTATTGTTCTTCAGCTACATTCCCTCCCTCTGTGTTGTTTCCTTGCCATTACTATTTTTTTTCTTTAGAATTAATTTCTTCTACATACATCTATTAATTACCTCCTATGTTGATGGACTATACTAGGCTGTGGTCAAAATATTAAGAAGGATAGAACTTGTGGTCAAAATTTTAAGGTGGATATTAAGAGGGATTAATTTGTTCCACATACATTTATTAATTACCTACTATGTTGATGTACTATTACTAGTCTGTGGTCAAAATATTAAGATGGATAAAACTTGCACTGTTTTGTATGCTTCCCTTATATTGTCCATTTGTGAAAAATCCATCCTTCAAAACGTGAGATACTACCTTATCTGTGAAGTCTCCTCAGATCATTCCAATAAAGATTAATCATCCTTTGCCTCCAAAGCATTTTTAATATTGGAATTACAGAATTTCTCATAGCTCTCTTGTTTTTTATCTGTGCATATATCTCCTTCATCGGGTTGAATTTCTTAAGGTCAGGGATTATGTCTTAATCACGATTATATGCCCTCTTTTTCTCTTCCCAGTGTCCAATAACAGTGACTTTAACATAAGTTATTGATGGTCACTAAATGGAAAGTTGGTTCAAAGCCAAGGTAGAAACTTAGAAGGAATATTCAGAGAAAATCAGGAGAGTTAAAGTACCAAAGCCAAGGAATGTTTATAAGAAGGAGAGGGTAATAAGTGATGTTCTAAGCTCCAGAACGAGAAGTTCTTGGTTATGTTAACAGGAATAAGTTCCATAAAGTAGCAAGGGTAGACATCAGAGGAGAGCAGATTGAGAAATAAATAGAGTTCTTCTCCTTAAGTAGCTTTTTTTTTTCAGCTGATATTTTTACAGAAATTGGCTGGAAGACAAATTGAAGATTTATGGTCTAAATAAAGATCTAGAAGCCTGCATGTATTATGTTGATTTAGGGAAGATCTATATCTTTTGTATTGTAGATGAGTGGGTACTAGGCTTGACATTTGAAGAAAATTTAGAAATCTAACCACTACTTTCATCCCATTAGAAGACTACCATAAATCTGGGTCACAGGGGTTCCTTTGTCAAAATTAGTTATATTTTGTATTAAAGGATGACAGAAATTACTTTGACCTAGAAATATTTCAGAATGGTTTTACTGATGACCCATGCTTCTTTCTACTTCCTGTCTTTGTTTGAATGGTAGAGCATTAATAATATGTATGTGTCTGTATAAAATGAATGAATTTTGAAGCATATCCCTGAGTAATTTTATACATTGGTTTGATTTTTGGCATAGTATATTTGGTCATTTATAAGACACATTGAACATTTCTTCAGTCAGAATGCCTTTTATATTTGATGGTGTGTCATAGTTTTAATTGACCTCATTTTTTTTTCTTGGTATTAACATAAAAAGTTGGTGGAGTTGCAATCAACAGCATCTTAGATTTGATAAAGTATGACAATATAGTAGAGAGAATTAAAGTTTAGAGACTATCTGCCAAACAGTTTTACTATAAGTAATGTTGAACCAGTCTTTTTTGGCAATAGTTACATGATATTACCTCTTCTTCTCTCTTTACTATGACAATGGGTTATGCATAAATTTTATCTTAAAATAATGATAAACTCTTAAGTGGAGTTGGCGGTGGGAAAAGGGAAGATGGACTCTATAGAGAACCTCTTTTATGTTACCTAAATTATGATTTGGTGTGTGAGAAACAAATCTCAGTTAACCATAATTCTTATAAATTTGTAGAAGCAGTTTGTAGGAGTAATCCATGTGAAAATATAGTTAATTTCTGATCTTGCAGTCAAGAATACATTGACTGATTGGTTCATTTCTTTAATCAAAGACATGTATTGAGTACCTACTGTGATACTCGGCAGTGTACTCAGCACTGCGAACCATCTTTTGTTGTTCTTGGTGGATTTCTTAATACAGTGAAACAGTACACAGAAAGGTCAGTAGTCAATTCATAGTGCCTGAAACCGGCTCCTTCCTCATATACATTATTGAACTGAGAGCTGAAACAGGCAATTTCTTAAATAAAGAGGCTGTCTAAATGGAGAGCTGGATGCTTGACCACAGTGAGAACCCAATAAATACTTGTTGACTGTTGTTAACAGGAAATGGATGGCCTTATACTTTTAAGTGATTACATGAGAAAAGATTGGTATCATAGTTAATTATTATTGAAATAGGAAGAGTATGCATTGAGAACTATTAGGGGAATAATGGGAGCTTCTCAGTCCATTTTGGGCATTACTAACATAAATTGAAAATGTAAAGCCTCACAGTTTCTCATTGCAGAAAACATGGATTTAAACATTGAAAACATTTCTAGAGGTATCATGATGAATCAAGAGTTGTAGAATTTAACAAGTTCACATAAATAAGGTTCCACAAATCAGCAGTCCTTTCTTTGAAATCAAGTGTAACTCAGATAATTAAGTCGAAATATTCCATCTATGCTTATGTGCATTTATTTTAATAAAGTCTCAATACCTAATCCTCGAAAGAGTGAAGCAACAGTATACTGAGGGGGAGATGTAATCTGATGATGCATACTTTTTCCTCTGGTAACTGAAGGTTAAATGGGTAGCAAGCAGAATGCCTTAAACAAGATTGGTATATTGATTAAAGTGCTGATTTAACAGCTCGCAGTCTCCCCTTGGAAACCTGGAAAAGATAAGCCAGCTGCTGTCTAAGACTGCTCAGTGTCCGCTGAGAGTACACTATCTATCATCACAATATGGTGATGAGAGGTGTTTTATGTTTGTGTTAATTTCCCCCACTAAATCAGTAATTATTACAATCCTGTCCCTGCTGTTTACCCTGCAGCTGTTTTTCCATTTGTCGAGAGAGAGGGTGTTCTCTGAGGACCGCACACGTTTCTATGGTGCAGAAATTGTCTCTGCCTTGGACTATCTACACTCCGGAAAGATTGTGTACCGTGATCTCAAGGTAAAAAAGAAAAGTAATCAGAATTTGTTTTTGCAGAGGCTGTAGGGACAAACACAAAGTAATTACAAAGTTACACAGTTTGGAGAAAAGCAGATTTAGTTGGGAAATAAAACCACTCTGTTTAAGAATTTGGTTCACTGTATTTGACAGGAAATTTCATTCACTGATAAATGTGTAGTAGTTTTATGTCTGAGTTTTTGACATGCAAAATAAAGTTCTTCTTGACTGCTCTGATCAAATATGATCTACCAATAATAGTTTCGTTTTTCTGAAAGTGTAATGAGTAATGTTAAACATCTGATTATGTCAAGTAACTTTGCAAGTGACATTTTAAATAAATTTCATTATTTCCTGTGATGTATTATGAAGAAATTTTTATAATAAATAAGATTATTTGGGGGAAGGAAAATATTTGATTTGGTATTAAATTTTTAGTGGGTTTAAATACCTGAAGCATTTAATATAACCTTTTATCAATTTGTTTAATTTCCATTTTGAAAAGCACTGTATTTGTTTTATCAGTAATAGTGACTTTATTTCTCTAAGTTTCATTCTGTTAAGACCCTCAGAATAGCTCAGGGATTGGCAAACTTTCTGTGAAGGCCAGATAGTAAATATTTTAGGCTTTGCTGCTCTTACAGTGTCTTTTGCAACTCCTCAGTGCTGCTGTTGTAGGGTGAAAGCAGCCACAGACAATATGTAAATGAGCGTGTCTGGCTATGTTCCAGTAAAACTTTAATTACAAAAACAGGCAGTAGGCAAGATTTCATCTACAGGCCATATTTTGCTGACCCCCGGAGTAACTCATAAAAGATAGCAGTAATTCTCGTGACACTGTTTTGAATTAGACTGGTCATATTAAGGAAATTTGTACCATGACACACTCTGAACAAGTTCTAAATGTGACAATCTTACTTTCTTAAAAAGTAAATCATATGATAATCTTGACCTATTAAAATCTGACACAGAATTGCTTTATTTATCAAGTACTAGTTCATTTAAAATATGATTTGTAGAGATAGAAGTTATACTAGTCTTTTATGAAATTCTGTTTCTATGAAATAAGGTATATATTTACATATTATAGCACATAAGAGAAATCACAATTATCCCCTCACTCCCATTCACTCCTTTTTAAACACCTGTAATTCTTAAGTTATCTAATTATTTAAGCAGTTGTCTAAGTTATTTTAAGATGTTGCTATCATATACATTTGTATTATGAATGATCCCTAAGAAGTAACTATCTCAAAAAATATTATTTTACATGATGACAGTGAAATATAGTATGTATTTTTTTAACATCTTTATTGGAGTATAATTGCTCTACAATGGTCTGTTAGTTTCTGCTTTATAACAAAGTGAATCAGCCATACATATACATATATCCCCGTATCTCCTCCCTCTTGCGTCTCCCTCCCACCCTCCCTATCCTATCCTCTAGGTGGTCACAAAGCACCAAGCTGATCTCCCTGTGCTATGTGACTGCTTCCCACTAGCTATCGTTTTACATTTGGTAGTGTATATATGTCCATGCCACTCTCTCATTTCATCCCAGCTTACCCTTCCCCCTCCCTATGTCTTCAATTTCCAAGTCCATTCTCTATGTCTGCATCTTTATTCCTATCCTGCCCCTAGGTTCTTCAGAACCTTTTTTTTTTTTAGATTCCATATATATGTGTTAGCATATGGTATTTTTTCTCTTTCTGACTTACTTCACTCTGTATGACAGACTCTAGGTCCATCCACCTCACTACAAATAACTCAGTTTCTTTTCTTTTTATGGCTGAGTAATATTCCATTGCATATATGTGCCACATCCTCTTTATTGTTTTATTTCTTAACATATTATTGATTAAAGAAGCTATAAAATTCTGTTTTTAGGAAAAATGAACTATGCAACTATATCTATATCAGGGATGATCAACTAAGTGCCAAAATAGACCAGAGATGGATATGAATCAACAATATGATTATATTTAGCCTGCAGCTTTTTATAGCCAGGAGTGGCAGAATTCAGCATCCCTATACCTGATGTCTGAATGGCCAAATAATCCTATAATGTTTAAATGTCTTGAATCCACAGTTTTAAAAAAGAATTTAGTTATATGGTATGATAAAACGTAAGTTATATAGCATTTCCAAATTTACTTAGAAGTAGTTAGCCCTTCTCTGCCTGATCTACTCCCCCCCACCATTCCCACTTTATATTTTATGAATTCTCTTTGTAGGGAGAAGGGAGAGGATTTCCTGGATTTAAGAAAATGAGAATAATTTTGAAGTACTTAGTAATGTATCCAAAATGCTTAAAGCTGGAAGATGGAATTATTAGTCTAAAGAAACAAAAGAATACTCACTTGATTGCTAGCATTGATTAAGGAATGATATAATTGGGATGGTTTGGGTCAGTATCTCCATTGATCATTTCTCATTAATGAATCAACATATTGGTACATTGAAGTTCATTTAATGAGTTTTCTTGGTCCATCCTTTCTGATGATGAAATTAGACTAAATTTATTAAGCCACAGTGCTAATACTTTGTATATGAATACCAGCCATGTAGTTACCATATAAACAGACCACTAACTTTATTAGACAATTAAGTGGCCTCTGCTCTCTAAATTTATTTACTTTTTAATATAACCTTAAGTTAAAGGTCTAAGTAAATGTATAGCATTGGACAGAATCCATGGAACATACACCGAGAAGAATAGATAATGTAAAAAGTCAGACATTCAAAATTTATACGTGTTGTTTGTATCCATATTGCACATGATAGAATGAGATCTTTAAGTAGAGTCATAGAAATTTAGAGCTGACCCATAGTTTACAGCTGATCTCATTGAAGACTAGAAGCCTAGTAAGGGATTTACTCAAAGTAATGCACTAAGTTGGTGACACAGTCAAGATTATTGGATTCCATGAATCCTAGCTCCAGGTATAATGTTCTTTTTATTACACCATTCTGCCTTTCTAGAGATGAAATGAACTTTAGGTGGGGGAATTCATTGGATTAATTCTAGGAGATCTTTGTAAATCTAAAATTTGAATAAAGCTGCCAAAGATAAGAGAAGGAATGTTTTAAATATATTTATACAAAATATATTTAAAATAGCATTATCAAAAACTAATTTAGGTACCCATTTTGATTTGTCTCAGATTTGTCTCTGTCTTCTCCTTACTAATGACCTTGTGTTTATTCAAATACAAATCCATTTGAGATACTTATGGTAGCTGCACCTCTCAAGTAAATCAGTACCTGTTTGCCACTGCCCCATTCATCATTAGAGGTAAAGCCTTATTTCATGTGCAAGTTAATTTAAGACATTTTATCAGTTCATAGTTCCTAATAAGTTGGTGTTCACAGCAGCAGATAAATTATTGCAACTTTTGTTGTAGTTTAAAAAGTAAGTTTGCATAATTTATCAATACATGTCATGATATTAAATTTTCCTTCAGTAAGGACCCAAATTCTTTGTGATTACTTAGGAAAAACTGATATTGCTTTATGATAGCATAAAAATTTGAAGAAATCTCTCCTAAGACTGTGTCAGTAGTACAAGTTTTTTTGAAAACTTCTTTTCTGCTTAGCTCTTGTTTTTGTAAGTATTCAATATAACCTTTCTTTTCAATGACCATGGCCATCCAAGGATAGAATAGGCTGAACTAGGGACATTTGCAAAGGTACTGATACTGGAATTTCATTAAGAATTAATTTCTGGGACTTCCCTGGTGGCGTAGTGGTTAAGAATCCGCCTGCCAGTGTAGGGGACACGGGTTCTATCCCTGGTCTGGGAGGATCTCGCATGCTGCGGAGCAACTAAGCGCATGTGCCACAACTGCAGAGCCCACGTGCCACAGCTACTGAAGCCCACGCACCTAGAGCCCATGCTCCACAACAAGAGAAGCCACTGCAATGAGAAGCCTGTGCACCGCAACGAAGAGTAGCCCCCGCTCGCCGCAACTAGAGAAATCCTGTGCACAGCAACAAAGACCCAACACAGCCAAAAATAAATAAATAAATAAATAAATATTTCTAAAAATGAATTCATTTCTCCCAAGAGTTTATGACAAGGGGAGGGGCAAGAAAAATGCATAAATTGCTACTGTATTCTACTTGTGGAAAACCTAATCTTGTTTTCTACCTAATCAGAGAATTTAATGGTTAATTTAACGACTTACATTGTTAACGTGAGAAACTGCCAGATAGATTTAGAGAATTTCTAAGACTCAGTGATGGCACAAAGGGATGGTTTCAGAGAGCCTTATATCACAGCCCTCCCAATCTTCCTCAGCTCCTAAATAGACCAGCGGTCTGAATGAAACAGTGTGCTTACTTTACATACAGAGTCTCAAGACACATCCTCTAACTCCCACTTCTAACCAGTCACTCTGGATTCCCTCTTTTATAATTTAAGCCACTGCTACTAAGAACCCCTTCCACCTCTAACATTAACTTATAATATTGGGCTATGTTACTCAAGTGTAGTAAATTCTTAAATGTAGTATTTCTTAAATCCCAACCTAGACGGGATCTCTGCTGTTGTATATTGTGAATTCTTTTCCATCTTAGGAAGGTTCAGAGTTTTCCTTTCAGCATTTCAACACACTGTCTTAATTCCATGGTCATTAAGTTCCTGCAGGTCAGCCATGTGACATTTGCAACTTGGATACCCATAAACCTAAATATGCAGTGTGCAGGGGAGGAATTTCTTATTATATTCTTGAGCCTGAGGCAGTCTTGGTACTGATGTAACTGTGCTAAAAAGGGTTTGTAAGAGTGAGTGAAGGGTCTTGTTTTTGGTATTGCTACAGTAGTTGTCAGAGCCCTTAGGAACTGCTATTATCATTCCTTTGTTTAATCACAAAGTGTCAGCCATTTAATTAAAATGATACCTAAAAGATATATATATGTGTGTGTATATTTATCATAGATAGATATTAGAATATATTTGAATTGTATATTAGAAAGCTTTTAAAAGCTTGAAAGTTAAAAACTCTTAAACTTTCTAATAGGAAGAGTTTAATTTTATTCTAGGCACCAGCAAGAGCAGAAAAAGGAGCATAGTGTTTTCTTGCTATAGTTTCTTGTTCACAAAGCACAGAGGAAAAAAGATTTCAAAAATCTACCAAATCAAGATCCTCTGTCAGATAATGCCTGTCCAATTCAACTGGGTAAAAAATGTTGCCTTTTTTAAATGGAAACTCTAGGATGTCTAATATTTTTGTCTCCTCAAAGTATGAACTATTAGATAACAAACAACCCTCTGATACAGATTGTAAGCATTACCCAGATTTGAATATATAATCTTTTCTTTCAGACTTCCTATTTAACTTCATACATTGCTTTTGCCAGTAGATGCATCCATTAAGCATAAACATAATACCCTGCTCTCAATCCCAGATGCTAAGACTGACAGTGGAGATAAAACAGATGCATATAAAGTTTTATAATAGAGAGTACCTGAACAGTCAGTTACAGTGTATGCATTTTTCCTTTTATGGTTAAGAAAAGGAAGAAGGAAAGCATTAGATTTAGGAGAGAGAACCAAAGAAAGGTGATTTGTAAATATTTTTATTCCTCCTTTACACGGTGGGAGGGTCCCTAAAAATGTTTGACGAAATCTTCTTTATGTTAATGTCAGATGCACTAAGGAAGTGATTTCCAGGTGTTTTTGATATATCTAAGCCTTTGATCTGCTTTGGAAAGATTACCAGGTGATTCTGTGCATCCTTCACATTTGTGAATCATAACACTGATCGTTCTTATATTTTATGAAAACTTTGTTATGCATTTGCATAAAATTATTATTTATTTTTTAAACCAGACTGGATATTTAATTAGCCCCAATTTATCTTTATACAAGATTAGATTGGGGGATATCATTTTTTTAAGGTGATGTATCTCTGACTGTTGTTCATACTGATGGACAAGTTGTTTTTGTCATTCATGCTCAGCAAAATGACATTTCAGGATGGTGAGAGAAGAAAAATAATTGATGGAAGAAGGTGGACACTATTATAAAATAACTGGCTCAAAAATTGTAAAATATTTGTTTTGTTGTTTATTCAAAAGAAATTGTTGCATATTAAAAAGTGTTATTTTGGGCTTCCCTGGTGGCACAGTGGTTGAGAGTCCGCCTGCCGATGCAGGGGACACGGGTTTGTGCCCTGGTGTGGGAAGATCCCACATGCTGTGGAGCGGCTGCGCCCATGAGCCATGGCCGCTGAGCCTGCAGTCCAGAGCCTGTGCTCTGCAATGGGAGAGGCCACAACAGTGAGAGGCCCACGTACTGCAAAAAAAAAAAAAAAAAAAAAAAAAAGTGTGTTTAATGAAGTCACCGAGCTGACAAAAGTGTTTTATAGGGTTCCATTTCTGAACTTTTCTCTTGTATAGAAGAGCACACACCATTTTGATAAATTATGAATCAGCCATTAAACTCTCCCTGTTTAATAAATGATCAATACATTTATTGATTAAGTTCTACATTCAGTATCTCATTTAATTCTCGAAATAATCACATTGGATTGTTACTGTTATTTACTCCGTGTTATAGATGAAGTTGAGGCACATAGATGTCAATAGGTTACACAGTAAGAGATAAAACTTGAACTTACGTTTAAGTTCTCTGACTTGACTCCATAACCTTATGCACATTGCTCTCTACTGCCTCCTATGCAATATGCTACCTTATCCCCGTTATGGTGACCTTTACCCCATCTCTCATAGTCATCCAGTAGGCTGACCTTATTTCTGACTATATCATTGTAATTAAGCTGATTTATAAAACAAGTAGAATGATCAACTGTCCTGTTTTGCCTAGAAATTCCCCAGTTGTAGAATTTTAAAGTCCTGCATCCTGGGAGCCCCCCTCAGTTCTAGGTAAACTGGGACTCTTGGTCACTTTCATCCTGTTCCTATTCTTCATTCAAACCCTGTCCCTGCATCTCATTTCATTCCTCATCCCTCAACCCTTGGTATCTTGGAAATGAGATATGAGATTAGAGAATTAGGTATGAATCGGGATTTTAAAAAATGTATATGTACTTATTGGTATTGAAAACAGTATTTATATGTTTTGATAATTCTGTATCTATCCACTTCAAAATAGGTCTCCTCAGAATGTGGAGAATTAGCACATTAGCGCATACTATCATGTTTCACTTTGCACGTAAAGCACGTAAAGCGAATTGACATAATATACACCAAACACATTTTATTCAATATTATTATGTATTATTTGACATTTTTATAAGAATTTTTGTGTATTATAAAAGATATTATAGTATTTTAAGAACTTAATTTGGTTTGCTTTTATATGTTATGATGTATTCATATGTTAGAACAATAAGCATATTTTTAAAAGTTAAGAAAAGAGCATATATATTTTCATTCACCAAAACAACAGACACTCCAGTGTATACTTCTCTTTCTTGTTATGGCAAGGTAGGAGCAGGAGGAAGAAGAGAGTGTTGTTTGAAAGAGAAGGAAAAAGGGGAGAAATTCAGAAGCAGAAAGAAGAGAAGGGTTTTCAAGGCAGAAAGAGAAGTAGACAGATTCTTGACGTCCTGGTTGTTTTCCCTATTTAGGACTTACTGCCATTTGTGCAAATTGGGTTTGATTTTGGGGTCCAGTTAGTAGAGAATCATGAGGAAGATGCAGTCTCTCTGAATTTAGATAAAATAAGAGAACTTTCATTTTTGAAAGGTTTAGCAATATATTTAGGGTTCATTCAGCTCTCTGTAGACAAGTCAAAAACAGACTCACTTCTCTGAAGTCTATGCAGTGCATGAAACATATTGAACGTTGAGTTCAGTTGGGTAGCACATTTAAGTTCTATACTTAAGGACTTACGTGTACTCTGAGCTTGCTTAACTGTATTTAGTTTCTGGTTTATAAGACATTGGATAATATGACAGAGTATACCACCATCACATTTTATATGATTGTTGTCTGTTTATGTTCTTATATGGAGTTCTATTTTGAATTTGATACTGACTTCAGAGTTTGGGTAGGCACTTTCATACATCATCATGTTAAGGAGTAGAATAATGATCTACTCCTTAAGTAAGTTAATTATCATTCATCCTGCTACTATTTTTTTTTTTTTTTGCGGTACGTGGGCCTCTCACTGTTGTGGCCTCTCCCGTTGCGGAGCACAGGCTCCGGACGCACAGGCTCAGCGGCCATGGCTCACGGGCCCAGCCGCTCCGTGGCATGTGGGATCTTCCCGGACCGGGGCACGAACCCGTGTCCCCTGCATCGGCAGGCGGACTCTCAACACCTGCGCCACCAGGGAAGCCCTTGCTACTATTTTTTTCACGTGTTTTTTGTGAATGCATTTCTGCATTACGTCTTCTGCATTATGTTTTCAAGATTGTTCTTTTTGTATTAATGGATTCAAAGAGATTCCAACTTTATAATACCTGTGCCATATGTTTTCATTAACTGTTGAATGCTTGACTTTCATATTCTTTTTATATGTAAGAGTGTTGGTAGTTCTTTATTACAAAGAACTGTAGAAGAGGATATTGCCTTACCTTACAAAACAAGATTTAGGTTTGATTTATAACCACCACCAAAGTAACATTTCTGTAAGTGAATATTTTATCGTAGCACTAGACTCCCAAATGAAATGGTTGAATACCATCTGCACATATCCAGAAGAAGATGCTTGTCTCTTTGGGATTGTTTAGATCACAATTTATTTTAAACAGAAAAAAAGAGGATTGATGTTTGCTTTGGGAAGTGAATTAGGCTTTACTTCTCAGAACTTATGCAATAACAGCTCTTACTCCTATGGGTTTAAAAATCAATTTATTATTGTGAAGTATTTGATAAAATGTTTCTTTTTACACATGAGTTAGGAAGGTACAGGTTTTGTCTTTGAAAAGTTCTATTTACTCTGTGTCCTCTTTCCAAAATATCTTACTCAATATTCAATTATTTTTTAAAACAGTATTTTCCTGTTTTTGAAGACTATAGAACAAATTATGTTATCTTTCTTACTGCACAGTTGGAGAATTTGATGCTGGATAAAGATGGCCACATAAAAATTACAGATTTTGGACTTTGCAAAGAAGGGATCACAGATGCAGCCACCATGAAGACGTTCTGTGGTACACCAGAATATCTGGCACCAGAGGTAGGCTATGTTTCCATTCATAGCAAAAAATAATATAATGTGTGATATAATGTTTTGCAAAGTAAACCATTTAAGCATTAAACAAATAGTAATGTCTACTACTTTGACCTGGATTTCAACATGAATCAAATCTGTTTTGCTCCCACTTGTTCAACATGGTATTCTAGGGCAAAAATATATATAAGTTAAACTTTATAAACTATATAAGTACAAAGATACTGGTAAGAACAATAAAGTCCATTTTTATTTCTTGGCCATCTGTGTTTTATTTCTTGATTATACCTATTTTATTTCATTTATTAAAATAGAATAATTGAATGACTACAGCAAGAATGTGAACAGTTTTATAAACCGTCTTGGATTTTCCTTAGAAACAAAGAAACTGATCATTTGTATTTGTAATAGTGCGGGTTTTCATACTTAATTATTGGGAAGTATTTCATTGGGAGAGTTAATGAAATGACAGTAGCTATATTTTGGAAATCATGCCAAACCAAAGCAAGCTTCAACTAGTGCCCTCCCCATGCTGAGGATTCCATACTAATTCATTAATTTGTTTATTCAAACAATTATGTATTATTCATCTACTATATACTGGGTATTTTTCTGGGTGGTGTGTTTATACGAACAAGACACAAAGGACCCTGCTCTCAGGGAACTCACTTCTGGTGGAGGGAGACAGAATAAAAATATATATATAACAATGTCATGCGATGAAGATGTGTCATGTCATGAAGGAAAAGAAGCTAGATAAAGGGAGGTTGTGGTGTGGTGGATGTGTTAGGTAGTGTTCTCATTACTATTACTACAAAACAGACCACTGCAAAACCTAACCATTTTATGTGATTGAAGGTTCTGAGTCCGGACA
>NW_006789458.1:3123780-3124749 GCF_000442215.2 Lipotes vexillifer | reverse complement strand
GCAGGAATGACTGCTCCATGGTACATGGGGCATGGCAGGGGGTGACTCTGGCTGGAGGCTGGAATCTGGAAGCTCCCTTCTTTCTGTGTCTGACAGTTAATGCTGGCTCTCAACTGGTACCTTACAGGGCTCTCAAAAGCCTCAGCTTCTCCAAGTGGCCTGGTTTCCTCATACTGGTGGCTTTAGGGTAGCCAGACTATTTTGGCTGTGGGTTCTAAAAGTGAACATCCTAGGGAACAGTTTAGAAACTGCTCCCATTTTTTTTAAACCTAGCAAACCATGAAGAAATGTTTCATTCTTTTTTTGAAAGTTTCTCTTCATAGTATATTTTTTTAAATTTTGTTATCACATACCATAAATTCTACCTTTTAAAGTGCACAGTAGTGGTTTTTAGTATGTTCACATTTGTGCAATCATCACCACTGTCTAATTCCAGAATATTTTCATCACTACAACAAAGAAACCCCATACACATTAGTTCCTCCTCTAAATCCCCTCATCCCAGACAACTACTAATCTACTTTCTGTCTCTATAGATGTGCTTGTTCTGGACATTTCATATAAATGAAATCATACAATCTGTGGCCTCTTGTGTCTGGCTTCTTTTACTTAGTATGTTTTCAAGATTCATCCATGCTTCAGCATGTTATTGATACTTCATTCCTTTTTATGGCCAAATAATATTCTACTGTATGAACATAAACACATTTTATTTATCCATTCAGCAGCTGATGGACATTTGGGTTGCTTCCAGGTTTTGGCTGATAATGCTGCTATGAACATTTCTCTGTGAATCCCCTTTTATGGCTTTGTTTCAGGAACTGCACATCATTTCTGTCATATGTTTATTGGTTTAGAATTCCTAAGCCTACACATATTTAAGGGGTAGTGACATAGACTCCACCTCTATATTGTAAAAGAGCATGTGAGATGGGAGATACTGTTACAACTGTCTTTGGAAAATATAAT
>NW_006789458.1:3077341-3123770 GCF_000442215.2 Lipotes vexillifer | reverse complement strand
ACAGGTAGAATGTTCAGGGAAAGAGAGGTTTAATCAGAGACCTGAATGCTAAGAGGCAACTATTGTAAAAATAGATGGGAAGAGCTTTCCAGACACAGAGAGCAGCTAGTATAAAAACTGTGAGGCAGAACAAGTTCAGTTCTTCCCTCAAACTCCAACAAGGTTAGTGTGGCTAGAGCCAAATAGGGAGGCATTAATCTTTGATGGATGAAGATAACTATTTATGGAACATGTATTATGTGCCACATGCTATATATGTACATTGCATATTTGGAATAACCTTTTGTGATAGGAAACCTATTTTTTTAAATGTGAGGGAACTGAGGATCAGAATTTTTCTAATGTAATCTGTACGGTAAGTCCCCTACATACGAATCTTCAAATTGCGAACTTTCAAAGGTGCGAACACGTGTTCCATCAACATCAGGCGTGAGTGAAATTGCAGCTTGCCCTCGTCTCCTATTGCTGACGATCCTTCAGCTCTACCATCTCCCACCTCTTCTCCCTCCTCCAGTCAGTAACTCTTCTTGCCTGTTCACTCGGTGCCAGCCCCTGTATACCACCTGTTGTACTGTACTACCGTATTTTCAAAATACTGTACTGTAAGATTAAAAATGTTTTCTTTATTTTTTGTGTTTGCTTGTTTTGTATGTATTATTTGTGTGAAGGCTATTGTAAACCTATTACGGTACAGTACTATGTAGCCAATTGTGTTAGTTGGGTACCTAAGCTAACTTTGTTGGACTTACAAACACACTCTCGGAATGGAACTTGTTCATATGTAGGGGACTTACTGTGCACAGCTAGGAGGTGGTAGAGATAGAATCAGGATTCTAACTAGGTTCATCTTATAAAGCCTATTTTTACTTTTTTAACCACACACACCATGGCCCAAAAAAGTCACTATTTCAAGGCCACTTATAGACGTAAATAATTGTCATTTTTAAAATAGATGCTTTGTAAATGCTAACAGCAAAAGGTAATCAAAAGAATTAGGAAATAAGAATACATTCAGAATGATACTAGCATTCCTATACATATAGTAACTAATGCCAGTTTATTATTACAATAGTTCTTTTCAGTTAGAGATTAAATTTACATTTCAAGAATGTTGAGTTACTGTAACTAAATGCTAGTAATTTGAAATATTAGCAGTATTTTTCACAATTTCCAAATATTATTTTATCAGGGGCTGCCAAAAATAACATTTTTTCTGCTATGAAATCTGGAGTTTAAAATTTTCCATTTTTGTAGCTGAATTAGGTAAAAGTTTAGAAATGTTGTTTCTTGTTTATTCAAATACAAGATTACATTTTCTAGAATAGGATTGTTTTTGTGAATGTCATGAAAAACAAAATCTTTGTTTCTCTGGAGTTCCAATTGCCCTTGCTATACATTTACCATGGCTGATGATATCCCATATTTAGAATAACAAAATTAGTTGTGTCACGATTAGGGGGAATTATTTCTGTAGAAGATAAATACATCTCATTTCAGAAGCAGATGATCTCCTAAGAAACAAAGATATTGTTTTAGATGCAAATGTCATCAACTGAAGAACAAAACCAAGAATTTAATGAAAGAAGAGTCCAATTGTTTCTAAATAGAAAGTTTACAATTCACAAGGAATTGTCAATTTCTTTTTAAAGGCACGTAAGAAAACCTTTCTGTATACCTTTTAAAAAAATGTTGCAGAAGTCTGGTCTTCAAAAGAAGTTTATATACCCCATAGCTGATACATGTTGATTCATAATTAAAATCTTGACACCTTGTTTTTACAGGGGAGAGTGAGCATTGTGGTTACTATCTGAGGATGACAAATCTTGAAACAATTAACTTCTCATGCAGTTATATTTTTATATTCTAAGTGTTTGTGTCCAACACTACATTTTATTAAATCAGGGTAACTTTGTGTTATACTCTTACTTTTATAAACAAGAATTTAAGTCCTTTTTTCTGGTCTCTGATATGGACCATTTCACTGAAGAGCACTCATTCATTCATTAAAGAAATATTTATTGAATATTTATTAGGTATCATGCATTCTGTTAGGTGCTGGGAATACAAAGATCGTAAGAAATGGTTTTTGTCCTCAAGTAGCTTGCTATATTTTCTAAGGTGATAGGATATGGAAAATAATCATTACTGTGCAAGAAAATAATTGCTTTACTAGAATTATTTACAGCGTGGTGAAAGGAAAAGGAAGGGTGGTGGGAGGGTCTGGTGACAGTAAAGAGGGAGCAGACTGAGAGGAGGCTGGACACATAGATTGGGATCAGAATGCAAAAGAGTTTAGATTTGATCTCATGGACAAGGAAAAATCACTTTTGAACTAAGAGCAGGGCAATAATGTGATCAGATATAGATGGTCAGAGTTAGAGAGGGATTGGCAAGAAACTAGCCTCTTCCCTTTACTTCAGATGGTATCTCTCACTTTCTTTGAACCTTGCAATTTCTAGTTCATACCATTATTAATGCCAGACTTTACTTGATTAGTAGCTGTTTATCAGACTTGGAATATGTGCCTGAGCACTGCTTCTCTTTTGAAGGGCTCATTGTCAGTATTTTCCCTTCTCCTCTTCTTATAGAAGACTTGTTTACCCATTATGGAGAGATCTTTCTGCAACCTATCATTCATCTAGCAGTGGCATCCTTTACCTTTTAAACTGTTTTTTGTTTTCTTTTTTTTTTTTTTTGGCTGCACTGCACAGCATGGGGGATGTTAGTTCCCCGACCAGGGATCGGACTCGTGCCCCCTGCAGTGGAAGCACAGAGTCCTAACCACTGGACCGCCAGGGACGTCCCTAAACTTTTAATCTGGTAGGAATGCTTTGCTGTTTAAAGATGGTTGAAGGGTATTTAAAAGATACTTCAAAAAGACTGTTAGAAATCGGTTCAAAGCTGATATATTAACTGTACTATATCTCAGGCTCATAGCTGATTTTTAAATAAACTTTAGTTTTAAATGAGCTTAAGTTTTTTCTTGTGGCAAAGACCACCAGGAAAAGAAAAGTTTTATAGTATAAAAATGCCATTTGTTGAAAAAAGGGTATTTTTAAAGTATTTGTTCTCTTCTTTTGATGAACAATTATAGACCTTTATTATTAAAGGGAAAAAAATCGTGTCTTTTTTAAAAGAGGTTGCAGAGATATAGTCCTAGCAGGCATATAAACTATACATTTAGTGTGCTACATCTCTAAAAATGCATTAGTATATACAGTTTTAAAGTGTTTTTGCTCTTTCTTGTATTAGAAGGAAATATTTACCTGCCATATATTATGGACTATAAGATATTTTGAGGGGATTTTGTTTTCATAATCTTTACTATATTTTCATGCCTAGAAATTATAAAGAAATTAGAAATCACATATAAAATCTTACTGTTAAATTTTATTATTTGACTTGGCTCTCATTGAATCCAAACCATCCTTTTATGCAGTGCTAATTATTTAGAGTCTCAGCTTTGCTCTTGAGTTAGCAGTACCTGATCAACTTTCCAACTGTAAAACAGTTTGAAAATCAAATGTAGCTTACATGCAAGACCCAACAAAATTAAAAGTGTTAAGTACGTTTTGGCAGTTCACTTTTATTATGCCCAGTCCTCAAATGTACCAGCAGATAATCATCTGAATGTTAGTTATTTTTCACATGCTTATGTGATCACACAAAAAGTACATGCTAAAAAGAAGCAGATGGTGACAGATGGGGAAGGTTGAATAAGGTGGTTTTGGAAACCTAGAGAAATGCACTTCTGTAATAGTGTAAAAATAAAAATTATTTGATAATCAAGTTAGAACTAACAAAAAGATTGCAAAAAATGACTTGATTGTTGGGAAAAACATAGTACCTAGCTGTGGTTGCTGTTCAGGAAAAAAGTGTATATAATTTTATTTCATATGTGTAAAATACTGTTTTTCAGTGGCTGAAAATGGATTTTTTGATGTATTCCTAGTTCTCAGAACCTCATTTTTGGAAAACATTTACTTGGTATCATTTTATTCACTTTTCTTTTGAAGCCTACTAGCCTTAATATCTTTTATAGTATGTATTTTGACAATATCTGAAACAGACAAGAATATTTTTATAACTATTTTTAAAATTTATTTATTTTATTTATTTATTTTTGGCTCCATTGGGTCTCCATTGCTGCGCATGGGCTTTCTCTAGCTGTGGTGAGCGGGGGCTACTCTTCGTTGCGGTGCGCGGGCTTCTCATTGCAGTGACTTGTCTTGTTGCAGAGCATGGGCTCTAGGCATGAGGGCTTCAGTAGTTGTGGCACGCGGGCTCTAGAGTGCAGGCTCAGTAGTTGTGGTGCATGGGTTTAGTTGCTCCGCGGCATGTGGGATCTTCCTGGACCAGGGCTTGAACCCATGTCCCTGAATTGGCAGGCGGATTCTTAACCACTGCGCCACCAGGGAAGTCCTTGATAACTATTTTGTTACAAAGATTTGCTTAAAGTCATTGTGATTCTATATAGATAATAGCACAGATGGAAATTAAATTCTATGTAAATGAAAGGCCAAAAGGATACAATAACTTCTTCAGAATTGGTTGAGAGAATCATGTAAATTAAGGGTGAAGGTAGTTTGTAGTGTGGAGGGTAGCGTACATGGGGGGAGTAGTTAGAACCAAACTCGATTTAAGAGTACTAAATGGAATTTCATTTATTTATTTTAAATACAACAAAGAATAAATGAAAAAGACAATTTTATGGGCTCTATAAATATTATCTTTAGGGGATCTTAAAATAAATGAATGAGATCAAAGTTATATATGTTTGTACATTTCATCTGTAGATAAAAATAGCAGCACACATAGTTGCATTTTGCATACCCTTGGACAAAATTCTACTGGTTCTAACAGATTATGAAACTAAATCTCAAATTCTAAGCTTTTTGTAAAAATTAAAAGTTATTTTAGTAGTTTTCCCCAAACTGTATACATTCCTAATATTTTATTTAATTGTTAATGATTCATGTAGCAATTATCCTCTTGAGGTGTTTTTGAAAACCTTCATCTTCCTGATGGTTCTGAAAAGGTCTCATCACCAATATTAAGGGGAAAATTAAGTAAATGAGCCCAGTGATTAGTTCAGACAGAAGTTGTCTGCTTTATAGTTAGAATTTATATTTAAGAAATTCTGTCATGAGTTGGCTGACTGTTCATACTGTTTCTGGATAATATTAAAAAACATTCCATTTTGCTATACACCTGAAACTAACACAACATTGTAAATCAACTATATTTCAATTAAAAAAATTTTCATAGTAAAAAAAAAATCTCATTTTGTCCCCAAATTGGATATTGTTTAAATATGAACAAAAATGATATTTTTAGTTCAATGTTAATGTCTCTCAACATTTATAAGTAGCAGCTTTTACTTCCCTAGAGTTCTGTCAGTTCTTATAGTAGCTATTTTTCACCTAAAGTTCTTTTTAGTGTTATATAGTCTTTTGGTTTTAACAATAAGAATATTTGCATTCAGTACTTTGGAATGATCCTAATTTAAGCACAGAGTTTAATTTTAAATTCTCTGCAACATAAGAACATATACAAAACTAACCCTAACTGGGAACACTAGTGATTACCTGTAGTGTTTTACAATGGCCATTTTTACTTTGGTTACAAAGACCCAGTTTCTTAGAATCCCACATTGTTTGTTGCTTCAGGATAAAAAGGAAGTATAGAAATCTCTGGGAAGATATGCGTAAGTATGATTTAATCACCAGTATTGTATCCATTTAGCTTTTCTACTTATCAGGAATGTTGCCTGTTCTAGGCAGAGAATGCTTTTGAAAGTACGATGTTAGCTGCATGCAAGTACTTGTGTCTGCATGCTAGGAGGTAGCCATAAAGCTTACAACATCTTAATTCAGAACAAATGGCACTTACAGTTTCAGTCTCTTTAGAATCATTAGAGTGGTTGAAAACGGGATATAAAGTATATATTTATGAAGAAAATACCAATAAACCATGGAATTCATAATTCTTATGAAATATATAGTTCTACTGAAGCTGCAATACATTTTAGAATCTGAATTAGAAGATTTGTAGTTCATTTTTTTTTAGCAAATTCCTGTGATGTTAGGAATATTAAAGGATTTCTGTAAATTATAAAGTATATAAATGTGTGTTTATGTATAAAACACACATGTAAGTTACCTGATACCAGAAAAAAATGTTTTTGAATTAGCGGTAAATTGGTTCATCCAAGTTCGCAGTTTAGTTTCACAACATAGGTGTACAGACAGTTTGTTTAGATGTTTAATTTTTTCCCCCATCTGTTCTGTCAGGATTATTGATTGAGCAGTAAGCCACTCCAGGGCATACATAGTCTCCTCATAACTGCTTTCCTTGAGTGCATTGTGTGGCCTGGCGAACAAGCTGAGGAAGGTGTTCCTTCAGCTTCCCAGTAAATCTTAATTGGTAAAAGAATATTGAAATGAGTATGTTTTTTGAAAGTACCCAGTAGCCAAATATTTACATTGGGAACTTTAATTGATGGTATCACTTTAAAATATATAATTTATTATTTAATGTCATTCTTTGAAATTAGTAACCATTCAAGAGCTGTTCATGGTGATTTTTTAAACTCATCTGTGTTTTGATAAGTAGAAGTGTCTACATTAAATGTTATCAAATATTAATCAAATATTGCCAGAACATTTAATAGTAATTGATAACCTTCTGTGACTTCCTTGAGTCTTAGATTTTATTATATCATAAAGTGAAGCAATCTCTGGCTTCTAGTGGAAACATTGAAACTAAACCTTTTTTCCTAGAGCTTGTGCTCTGTTGGGGTGTTTATTGATATGACCTCTTGTCATTTTTTAACATTTACATTCTTTTAGTGTTCCAAATCTCCACTTGTTCTTTATCTCTGTTTGGGCATTTGTGTTAAATGTGCTTATAAAGTGAAGCTATATCTATGGTTACAGAGGACAGTAGGTGTAGAAGGAAATACTAAATGTCTGCATTCATATTTAAAGTTGATTTTAGTTTAAACATTAGTGACATTGATTTCATGGAAAAGAGACACTGTCTTTAGTTTAATTCTTCAGGATAAGTCTTTCAGTGGATTATTTCTTTACGAGCAGGTTTTGACCTGCATTTATATCTAGATTATATGATAAATTGCATTTTAATGGAGTTGAAATGTAACTTACCATTGTTGTACCTCTACATTACCATTTATCCTACTGGTTGGATCAACCCTCATGATAACCATGAAGTAAATTAGCCTTTTTGCTAGAGAAAAAAAAATCGTCAGAGGTAACCAGAAGGAATTGCAACTCTTAGGTTAAAGAATGTAAATTTTATATATTACTAGGCTGTGGATTTTAATTTCACTCTGGAATTTCTACACTATTTCAAAGTATTGTATTTTGAAATAATTTAAATATAAAGAGAGAGAAAAGCCATTGTATGAACAGTGGTAACATGCTTTTTATTATATAGCCACATGTAGAATATTATAATCACTTTTATTTTTATTTCTTGTGTATTTCATCTTCCAGCTGTCTTGAGGTAGGAGTTGAACAGAAATCTTTCTTTTTAATTGATAGCAAAGACTCTTAGATAAAGAGGCCTGGCTGAGTTGTTGGGGTATTTTCTCCTCAACATTGCCTAAGTTTTACATGTCAGTCAGATAATACATTACATCAGATTTGTTTAGTACAAAGTAATACAGCAAACAGCTCTAATTGTAGCATTATGTATGTATATTTCAATTAAAGCTCGTATGTTCAAAAGCAAAACCACATATCTTGAGAATCAGTTTTCGTTTTACAAAGCTAAATAAAATATATTTTATTTTATCAAGCAGATTGTTTTACAATGCAGTTTTATTTTTCAGTTGCTTATTTCTCTTCAAAAATAAAACCCTTTTTTTATGTACTCACTTTCCCTTCTGGCTGCAAACCAGGTATTTAAACAAAAATAAAGGATTGCCAGTTCTGCCAGCTGGGGATGAGAACCCGGCTGGTGAAATGTGGGTTCGGGAGGCAGTTAATCCAGCTTTTATGCTTTTTATGGTTTTATGAAAAAAGAGGTTAAAAGCTACATTTGGCTCTTTATTGTATGTACCACTGTTTTGTTGCTGTTGTAGGAATGCAGTAAAAGGTTACTTAGATTTAAAAAATTTTGTTATTAGGTAAAATCTTGCATCTATTAGATAAAGGCCTACAAACAGTACATTCTACTAATTGGATGTGGGAGAGATTCAAAAGTCACTGGTATTTAAAAATTATATGTACAGTATTTCCTTTAAGTACACAAGTAGAATTCCTTCTACTTCAAGTTGTTTCTTGTTTTCTATATGTTCTCACATTACTCATTTCAAACAAGTAGAAATTTTAAATATCTTTGGCTAAAGATAGAAACTAGAATTTATTGTTTTCCCCAAAAACATCTTGCTTAGTTTGTTATTTACAAAAGGGTTTTGGAAAAATTTAGAAACTGGACTTATGTTTATATATTGCCAATGCAGTTTCTAGTTGTCTTTAGCCACAAAACAATGATACAATTGAATTAATACTAGGGATGTAATGTACAATATGATAAATATGGTTAACATGCTGTATGTTACGTATGAAAGTTGTTAAGAGAGTAAACCCTGAGTTCTCATCACAAGGAAAAAAAAATTTTTTCTAATTCTTTAATTCTGTTTCTGTATGAGATGATAGATGTTCATTAAAGTTATTGTAGTAATCATTTCATGATGTATATAAGTTAAATCATTATGCTGTACACCTTAAACTTATGCAATGCTGTATATCAGTTATCAAGCTGTATGTCAATTATGTCTTGGTAAAACTGGAAGAAAACGATCTTTTCGTAGCATTTGGAAACACTACTAAATAGATCTTTAGGTAACATAGTTTTTTTCTTAAAATTAAATTCTCCACCTTTAAATACCCTGTCTACCAAAGTGCCTTTCATAGTATTTATAGTAATCGTAGTGTAGCTGTCAAAAATATTATGTGCGTTTTATGAAATTATTAGTTAAATTTTAAATAAAAGTCACATAGGCGTAATCTTCAACAACATACTTACTTAGCTCAAACTAAGAAAGTTTAGACATGAGTACTACTTTGTTCTGTATCAAATTCTCTCCAATGTCATCAATTATACGATTTTTTTTGATTGATTAATTTCGTGTATATGGTTTTCTTGATCTGTTTATCCCAAAGCTAAGAGGATCAGGTAAAGTAAGCTTTAAGATTATTCAAATATAGTATCTTAAAATAAAATATTGAAAGATCCAAATACATAAAGAAAATTCCATTGGATGAGGAACATATGCAGTAGAAGGTTAAATCAAATTTTACCTTTCTGGGACAAATGGCACATCATCATGTTTCAGTTTGAACAGGTTGCTCTAACATAGCCTAACTTATACTTGCATATTGTTTCTTACTAAATTTATTTTACATGTAATGTGTTTTGGGAAATAAATTTAAGGTCATATACCCTACAAATATTGAGTCCACAATTTTTATTGTTTGTGTTTAACAGAAATTGTTGTGAGGTACTTAAACTTTGGATACTAAAGTTTATTACAACCCAAACAGTAAATCTTTATATTCACCTGTTGCTTAAATATTTCCTGAAAGAGTTTAAACATGTAGGGGCCTCCAAAAGTTTTTATATTTATTTTCATGGTTGTCATGCCCTGGACTCTTCTCTAGTACATTGCATTTGTTTATTCCTATCTTTCACTGTTTGATTTGTAGTAGTTGGTTCTTCTCAGTGCAAGAATGTGGTAGACACATTATGTTCTCTATAATCAGCACAGTTTAGCTCTAAGTTGTTACTTAAAGTCCATGTTAGTGGAACCACAATGAAAAATTGAGTAGGCCTAAATGAAAATATGCAAATAGTTTCCATTTGATCCTTAGGGCACTCATATATTCATTTACTTAGAATCTGTTGCAATACCTTTTTTGGTACCCAGTCATTTCTGGATATATATTGAACATTTCACATATTTGGTGTGATTTATATCTTTTGTAGGATGCTTCATAATTTAAATGTCAAGATCTCAGAATAGCCTACCTAGGTTATGTAAAAATCTTATGTTTTATAAATAATACTTTAAAAGCTAACGTGTAAAAATTGATCTTTTACTGGTTTCACTTTTAGGTGTTAGAAGATAATGACTATGGCCGAGCCGTGGATTGGTGGGGCCTTGGGGTTGTCATGTATGAAATGATGTGCGGGAGGTTACCTTTCTACAACCAGGATCATGAGAAACTTTTTGAACTAATTCTAATGGAAGACATTAAATTTCCTCGAACACTCTCTTCAGATGCAAAATCATTGCTTTCAGGGCTCTTGATAAAGGATCCAAATAAACGGTAAGCCACAAATAACACACAGTGAGTTACTGATGAATGTGCTTAGGAATTGTGATATGGAAATTAATTCAAATATAACTAACTCCAAGAAGCAATGTATTTGCTGTAGACATCTTCCCACTGAGACGCTGACTTATTTTTAACTGCATAATAGAGAACATTTAAAAAATTTCCTCAACTCTTTCCTAACTTGGAAATTTTATACAGATTTTACCACATAAAGATTTTGAGAGTTTTATGAACAAACAGTTTCTTAATTGCCGTGGTGCTTGCTATTGTGGGGATAGGAGGATCCCTTTTTTCCTTTCAGTCTCTGGGCTTTATATTTCTGCTGATTTACATTATAAAACAGATAGAATTGTCTCTGTACTCTCCTCCCACACGTATGTATGTTAACATATCTATAACTACTTTTTTTGTTTCTCTTTGAAGATAATTATTTTCCACGCATGGCTGAAAGGACTAATGGCAAAAAATGTCTTTGCATACTTTGTATTTCTATTTTTGTAGCTATAGCTATGACCTGAAGAATCCTACAGCTCTTTGCTTAATGAGCTGTAGTATTCATTGTTCACGTTTATATATTTATTTACACATACATTTTATAAGTCATACATGAAATGAGTATTAATTTTAAAATATCCCTTAATATATGTGTTTGTAGATACATGTGTATATTCTTTGTTCCAGTAGATATATATGCATATCAGTATGTCTCTGAAAATCTCTTAGACCTTAAGCGTCTTAAGGGTAGGCCATTTCATATATTGTTTAATCTTTTGTAACACCTCACATAATTTTTGTTAATGTTCTGTTTATGGTTGATGCTCAGTATGTATTTGCTGACAGACTGAATTAATGAGTGAGGCAGTAAATGAATTTTAAATTGTGGGCTTTGTCTACCTTAGAGATGGTTTCCATCACATACTTCTAGCTTTTAAATTTGTGAGGAACATGATTTTACCTTCAGCAGAAAGAAGCAAACATAATAAAAGAGGTGCCATCTTTTTGCTTTGTGAAGAACCATTCAAACACGTTTCATAATTCTAGTAACTGAAACCTTACCTTATATTTATAAAGTGATTTTGTGTTCTTTGTCAGGACATTTGCACATCTCTTGTTTCCCTTGCTTTTTAGTATCCTGTGGAGTAGGTAGCATAGATATTACTCTCATTTCCATTTGACTGAGGAGAAAATGAGGCCCAGGGAGGGTTACGTGAGTTATCCTAGTTCTCACAGAAAATTCGTGCAGAACAAGAATAGAAATCAAGTTTATACGAGCCTATTTGGTATTTCTCTTGTATCTTCTTTACAGTGCACCGTTTTCTTAGTTTAGGTTTTAAAATGTATTCCATTTGATGTGATTGTTTCACAACTATTGTAACAAGTGGTACTTGGCAATAGAAAATCTTTATATAGAGCTAGGATTTCAGTTTTATCTAGTTGAGTTTTGGATCTAATATTTGCCTTAGATTTCAAGGGCAGTGAATTTTTCACCCATCTTTTTCTGACTCCTTCTGGTTTTCCTGTCTATGTCTCATTCATTTTTTTATTGTCATTTCCCACCCTCCACCCGCACCCCACCCCCTGGGGATAGCACATAGTACGTACTTAATGATTGTTGAATACACGTGAGGTAAATTTCTAGAATGTTAGTGGCCTGGTACGTAGGACAACTCTTAAAGTTTTGTCTACCCAGAGGTTGATATTGTCTAAAGAGAAGATGTGGTATTTTTAACTATCTGTTATTTCCTTTTAAGGTAGATATGTCAAGCCCCTCCACTGCTACATTAAAATATTGGGAATGCAAGGATGAACAAAATGGGTAATCTCTGCTCTAGTTGTTCATAGAATAATGTAGGGCACAAAACATATATTCACAGATGCTCAGGTTAAACTATGTACAAATGCTTTTGAAATTATTAGCTGTTAAGGGGATTGGAAAACTTGAGCTGGCTCATGAAGGAGTTGCAATTTGCAGTGGCTTTCATGAAGAGAATTTTACATGTAAATAACAGCTAGAATTGCAAATGAACATGGCATTTGAGAAGTTCAGCAACTGGAGTGTAGAATATGAGTTGGGTAACATTGGCAGATGAAGCCGATATGTTAGATTGTAAGGACCTTATCTTTCTTGGAAAATATTTAATCTTTATTCAGAAGGGGATGAGAAGCCACTGAATTATTAAAAGTAAGGGATGGTGTAATCAGGTCTGTGTTACGAAAAGGTAACTCAGGAAGCTTTGTCATGGATAGATTAGAACAGTGAAGCACCAGGGGCAGGTAGGCAGAGTAATTAAGAATACGTATGGAATTGTCCAGATAAGAGATGGAGTCCTTCCTAAAGCAGTTGTAAAGAGTGCTAAATAGAATTTTGTGAATGATTAAATAGAAATGGTGAGGAAGGGGAAGGAGTCAGGATGCCTCTGAGGTTTCCAACTTGTATGACTAGTTTGGAGAATGGACTTATTATTAACAGAGAAGGAGTACAGGCAAAGGAGGAGGCTTGATGGGGTGGATGTTGGTATTAGTTTTGCTATACCGAGTCTGAGGTTTCTATAGAAAACCTAGTTGTCAAGCAGGCAGCTGAAAATAGTACCAGTGCTTAATAGAAACACAATAACTAATTTTCTCTGGGTATATGTCCAGGAGTGGGATTGCTGGGTCATATGGTCAAACTAAAAACTATTTTTAGTTTTTTAAGGAACCTCCATACTGTTCCCCATAGTGGCTGTTTACATTCCCACCAACAGTGTAGGAGGGTTCCCTTTTCTCCACCTCCTCTCCAGCATTTATTGTTTGTAGATTTTTTGATGATGGCCGTTCTGACCGGTGTGAGGTGATACCTCATTGTAGTTTTGATTTGCACTTCTCTAATAATTAGTCATGTTGAGCATCTTTTCACATGTTTGTTGGCCATCTGTATGTCTTCTTTAGAGAAATGTCTATTTAGGTCTTCCGCCCGTTTTTTTATTGGGTTGTTTGTTTTTTTGATTCTGAGCTGCATGAGCTGTTTGTATATTTTGGAAATTAATCCTTTGTCCGTTGCTTCATTTGCAAATATTTTCTCCCATTCTGAGGGTTGTCTTTTCATTTTGCTTATGGTTTCCTTTGCTCTACAAAAGATTTTAAGTTTCATTAGGTCCCATTTGTTTATTTTTGTTTTTATTTTCATTACTGTAGGAGGTGGGTCAGAAAAGATCTTGCTGCAATTTATGTCAAGGAGTGTTCTGCCTATGTTTTCCTCTAAGTGTTTTATACTGTCCGTCCTGACATTTAGGTCTTTAATCCATTTTGAGTTTATTTTTGTGTATGGTGTTAGGGAGTGTTCTAAGTTAATTCTTTTACATGTAGCTGTCCAGTTTTCCCAGCAAAGATGAACTTATTTGCAAAGCAGAAATATAGACACAGATTTGGTATCCACAAACTTATGGATACCAAGGGCGGAAGGATGGGGTGGGACGAGTTGGGAGATTGGGATTGACATATACACACTACTGTGTATAAAAGAGATAACTAATGAGAACCTACTGTATAGCACAGGAAACTCTATTCAATGCTTTGTGTGACCTAAATGGGAAGGAAATCTAAAAAAGAGGGGACATATGTGTACGTATAACTGATTCACTTTGCTGTACAGAAGAAGCTAACACAACATCGTAAAACAACTATACTCCAATAAAAAATTAATTTAAAAAAAGGAAACACAAAACTGAATATTTGGATTTGGGATCTGTAGATATCTAGGAGGTAGCTGGAGCCATGAGAATAGTGAAAAGAGTAGAATATAAAAAGAAGGCAGCCTAGGATAGAGTCTTGGGAAATGTCAAAATTTAAGAGGTAGAAAGAAGAGAAAGAGCCAACAAAGGACGCTTCCAAAAGTCTTTGGAAACGTAATCAAAGCTAGCACTATAGTATACCTCTTTATTATTCCTATTCAGCTGTTTTAAATACTGCCTGAATTTCTCTGATACTCTTTACCGAATTGCTATCAGTTCCATCAAAGAGTCAGCTCTCATCTTGCTTTTATTTCTTATTCTGCATTACTTTATGATTATTCTACCAGTATCTCCTTTAGCCTCCTATGCAAATTTTGTAGGAAAAGCATGACCTCATGTTGCATTCAATAACACAAGGAAAATGTGAATTAGATGATGTTTCTAGTTATGAAGAATCCAGAGTAGCTGAGGATTTTAGTTTGGCTTTCTGATATGGGAATTTGGTATTCTTAGACAAAAATATCTTAATGTAAATTATATTTTGATATAATTTTGAAGTTTTAAATTGTATATTAGGGAGTCATTGACGTTGAAATTTTTGACAGTTTCACACTTTGAAGAAGCTTGTGTTAAAGAATCTCTACCAACTTCTAAAATGGCAGCCTAAGATTATATTCTTAGTCTTTGTATAGCATTCATGGCCGATACTTTAATTTTATATGTAGTTGATAAATATAGATTAAATGCTGTCTATGTCCAAAGCCAAACTATTGCTAGAGAATTGAGGGGTGACATAAAAATGAAAAACTGAAACTGAATTAAAACCTTTTAATTACAAAAATGACTACGGTTCTCCATTCCAACTCCTACCTCATCCATCATCTCATATATGTAATTAAGATTGAAAACAGTATTGAAATAAACAATAACATAAATGTAAGAAAATACAATGAACTGCTGATTTTTCTTGTGCATGCTACTTTAATGCATACTTTGAAATGTTGAATAATTCTTTTCAGAAGCCTGTGTTTTGGTGTTTCTGCTTTCCTGGCTCCCTAAGCACAAGCTTTAAAATGCTTTTTGGATAATCCAGTACTGAACTCTCCCCTCCAAAGAATTTGCATTCTACCAGGAGAGAGACATATACAACTTGAAATAGAATGAAAAAGAGTGAGGCCAGGGAGTCAAGTGCCGAGTGTTAACTAAGTATAGATTTGCCAGTCTGAAAGTTGCAAATATGCATGCAACTATTATGATCCGATCCAATCTAAAAGTTCCATATCAGGAGTGTAGTTTATTCTGTATGAATCTTGAGATAGGAGACCTAGATAGTGGGAACTATAGGATCAACACTACAGATATTCAGATATCAGCTAATTGTTTTGTTTTCCATTCTGACAGTGTGTCAGAGGATCCTGGATTCTTCCCAGTCATGTATTTCTTATACCTAATAATAAGCAGAATTCATTAAAATTGTATAATTGTTTGTTTTCTATGACCTACTTGTGTTTCTTCTTACTCAGTGTTGTGATGGGAGTTGAAATGTACCAATTTAGAATAGCCAATTGTTAAATTTCAAAAATTTTGTGAGCTGGTTGTTGAATACAGTCATTATTAAAAATTAAATTATATAAACTTACAGTTAAATCAGGAACATTAAAATCATGGGTAAAAAATACTCAAAACTCATCACTCTTTAATAATGTTGTTAAATTTTACTCTTATCTATGCTTTTGAGGTTACTTATCCATTTTGCTTATATATTTTGAGGTTAGGAATACTATGTAATGTTTTACTTCCACACATCTTGTATCAGTAAAAATAATATATATAAAATGCATTATATTGTATATGCATAATTTCCCTCAGAGAGCTGATTGTTCAGCATTTGCCAGCACATATTCCTAACGACGAGTAAAATCAAATAAATCTTGCTGTATCAAATTCAGATTTAAATAGATTTCCTTTATTTTCCTCTTTCTTTCCCTGTCCTTTCTTTTTTTCTCTTTTTCCTCTTTCCCCTCACCTTACTTCCTTCTCTGTTTTTTTCTGTTTCTCTCATCCTTTCTTCATAGTGACTAGTAGGTACTGTATGAAACTGAGAAAGCTAGAAAGCACCCGAATTTCAGATTGTGTCAGGTATCAGTTGAATAACAGTACCTTCAAAGATGGGGTGGGAGTATTCTTAAATTTTTAATTTATATTGAAACTTGCATAGCATATTATATTGCAGTGATATTTCATAGATTAAATTTATCATTTCTGTGAAAATTCATTTGAGATATGAAAATACTCGATGAGTTTCTGTCTGTTAGCAATGCTCTCCAAGTTGTTTTTTCTAAGTAATTGTCTAGTCTTTTCAGAATTTATGTTAACAAGGGTGCATTTTGACTAAAGTCGTTCTAAAATAAATTTGGTTTATAGAATTGACAGTAGCTCCCATTTATTGTGCTAGGTACTTATGTTATTTCTAACCCTTGCAATAATCCACCAGGCTGGTATTATTAATCCCATTATACAGATGAGAAAACTGAGATTAAGCAACTTTTTTATTGTCATATATCTCATAAATTTCCGAGCCGGTTGCCTGTTTCAGGTTTGTCTCCAAAGCCTTTGCTCTTTTCAAATACCATACTGTCCTGGGGCTAGTTCTTATTAATAGCATATTAGGAAAATTAGATCTTACAATAAAAACTTTTTATTTTTATGGCTACTTATCACAAGAACTATTTACACACAGAAAATTACATTTCACAAAAACTTTGTAGTTATGCATTCAGCTTATGTAAACGTTTTATACTCATTTAATTTTATTTCTGTCCTTGCAGCCTTGGTGGAGGACCAGATGATGCGAAAGAAATTATGAGACACAGTTTCTTTTCTGGAGTAAACTGGCAAGATGTGTATGATAAAAAGGTAGGTTATCTTCATGGCATAGTGTTTATATATTTTGGTTAAAATGAATTTACAGCAAAAAAATTTTTAAGTGAATAAAAGTGAATGATGTAATGACATTTTTCATCTTTACTCAGTCATTTAGTTGAATGTAGGACTCCTTAGCACAAAATTTTCTTGATAGTTTTGACTCCCGAAATGCATTTTGAAATTTTATTCAATGTGATCAAACAGTTTTTCTTTTTTATCACAATAATTTGTTAGTTTGCTTCTCATCATTTCCTTAATTCATAAAAAATAAAGGCACCAATGTTATGTTATTCTTCAGGAAAACTACCTAGCAAAACAATCATAATTTTAAAACTTTGTCTCTATGCCTTTCATTTTAAAGTGAACTCTTATTTATTTATACAATTTCTTATTTTAAAAGGAATTTAAAGCAATTTAGTTTTAATATTTAACAAAGTAATAAATTTATTTGTCTTCTTTGGAACGTCTCTGTTATTTGAAACAGAACTTAAAGACCCAGAGAATGGATGCTACAAATTATGTAATTTTATTTTTACTGTAATCTGCTTAGTACTTGTTTTTAATACTGCAGTGTTTACTTAAGTTTAGGAACAGGAAATTATTGTGTTTGTTCTATCTTTTAAATTTTTTTAATTTTATTTTTACTACTTCAGATATTGTTAGTACAGACACTGATTTTTATATTTTGGTTTTCAAATGCTCATATAAAAATTTTGCTACGAAATTTTTATGTAGTTCAGCATTTGCTTAGAATTATTATCTAGTCATTTTGTGTAGTTAGTCCTTCCATTTCAATTTATTCCAGGTTTCCATATTTTTCTCTAAAACATATATCAATCAACATTTATGTAGTGTCTACTTTGTGCCAAATATTCTTCTCTATTAACCCCTAAAGATAGAATGATATCATATGAGTTATGAGGAAGTGAGACGAGTACTTCATTTTTGTATTATGTTACAGTAATAGGGAGTGTGGTGATTTTGTAAGCATTTACTGTAAATAGGTGTTTAAAATAGTTGCACCATGTTATGATACCTCTACTCAAACTTCACTTCAGTTAAACTTACATCTCTTCAGCTCGGTGCTTTGTGACCACCTAGAGGGGTGGGATAGGGAGGGTGGGAGGGAGATGCAAGAGAGAGGAGATATGGGGATATATGTGTATGTATAGCTGATTCACTTTGTTATAGAGCAGAAACTAGCACACCATTGTGAAGCAATTATGCTCCAATAAAGATGTTAAAAAAAAAATTTTGAGTTTCTACCATGTATAAAGCACTGAGGTAAGTATTGGATCCTTCTCAAACGTTATGAGAAGCTTGTGACCATTCTTAAGTTTCCTCAGTGTTTATTAACTTCATGTAGACAGTTATACATCCACTTTATAACACTGATGATATTCTTTATGAGTTGCATCCATATATAGCCCCTAATGCACTATGTACTGTTTATAATGTCAGTACACTATAAAAGAACCTGAAATTGGGAGACTGGGATTGACATATATACACTAATAGGTATAAAATAGATGACTAATAAGAACCTGCTGTATAAAAAAATAAATAAAATTAAATTAAAAAAAAAAAAGAACCTGAAAAAGAAATCTGAAAAGTATCAAGATCTTGGCATGTCTCCTAGAAATAATATATGGTCAGAGGTTTTCTTTGGCAGGCAAAGTTTTAAGCCACAACTAAATATTCCTTTGATATACCCTGTCCGAGGAGGATTCCACCACGACCTCCAACAACAAAATATGACAGAAAGAAAAATTTCCCTAAGAGACAAATGTAGAGCACCAGTATGGCACTGCTAACCTTAAAGAAGGGGCAAAACATGGACTTTCTTCAGTCCTATTCAGAGAGTAAGATATGCTACAAAGATTTCGTCATCAGCATGCAGCTTTTCACGTTAAACTGTAGTTTGGCAGAGAACGCTCTGAGAACCCACCTACCACACAGTTAAGAAGCAAGGCTTATCCTGTCACTGTTCCACTGGGCTCAACATGCCCAGAGCGAAGGTACTATTAAGATGTCTACTCAGGCAGCTCCCTTGTAGTGAATGGAAGTGGAGAAGCCTGCAAGTAGGGTAGGAGAAGGAGCTGCCAAAGCACAGCTTTGGGTGATATGTGTGAAGAAATGAGTTTAAATTGTGTTTGTTGATAAAAATAGTTGCTACTTAATTTGAGCAAAGGTGTTAGCTATCTTGCATAAAGAAGCACAACCACAAAAATCACAAAGTTTCTACACTCATTGACGCCTGCTACAGGTTTACTCTGGGGGTGTGGGTAGTCTACTGGATGTCAGATGAGGTACTAATGTGTTCAGCCATCTTCACACACCTGAAGAAGAACAGCATCAGAGCAGCGTGCTTAAATTTTGAGACTCCTCCTAAAAGGATGTGAAAATACGATTGGTTTTATTTGGGTTTGTATTGTATCACTAACAAACGAGGAATTAACTACAGGAATGCTAATGCCAGTAGCTATTTTAATGAATTCAATTGTAATTCTAGTGTTTTCAAACATTTTTAAGGGGGCCTATGTCTTTAAAACACGTAACTTATTCATAAAAGGTTAATTCATCTCTAAGATCAGGTATTTTTTCGTTACAGTTTTACTAATGTGCTTTGGGACATTTACTATTTTTATAGATTTATTCCATGATTATTGGCCATTTTTCTATATATCGTGGCAAACCCAGAGATGAAGGCACATGTAAAGATCCTGGTATCTTTAGGGGAAAGCTAAATCTCTTCCTAGGCAAGTTAAAAGTGAATTAATCTGAATTACAAGTATCATGATGTACCACTCTAAAGAACTTGGTACTGGAAGGTGGAAATACTCATCCTGGATCTGCTTCTTCCCTCTTGTGTGGAAATGGACAAGTTGTTTTACTCCCACATAAAATTATGATCTTTGAAGTATCTTCAAGCTTTAGGATTCTCTGGTAGGATATTTCATAATATGAATTAATCTAGTTAAATTTCTATATAAGATTTATACTCAGTTTGTCACCATCTACAAAAAAGTCTGCTGGGATTTTCTGTGAGATTATGTTCAATTTATAGAAAAATTTGGGAAGAATTGGCATTTGAGCATGCTATACATTTACATTTATTTAGGTCTTCTTTAATTACTCTCAGGAATGTTTCATAATTTTCAGTGTTTAGTTCTTACCCATATTTTGTTAAATTTATCCATAAGTATTTCATGTCTTCTAATGTGGATGGTATTTTTAAATTTCATTTCCATATTGTTTGCTACCAGTAGAAATAGGCTTGATTTTTGTATATTGACCTTGTATCCTACAAGCTATTAGTTTTAGTAGCTTTTTTTGTACATGACTTAGAGTTATCTAAATAGATGATCATATCTTCTATAAATAAAAAGTCTTACTTCATTTTCAATCTGCACGTATTTTATTTATTTCTTTTGCCTTATTATATTGGCTAGGACCTTTCTACAAAGTGGAATAGAAATAATGAGAGTTGACGTCCTGGCTTTGTTTCTAATCTTAGGGAGAAAACATTTTTTACCATTAAATATGACGTTAATCACATCTAGCACCTAAATCTTCATTACTAAGTGTCGTTCTCCAGTAAAAAGAACCAAGGTTATTTGGAGAAGTAGTTGATCCCACAGCTGGGATGGGGAAAATAAAAGAAGAGCCCAAGGAATTTTGTGGTACCAGAAAGTAAAAAAACAAAGGTAGATGGAAAAAGGTGCATGTTTGTACAACACAGGAGCCAACCTGAAATAATTCCCAGTGGTGAAAGCTGGAACAATTTCAGTAGCAAAACAAATATTGTATATGACCAAAAAAATAAGATACATATCCATGAGTCTATACTGCAGAAATTAATGATTGAACGAATAGATAAAATATTGAGAAGAGACATGTCTTCATTATAGGTGAATTCCGGTTAATAAATGTAGAAGGAATCAGGGAAATAGAAAATTACCATTAAAACACCAGAGTATAAAGAAAAAAAAAAAAAAAAAAAAAAAAAAAACCAGAGTAAAAATTGCTGTATGCAAGATTCACCAATGAATGTTAAAATTAGTGGGCAAAAGTTTAAGAAGGAGGATATTTGCATAGTGTCAACATATCTTTCCCCAGATACTTATTTACAAAGATTAAAAGAGTAATTTTACAGTAAAAAGCCCTGACAAACACTGTCTTAAACCAAGTGATCAAGATTAATATCACCAGTAATAAGACACTGAAATCATTATAACCCATGATATCATGCCCTGAGAAGGCTGTATCACTTTTGTACTATATTCCCTCAAAATGCATAACCTCAGTATAATCATGAGAAAACCTAAGAAACCCTCAAAAGTGTCAACTTCATGAAAGGCAAGGAATGATTGTGAAACTTTCACAGATTGAAAAAGACTAAGGTGGCATGATGACTAAATGCAATGTGGGATTCTAGACTGGATCTTGGAATAGAAAAGGGCCATAAGTGGAAAAACTGGTGAAATGTAAATAAATTTGGTAGTTAATACTTTTGTACCAATTTAATTTCTTAGTTTTGATAACTGTACTATGGCTGTATAAACTATTAGCATCAGGGGAAGGTGTGTAAAGGGTATATGGGAACTGTTTGTACTATTTTTCTAAGTCTTTTCTAAGCCTAAAATCATTTCAGTATAACAAGTTATAAAACTTTGATCTAAATGTAGGGTTTTTAATACCTCCTTTATTGGGTTGAGGAAGTTCCTTCTATTCTTAGTATGGTAATAGTTTTTATCATGAATAAGTGTTGAATTTTATAAAAAGTTGTTTTTTTTTTTTTTTTTTTTTTTTTTTGGGGTCCGCGGGCCTCTCCCCGCCGCGGCCTCTTCCGTTGCGGAGCACAGGCTCCGGACGCGCAGGCTCAGTGGCCATGGCTCACGGACCCAGCCGCTCCGCAGCACGTGGGATCTTCCCGGACCGGGGCACGAACCCTTGTCCCCTGCATCGGCAGGCGGACACCCAACCACTGCGCCACCAGGGAAGCCCTATAAAAAGTTTTTTGCATCTATTGCGATGATCATATGTTTTTTCTCCTTTATATTCTGTTAAAATGGTGAATTGTATTGATTGTTTTTCTAATGTTAAATGAACCTTCTATTCCTGGGGAAAAATCTGCTTACTTATGATATCCTTATTATGTATTGCTAGATTTGATACAATGTGTTTTTTAAAGGGTTCTTTGCATGCTTAAATCATGCATGATACTGAGGTGTCATCTTCTTTTCTTAGAATGTCTTTGTATGGTTTTCATTTCAGGATCATGTTTACCTTTTTTAAATGAGGTGGGAAGTATGCCCTCCTCTTCATTTGTATGGAATTGTTTCTGTAGAATTTATATTAAATGTTCCTTAAATCTTTGGTAGAATTTACCAGTAAAGCCCCTTGGGCCTAGAGTTTTCTCATTGTTGGGAGGTTTGTAACCATGAACTTAATTCTTGAATAGTTAAGGGACTCTTCTGGTTATCTGTTTTTTCTTGATTGAATTTTGGTATTTTATGGCTTTCAAGGAATTTGTCATCTAAGTTTGCTAATTTATTGGCTTAAAAATGTTTGCAATGGGGGCTTCCCTGGTGGCGCGCTGGTTGAGAGTCCGCCTGCCGATGCAGGGGACGCGGATTCGTGCCCCGGTCCGGGAAGATCCCACATGCCGCGGAGTGGCTGGGCCTGTGAGCTATGGCCGCTGAGCCGGCGCGTCCGGAGCCTGTGCTCCGCAACGGGAGAGACCACAGCAGTGAGAGGCCCGCGTACCGCAAATAAATATAAATAAATAAATAAATAAATAAATAAATAAATAAATAAATAAATAAATAAAATGTTTGCAATATTCTCTTTATATCTTTATAGTGTTTGTTGTATATGTAGTGATGACTTCTTTTATTCCTGATATTGGTATATTGTTTTTCTGTGTTCAAAGTCATTAATTCTCATCTTTATTGTTTCTTTATTCTGCTTCTTTTGAGTTGATGTTGCTTTTCTTTATCTTCTTTAGGAGGAAGCTAAGATTATTGGCTTGAGACCTTTCTCTTTTTCTAACATAAGCACTTAATGCTATGTTTCTATCTATGGACAGTTAGCCATGCTTTGCGAACTTTGATATGTTGTGTTTTCATTTCAAAATATTTTTAGTTCCTCTTGTGATTCCTTCTTAACTCAGGGATTATTCAGGAGAGTGTTGTTCACAATTTCCAAATATATGGATTTTTTTAGACATCTTTCTGTTATTGATTCCTACTTATCTATGGTTGGAAAACATATTTCATATGATATTAATCCTTTAAAATTTATTGAGATTTGTTTTATGGTCGATAAAGTGGTTTATCTTGGTGTATGTTTCATACACACTTGAAAAAGATGTGTATTCTACTTATATTGCATAAAATATTCTACCAGTATCCATTTGGTCAAGATGATTGACAGTGTTGTTTATGTCTCCTATATTATTACTGATTTTATGTCTACTTGTTCTATCAGTTATTGAAAAAGGATCATTGAAGTCTTTAGCTATAATTGTGGATTTGCCTGTTTCTCTTTTTAGATCTGCTTCCTGAATTTTGAAGCTTCATTTTTAGTTGTATACATAGCAATTTAGGATTGCTATGTCTTCTTGGTGAATCTACCCCTTTTTCATTAGGAAGCTGTTCTTTTATATTCGTAGCATTAATCTTTGTTTTGAAATCTACTTTGTCTGACATTAATATAAGTACTCCAGCTTTCTTTTGAATTTGTATATTTTTCCCATCTTGTTATTTTTAACCTATGTCATTATATTTAAGTGTATTTTCTCTTAGACATGATATAGTTGATTCTTGCTTTTTTTTTTGGATTTTAATGTATGAGGATTTTATTTACAACGTTATTAATGACAACAACAAAAAAATTAAACATAGGTTACTGCAACTGATCCTGTGAGATTTAAGAAGTTCCATTTTAAATTGCCATCAAATTGTCCAAAGATATACAATACTAAATCTGTGGTTTTCTTTATGAATTACAGTTCTCATATTTTAGGCAGTCCTTTTTTTTTTTTTTTTTTAATAAATTTTTTTTTTTTTTTTTTTAATAAATTTTTTTTTTTTTTTTTTTAATAAATTTTTTTTTTTTTTTTTTTAATAAATTTTTTTTTTTTTTTTTTTAATAAATTTTTTTTTTTTTTTTTTTAATAAATTTTTTTTTTTTTTTTTTTAATAAATTTTTTTTTTTTTTTTTTTAATAAATTTTTTTTTTTTTTTTTTTAATAAATTTTTTTTTTTTTTTTTTTAATAAATTTTTTTTTTTTTTTTTTTAATAAATTTTTTTTTTTTTTTTTTTAATAAATTTTTTTTTTTTTTTTTTTAATAAATTTTTTTTTTTTTTTTTGGCTGCTTTGGGTCTTCGTTGCTGTGCGTGGACTTTCTCTAGTTGTGGTGAACGGGGGCTACTCTTTGTTGTGGTGCACGGGCTTCTCATTGCAGTGGCTTCTCTTGTTGCGGAGCACAGGCTCTAGGCTCACAGGCTTCAGTAATTATGGCTCGCGGGCTCTAGAGCGCAGGCTCAGTAGTTGTGGCACATGGCCTTAGTTGCTCCGAGGCATGTGGGATCTTCCTGGACCCGGGCTCGAACCCATATCCCCTGCATTGGTAGGTGGATTCTTAACTACTGCGCCACCAGGGAAGCCCTAGGCGGTCTTTTAAACATATAAATACAAAAGAAATGAAATCACTCATTAAAAACTTTGTTAAATGAAGGGTATTTTAAATTTACATTTATGTTGTACTTGTAATAATACATGCCCGAAGAAAATCAGGAGCTTGAAGGGCAATTACACTTCCTACATGAGTGGACAGTTAGAACAATTGATCATTTCCAGTTTATCATGAACTACTCTGAACTTACTATGAGATGTAGCCAAAGTCAGAATATAGGAGTTAGGGAGAATATTCTTTTTTTGGAGGCAAGTAAACCCACCAGAATCAGCATGGAAAATAAACATCCTATTGAAGAATTCTAGGTGGAAAAATTAATGTAGTCAATTTCAACCATGCTGAGCTGGCTTAATTTTTTCATTAACTTGTATGATGTCATTCTTCTAAATCAAGTGTGTTTAAATTCCTTTCGATCATCCACATCTTCCCCCAAAAAGGTTTTCATCAATAGGAACAGCATCAATGGCTCCATTTTTCTGTCCCTTCCCTTCGTTGTCTTCTTCCAGATCACTTCTTTTGCCATTTTTAGCCCTACCTCTGTAAGCTTTGCTTAATTTGTTTTATCTCTTTCTGAAGTATGTGTGCTGAAATCTTTCAAGACAGGCTACAGTAATACCTGTTTCATCTACATCGCTCATTGAATCATCAGCCTCATCTCCACCTGTTCCCTGGGTGTAACAGGTATCGTCTGCTTCCTCCTCATTATCATCAGCTCAGGATGAAATTCAAACATCTCACAACTACTGAAAACTAGTGCCTACCCCGCTTTGAAGTCTCCTTTCCTTCTTTGCATTTCTTGCTTAAGTTAATCAATCTCTTCTTGTTTTTTCCTTGCATATAAGAAAAGGTTCTGGAGTTATTTTGGCAGCATTTGGACCTAGGGCAGAACACTTTTTCAATTAGATCTTCTAATGAAATTCTCTGTTCTTTCTCTTCTTTCTTTTTATAAAAGATAAAAATATACAATACAACATAAATACAATACAATACAAATCCAGGAGGAAGTGTATCATGATACATGCAAATATCTCCCCCTCCATGGCATATCCAAAGCCAGCCATATTTGTTGTTTTCAGTAGCTTCAAAGAAATGTCTGCACACTAACAGTTTTGGAGTTTTTCTTTTCTGCCTCACTGTGCTTGTTACTCACTGCTTCTTCCAGTTTTTCTCTCATCCCAATTAACCGTAGTATACTTTTCAAGTTCTTCACTGCTTGCATCACATTTTCTCACCACAGTCAAGTCATGAGAGAACTTATACTTATCTCCTTTAGTGCTCTGCCCATGCACGTACCACAGATTTAGGATCTGCACCTTTACTTCGTTTTTGAGCAGCAGCTACAGGTTTGAATAGCTCATTTAGCTCTTGCAATTCTTACTTCTTGTCATCTTTCTTCAGTTTCTCTTTGGCTTCCCTTTATGCTACCTGATATGGATTTTGTTGACCAAATTGAGCTTGATGAGTGACAACCTTGATGAACTTCTGTTGCTTTGCTCCTTTCTTGTTCTTTAGACCAAAAGTTTTGTCTCCAATAATCTTCTTTTTCTACTCCACTTTTTTGCTTCCCCCAGCCTGAGCAGGTTTCTTGGTTGGGGGGCAGGGGGCATTGTGGAGACAGTTGACACCAGCCAGACTTCAGCACAGCTGTATACCGTCAGGGGATCTGGACCCATGGCAGGAGGAGGAAGATGAACACACAGCCACCTTAGTCGCTAAACCATACCTTGATTTTTTCTTATTCATTAGATAATATATGACTTTTAATGGAATGTGCAGCCCATTTTTATTTAATTCAGTTATCGACACAGTTGGGTTCTGCCATCTTGCAGTTTGTTTTTTATTTGTTTCTTTATCTGCCTTCTTTTGGATTTATTGAATATTTTTATGATTCCATTTTATCTGAGCTATTGTGTCATTAGCTATACTCCTTTGTTTTCTTCTCTTGAGATTGTTTTAGAGTTTTCCATATATATGCTTAACTTATCACACTGTACCTTCAGTTAATATTATAAACATATCACTTTCAATAGCATATTTCTGTTTCCCCTTCCATTCTTTATGCTATCATTTTCATGTATTTTACTTTCATATGTTATAAACATCACAATACATCATAATTCTCTTTAGCTTTAGACAATTATATTTTAATGTGCTGAAAAATGCTTTATATTTACTACTAGTACCACTCTCCATTCCTTTATGTAGATCCATGCTTCCATCTGGTATCGTTTTTTGTTTTGTTTTGTTTTTTTTCTTCTTCATTGTTTTTCTTTAGCCTTTACTCTAAAGCTCATTTAGCACCATGTCTAAGACATGATCCCCCTTATTTGGAAATATTCATGGAAAAAAGAATGCATTTGAAGGAAATATAGGCTTGGAATTGATGGGAATGTGACATTTCAGAGGGGAGACCAATGTAAGAAGAAATCAAGTCATTATGATTGAAGTGCATGAAATAATTCTGAAGCTGGAAAGAACCAGCAATTTATGGTAGATGCAAAAAATGGAGAAGTGAGCCTGTTCATTTGGTATTGTTTCTTGAAAATTTAGCTCATGTTTGATTGATCCACCTACTTACCAGAATTATAAATCCTGAAGTAGGGGAATGACATAAGATGATTGGGCCTTTTCAAGTTTGTTGGTATAGACTTTTAGGCAGAAGAGTTTGGAAAAGAGAATCTCATTTTGAGACTGCTGCAATGATACAAGTGTTAAGCGGTAGAGTCCAATGAAACAGAATAAAGGCAATGAGGAAGGAAAAGGAAATTCCGTGAATTCTATAGATATTTTGAAGAAGTAAGAATTAGTAATCTAGTCTGACAGTCCTGGGGAAATGGGGGAGGATTATTGCTGGTTTTGGTAATAATTTAAATGGAATTTTAAATGGAATTTAAAATTTTAAATGGAATTATCTCAGAGCTAGAAATATAGCACTAACATTTGGAAATGAGAGCAAGAATCAATAAGGAAATTAAAGTTGTGGGAATGGATTTCCTCTATAAAAAGGAGAGGAATGAGAAAAAAAATGCGAAAGGGGAGGAGACTTAGGGAGAGAGACACAGCGGGAGGGAAGGTATGAGAACACTGAGAGCTATGACTGTTAAAAAATATCCATGGTCAGGAATGGGAGTTGGTTTGAGGACACATTTTTGTAAGGTGTGTCAAGGTCCTTTGTGAAGTATTATTTAAAAAGTTGCAGTGGCACTTTTCTGACTGAATCACGGCTCTCTATTTTCTGGTTGAAAAACCCAGCATGAGAAGTTTGGTGATTGATGGCAGTCATGCCAATGTTAGTGATTGTCATCGTTTTCATAAGTAAAGCAAGGTTAGGCAAGTATAACATGGGCACTAACAGAGAAGAGGGAGCAGCTAAAAAGATGCTTCTAGGTAGCTTCATGTTGATATTCTCCTTATCCTACTCAAATGGTGGTTCAGCCTAAAACTTCAGGTCAAAGAAAGATGAGCCACAAATATCTACCAAATGTTCTGACAGTTTAACTTTAAAATTACTCTCTTCTGTTGATTGTGAGGCATTGCACTGAGGATATAAAAGAACACAGACAGCTGTCAAAACCAACGTTAGTTGTGATATGAAATGCAAATGGTTTAAGCTGTAAAAGCCCTCAAGTAGGTTAAAAACAAAATATAACTAGATGTTCTGCACAAGAATCTCACCTAAAACAAAATTACACAGAAAAGTGGAAAAAGTAAGAGGATGAATAGAAGTTTAATGGTCAAATGTCACAAAAAGTAAACAGAGACAATTATAATTTTGAGCTAAGTATTTTTCAACACATAAATATTAAACGGGAGAAGTCAATTTTGGCATAATGAACAATAGCATGATCTCCAACATAAAAAGTGAAATTTTTGCACCAAATAGCATTTATGTGCACAAAACACTATTAGAAATACCAGAAGGCCTGATAGAAATGCAGTTTCTTTCTTAATGTGGCAGATGTTCATCAACTTTTTGATCTTTTGAAAGAGCCAGCTTGTGATTTTGGTGATTTTCTCTATCAGTTTTCAATTTTCAAATTTATGGATTTATGCTCTCATTTTTATTTATTTTCTTCTCCTCATTTCAGATTTTATTTGCTTGTCTATTTCTGGTTTCCTAAACTGGAAGTGTAGATTATTACTTTTATACCTTTCTTTTCAAATGTATGATTCAATGCTATACATTTTCCTATATATACTGTTTTTACTGCATCCCACAAATTTTGATAAGTTGTATTTTCTTTTTTTTTTGCTGTATGCTGTGGCCTCTCCCATTGCGGGGCACAGGCTCCAGACGCGCAGGCTCAGCGGCCATGGCTCACGGGCCTAGCCGCTCCGCGGCATATGGGATCTTCCCGGACCGGGGCACGAACCCATGTCCCCTGCATTGGCAGGCGGACTCTCAACCACTGCGCCACCAGGGAAGCCCATATTTTCATTTTTATTTGGTTTAAAATATATTTAAATTTTTCTTAAGACATCTTATTTGACCTATATGCTATTTAGAACTATATTATTTAATCTCTAAGTATCTGGAATTTTTCCAGATATCTTTAACTTATTGATTGCCAATTTAATTCTATTGTGGTTTGAGAGCATACCTTTGTATGACTTCCGTTCTTTTAAATTTTTTAAGGTGTGTTTTATGGCCTCGAATATGGTTTGTCTTGGTGAATGTTCTGTGAGCTTAAGAAGAATGTGTATTGCTACTGTTGTTGGAGAAGGTAGTCTCTAAATATCAATTAGATCCAGTTGGCTGATGGTGCTTTTCAGTCCTTACTAATTTTCTGCCTGCTGGATCTGTCAATTACTGATAAAGGGATGTTAAAGTCTCCAACTGTAATAATGAATTAATCTATTTCTCCTTACAGTTCTATCAGTTTTTGTCCATTGTATTTTGAAACTCTCTTGTTACATGCATACACATTAAGCATTGTTACATCTTTTTGGAGAATTAACCCCTTTATCATTATGTAACATCTCTTTAAATCTGTGATAATTTTCATTACTCTGAAGTCGGCTGTGTCTGAAATTAATGTAGCTACTCCAGCTTTCTTTTGATAAGTGTTACCATGGTTTCCCTTACTTATTTTTTAACCTGCAATTAATGCAATCTTAGATCACATTAGTTTTTTTTTAATCAAAGTACAGTTGATTTACAATATCCTGTTAGCTTCAGGTGTACAGCCCAGCAATTCATTTATACATATGTATATTTTTTTGTCTTCAGATACTCTTCCCTTATAGGTTATTACAAAGTATTGGGTATAGTTCCCTGTGCTATACAGTAGATTCTTGTTGGTTATCTATTTTATATACAGTAGTGTTAATGCCAACCTCATAATTTATCTCTCCCCCCACCCCCTTTTCCCTTTGGTAACCGTAAGTTTGTTTTCTATGTCTGTGAGTGTCTTTCTGTTTTGGAAATACGGTTTTGGAAATAAGTTCATTTGTAACTTTTTTTTTTTTTTTTTAGGTTCCACATATAAGCGATATCATATGATATTTATCTTTCACTGTCTGGCTTGCGTTACTTCACTTAGTATGATAATGTCTAGGTCCATCTATATTGCTGCAAATGGCATTATTTCATTCTTTTTTACGGCTGAGCAATATTCCATTGTATATGTATACACCACATCTTCTTTATCCATTCATCTGTCGATGGGCATTCAGGTTGCTTTCATGTCTTGTCTATTGTGAATAGTGATGCTGTGAACCTCACGTATCTTTTTGAATTATGACTTTCTCTGGATATATGCCTGGGAGTGGGATTGCAGGATCATATGGTAGCTCTATTTTTAGTTTTTTAAGAAGCCTCCATACTGTTCTCCATAGTGGCTGTACCAATTTACATTCCTGCCAACAGTGAAAAAGGGTTCCTTTTTTCCCACACCCTCTCCAGCATTTATTATTTGTAGACTTTTTGATGCTGGCCATTTTGAGCAGTGTGAGGTGGTACCTCATTGTAGTTTTGATTTGCATTTCTCTAATGATTAGTGATGTTGAGCATCTTTTCATGTGCCTTTTGGCCATCTGTATGTCTTCTTTGGACAGCTACATGTAAAAGAATTAAATTAGAACATTCTCTAACACCATACACAAAAATAAACTCAAAATGGATTAAAGACCTAAATGTAAGACCAGATACTATAAAAATCCTAGAGGAAAACATAGGCAGCACACTGTTTGAGCAATATTTTTTGGATTAATCTCCTAGAGTAATGGAAAAAATAATAATAAACAAATGGGACCTAATTAAACTTAAAAGGTTTTGCACAGCAAAGGATACCATACACAAAACGAAAAGGCAACCTGCAAAATGGGAGAAAATATTTGCAAATGATATGACTGGCAAGGGATTAATCTCCAAAATGTACAAATGGCTCATGTAGTTCAATATCAAAAAACAAACAACCCAATCAAAAAAATGGGCAGAAGATTTAAATAGGTATCCCCTCACTTTTAATCTCTTTGTGTCTTTATATTTAAAGTGGATTTCTTGTAGATAACATATGGTTGGGTCTTGTTTTTTTATCCTCTCTGACAGTCTTTGTCTTTTAGTTGTTTTTAGACATTGACATTTAAAGTGACATTGACATAGTTGAATTAATATCTGTTCATTGAATTAATAGTTGAATTTATTTTCTATTCATTATCCTGTTCTTTGTATCTTCTTTTCTTTTCCACTTTTTACTTTTTTTCTGACTTGCCTGGTTTTAAGGGAACGTTTTCTAAGACTGCATTTTTCCTTCTCTCTTAACTTATTCTTTACACTTCTTTTAAATTTTTTTAGTGCTTGACCTTAGAGTTTGCAGTCTATATTTATAACTAATTCTAGGCCTTTTTCAGATTATACTATACCACTGCATGGATAGTACAAGTTCCTTATAACATTGCTGTCATTAATGTCACTTGTCCATAACCTGGAATTATTGTATATATTGTTGCATTATTATTTTGAACAAACTTTTTTTTTTTTGGCTGCATTATGCAGCTGCAGGCTCGTAGTTCCCTGACCAGGGATCAAACGTGTGCTCCCTGCATTGGGAACATGGAGTCTTAACCAATGGACCACCAGGGAAGTCCCATAACAAACTTTTTTTTTTTTTCTATTGGCGTATCGTTGCTTTACAATGTTGTGTTAGTTTATACTTTACAGCAAAGTGAATCAGCCATATGTATAAATATATGCCCTCTTTTTTGGATTTCCTTCTCATTTAGGTCACCACAGAGCATTGAGTAGAGTTCCCTCTGCTATACAGTAGGTTCTCATTAGTTATCTATTTTATACATAGTATCAATAGTGTATATATGTCAATCCCAATCTCCCAATCTGTCCAACCCTCCCTTTCCCCCTTGGTATCTATACGTTTGTTCTCTATGTCTGTGTCTCTATTTCTGCTTTGTAAATAAGATCATCTATACCAATTTTTTCAGATTCCACATATATGCATTAATATACAATATTTTTTTTTCTCTTTCTGACTTACTTCACTCTGTACGACAGTCTCTAGGTCCATTCATGTCTCTACAAATGACCCAATTTCGTTCCTTTTTATGGCCGAATAATATTCCATTGTATATATGTACCACACCTTCTTTATCCGCTCCTCTGTTAATGGACATTTAGGTTGCTTCCATGTCCTGGCTGTTATAAATAGTGCTGCAGAGAACCTTGGGTTGCATGTGTCTTTTTGAATTGTGGTTTTCTCATGGTATATGCCCAGTAGTGGGATCACTAGGTCATATGGTAATTCTATTTTTAGTTTTTTAAGAACCTCCATACTGTTCTTCATAATGGCTGTATCAATTTACATTCCCACCAACAATGCATGAGGGTTTCCTTATCTCCACACCCTCTCCAGCATTTATTGTTTGTAGATTTTTTGATAATGGCCATTCTGACTGATGTGAGGTGATACCTCATTTTAGTTTTGATTTGCATTTCTCTAATAATTAATGTTGAGCATATTTTCATGTGTTTGTTGGCCATCCTTATGTATTCTTTGGAGAAATGTCTATTTAGGTCTTCCATCCATTTTTTGATTGGGTTGTTTGTTCTTTTGATATTGAGCTGCATGAGCTGTTTATATATTTTGTAGATTAATCCCTTGTTGGTTGCTTCACCAGCTATATGTAAAAGAATGAAATTAGAGCACTCCCTAGTACCTAGTACCAAAAATAAACTCAAAATGAACAAACTTTTGTCTAATTATTTTAATTAAGAATATGGAAAAAAATATTTAATCTTCATGGATTCCTTCTTTAATACACTTCCTTTCTTTATGTAAATCTAAGTTTCTGACCTATATCATTTGCCTTCTTTTTGATGAATTTCTTTTAACAGTTTTTGCAAGGTAGGTCTCCTGGTGACAAATTGTCTCAGTTTTTTTGTCTGGGAAAGTCTTTATTTTTCCTTATTTTTGAAGGATAATTTTGCTATATACAGAATTCTAGTTTGATGCTTTTGTCTTTTAACACTACATGTTTCACTCCATTTTTTCATTGCTTGCAAGGTTGCTGAAGATAAATTCAATGTAATTCTTAGCTTTCACCTTTATAGATAAAGTTTTTTGCTGTGTGTGTGCATGTGCACATGCACACACACCCAATTCTGCCTTCTCTCAAGATTTTGTCTTTGCCTTTGATTTTCTTCAGTTTAAATGGCTATACCTATGGCTAAGTGTAGATTTGGGGGTACTTGTCTTGACTGATATTCTCTGAACTTCCAGGACCTGTAGTATGGTGCCTAGCATTAATTTTGGAATACTGTTATTGCTTCAAATATTTATTTTGTTCCATTCTCTCTTTCTTCTTCTCATATTACCATTACACGTACATTACATCTTTTATAATTGTCTCACAATTCTTGGATATTCTGTTCTTTTTTATTCTTTTTTCTCTTTGCATTTCAATTTTGAAAGTTTCTATTAACATTTCTTCAAGCTCACTGATTCTGTCCTTGGCTGTGTTCTGATTGGTGAGCCTATCAAAAGCATTCTTAATTTCTGTGGTGGTGTTTTTGATTGCTAGCGTTTCCTTTGATGCTTTCTTAGAGATTCCATTTATCTACTTATCCATCTGTTTTTGCATATAGTCAACTTTTTCTACTAAAGCCTTTAATATATTGATCATAGCTGCTTCAAATTCCTAGTCTCATAATTCCAACATCTCTCTCTGCCATATTTGAGGCTTGCTCTGTATCTTGAAAATATATTTTTTATCTTTTAATATATCTTATAATTTTTTGTTGAAAGTCAGGCATTAGGTACTGAGTAAAAGAAACCGAGGAAACTGAGCTAAATAGGTCTTTAGTGGAGAGTTTATGTGTATGTCACTAGTTTATCGGGTTTGAATGTACTTAATAGTTTTGGTACCTTTTTTTTAGGAGGTAGTCTACATAGATGATCATGTCATCCATTTCCAACTTGTATGCCTTTTGTTTCTTCTTTTTCTTACCTTGTTGCATTGACTAGGATCTCCAGAACAATGTTGTATAGAGATGGTGAGAACAGATATTTAATTATTACTAATTTGGGGGAGATAGAATTTGCATTTCCCCTTCTGATTATGATATTAGCTGTAGGTTTTTTTTATGCATGCCATCTCTCAGGTTGGCAAAATTATCTGCTGTTTCTATTTCATGAACACTTTTATTATGAATATATGCTGAATTTCATCGAATGCTTTTTTTCTGCATTTATTGAGATAACTATGTGATGTTTCTACCTTAGTTTATTAATACATTGACTCACATTGATTGATTTTCACTTGCATGCCTAGGATAAACCTCTAAGCAATCATGGTATATTATTTTTTTATATATTGCTAGATTATTTTAGTATTTTGTTAAGAATTTTGCATTTATAGTCATAGGAAATATTGGATTATATTTTTCTTTTTATGTACTATCTGGTTTTAGAATCAGGATAATGCTGGACACCAAAAATAAGTGGTGTTCCCTCTTCTATTTTATGGAAAAGTTTGCATAGAATTGCTCTTATTTCTTCTTTAAGTGTTGACAGAATGTCCTGTGAAGCCATCTGAGCTTAGAGTAAAGAAATTCAATTTATTTAGTGGATATATGGTACCGCTTATTATCTGTTTCTTTTCAGTGAGATTTTGTAGTTTATCTGTGTTTCAAGGAATTTAAAATTTTTGTCTAATTGTTGAATTCATTGGCCTTAAGGTGATGCATTATTTTCTTTATTTTTTTCTATTCCTTTTACCTTGTTTTATAAGCTCTTCCTTTTAGCCAATTATGTTGAAAACTTATTAGATTTGAAACCTTTCTTTTATAATATGAGCTTGTAGTGCTGTATTTTTACTACCTCTAAGCACTGCCCTAGCTGCATCATGTAAGTTTTGTTGTCATATTATGATTTAATTTTTATTTCAAAATGCTTTCTAATTTTCCTTGTGATTCCTTCTATGACCCTATGGTTTACTGAAGTGTGTTGTTTGATTTACAACATTTGGAGATTTTTTAGTTATCTTTCTGTTTACATCTCTAGTCTAATTTTGTTGTTGTTAAGGAACATTAAGGAACATACTTCGTATAATTTTAAATAATTTAAATCTATTGAGATTTGTTTAATGAAGAAAATATGGTTTATGTTGATGAGTGTTTCATGTGCATTTGAAATAATGTGTATTCTTCTCTTGTTATATACAGTGTTCTATAAACATCAATTAGATCAAGTGGGTTAATAGTTTTAAGTATTCTACATCCTTACTGATTGTTTTGACAGCTTGCTTTTATCAATTACTAAGAGAGGATAAGTAAAATCCTGAACTATAATTGTGGTGTTGACTATTTCTCTTTCAGTTCTATCACTTTTTCTTTACTTTAAACTTAAAGTTCTGTTCTTAGGTGCACCCAGATTTAAGATTGTTGTATCTTCATGAAGTGAATTTCATCACTTCATCTAGGTTAGCCAATTTTTGGCACAAAGATTAGAGTGGATATACATGAAATAGACAAATAGACAATAGAAAAACAATAGAGAAAGTCAATAAAACCAAAAATAGTTCATTGTTTGAAAAGATCAACAAAATTGACAAACTTTTAAGTAGATTGACTAAGAAAAAGAAAAAGCAAATATTAAAATCACAAGTGAAAAACATTACTATTGACTTTACAGAAATAAAAAAATTATGAGAATAATATGAACACCTGTACACTAATAAAGTGGGTAACCTATATGTATTGGAAAAATTCCTAAAAACGTACAAACCGCCAAAATGACTCAAGTAGAAATAGAAATTTTGAATAGACCTAAAACTAATAAGGACAAAGTAATCAAAAAATAATAAAGAAAAGCCCTAGACCAGATAGCTTCACTAGAGGATTCTTCAAGCATTTAAAGGAGAAATAATGCCAATCCTTCTCAAAGTATTCCAAGAAACTGAAGAGGAGTGAGTACTTCCTGACTCATTCTGTGAAGACAGCATTACCCTGATTCCAAAATCATGCAAAGACACTGCACGAAAACTATACACCAATATTCCCAGTTAATACACATGCAAAAATTCTCAACAAAACACTAACAAACCAATCAGCAGCATATTAAAAGGATTATACATCATGATGAAGTGAGTTGTATTCCAGGAATGCAAAGATTCATAATACTAAAATCAATCAATGTAATACCCTACTTTAACAGAATAAAGAAAAAACCCATGTGATTTCAGTTGGTGCAGAAAAAGCATTTGACAAAATTCAGCAGTCTTTCATGGTAAAAGAAACAAAACAAAACAAAAAAAACCCCATACTCAGAAAACTAGAAATAGAAGGAAACTTCCTCATCATAATAAAGGCCATGTATGAACCCACAGATCACACACTCAATGATGAAAGTCTGAAAGCTTTTCCCCAAAGATAAGGAAGAAGACAAAGATTCCTACTTTCAGCACTTCATTTCAACATAGTACTAGAAGTTGTTGTCAGAATATTTAGAAAGAACAGGAAATAAAATGCAATCAAATGGGAAAGGAAGTAGTAAAATTGTCTCTGTTAACAGATGACATGATCGTATATGTAGAAAACACTAAGGAATACAGACACACACCAAAAAAACCTCTTAAAGCTAATGAAAAATCCAGCAAAGTTGCAGATACAAAATCACACACAAAATACATTATATTTCTACACATTAGCTATATCTGAAAAGTAAATTAAGAAAACAATTCCATAGAAAATAGCATCAAAAAGAATAAAATATTTAGGGATAAATATAATTAGGTAGATGTAAAATTTATATGCTGCAAACTACAAAACATTGCTTAAATAAATTAGACATAAATAATTGGAAAGACATCCCATGTTTGTGGGTTGGAAACTTAATATTGTTGAGATGATAATTGCCGGTCAAAGTGGATGTTACTGATTCGGTGAAATCCTTATGAAATGGTCATATAAAATCATTTTAATATACTTCTGAATTCATTTTGCTGATACTTATATTGAGGATTTTTGCAGCAATGTTCATGGGGATATTGGTCTGTAGTTTAGAACGTGAATTTCTTTTAAAACAACAAATCAAACCTCAGTAGAACAAAGGAACTACAATATAGCTCTGATCATATTCTGTGATCACATTGCAATAAAACTTGGAGCAATCAGCAAGGAAATACTTCTCTAAAACCCAAACGTTTAAAATAAACTTTAACATAATTCATGGATTACAAAATAGGCACATTGGAAATCAGAAAATATTTAGAACTGAATTACAATGAAAATTTGTGAAATGCAGCCAAAGAGGTTCTTTTTTCCCTTTTTTTTTTGGCTACATCAGGTCTTTGCTGCTGCACATGGGCTTTCTCTAGTTGCAGCGAGCGGGTCTGCTCTTCACTGCGGTGCACAGGCTCCTCACTGCAGTGGCTTCTCTTATTCTGGAGCACAGGCTCTAGGCACACAGGCTTCAGCAGTTGTGGCATGTGGGCTTCAGTAGTTATGGCATACGGGCTCAGTAGTTGTGGCTTGTGGACTCTAGAGTGCAGGCTTTGTAGTTGTGGCGCCTGGGCTTAGTTGCTCCACGGCATGTGGGATCTTCCCAGACCAGGGCTCGAACCCATGTCCCCTGCATTGGGAGGCGGATTCTTAACCACTGTGCCACCAGGGAGGTCCAAAGAGGTTCTTAAATACTTGTATTGTGTTGAGAGTGGACAACAGAAAAGAAAGGTCAAAAATTAATTAGTAAGTCTTCCAAATCAAATTAGGAGGGAAAAGAGCAGCAACAGAATAAACCCAGTGGAAGTGAGTAGATGCAAATAATAAATATAAAAGTAAAAATGAATGAAATAGAAAGCAAACATTTGAAAGGATCAAGAAAACAAAACTGCAGTTACGTAGAAGATTACAAAGGTAGACTAATCTCAAAGTTAATCAAGAAAAGTGAGACAGCACAAAAATATGTGAAATGGGGCACAACTACAATACAGTAGTTAAAATATGATGCAACTGCAATGAGAGAATTGATAATTTTTATAAAACTATAAATTATCAGCTGACTCAAGAAAAATGTGAAAACATCTATATCTAATCTTTAAATTAGTATACAATCTGTCATCTTTTCAACTTCAGTGTTTCCACCCAAATATAGAAATAACAAGTCAAGTCCACGTGCCTTTTTTAGATAAGCTTCATACAACATTCAAAGGAAAGATAATTTCTATCATTAAAAATATTTTATACAAGTTGTTCCTGAAGAAAAGGAGAAAAACATGTTATATGCATCTGAAATTTATGTTACAACCTTGATATCAAACCCTGATAAGGCTCATACAGCAGAAAAATTATTGGCCATTTATGAACATAGACAAATTATCCTAAGTAAAGTGTTAACCAGTTATTTCCAACAATGCATAAAACATTTACATTCTCATATTCATGTTGAATTTTTTCTAGAAATATGATTAGATTAAAAATGTTTTAATCTCATTTAACTTACTTAGAAATTGTATAATCCACATGATCATCTCAATCTTTATACAAAATCTTTTCATGAAGGTGAAGTTAGAAACTATTCATTATTTTTAAAAACACATTGAAAACACTTTTAGTAACCTTAGAAGTAAATAGATTAAAAAAATTTTTTTAACATCTTTATTGGAGTATAATTGCTTTACAAAGTTATGTTAGTTTCTTCTGTATAACAAAGTGAATCAGCTAAATGTATACATATATCCCCATATCCCCATTCTCTTGCGACTCCCTCCGACATTCCCTATACCACCATTCAAGGTACTCAGAAAGCACTGAGCTGATCTCCCTGTGCTGTGCAGCTGCTTCCCACTAGCTATTTTACAATTGGTAACATATATATATCAATGCTACTCTCTCACTTTGCCCCAGCTTACCCTTCCCCCTCTCCATGTCCTCAAGTCCATTCTCCATGGTTGCATCTTTATTCCTGTCCTGCCCCTAGGTTCATCAGGACCATTTTGTTTTTTAGATTCCATATATATGTGTTAGCGTATGGTATTTATTTTTCTCTTTCTTACTTAATTCACTCTGTATGACAGACACTAGGTGCATTCACCTCGCTACAAATAACTCAGTTTTGTTTATTTTTCTGGCCCAGTAATATTCCATTGTATGTGTGTGCCACATCATATTTATCCATTCGTCTGTCGATGGACACTTAGGTTGCTTCCATATCCTGGCTATTATAAATAGTGCTGCAATGAACATTGTGGTACATGACTCTTTATGAATTATGGTTTTCTCAGGGTATATGCCCAGTAGTGGGATTGCTGGGTCATATGGTAGTTCTATTTTTAGTTTTTTAAGGACGCTCCATACTGTTCTCCGTAGTGGCTGTACCAATTCACATTCCCACCAACAGTGCAAGAGGGTTCCCTTTTCTCCACACCCTCTCCAGCATTTATTGTTTGTAGGTTTTTTGATGATGGCCATTCTGACTGGTGTGAGGTGATACCTCATTGAAGTTTTGATTTCCATTTCTCTGATGATTAGCAATGTTGAGCATTCTTTCATGTGTTTGTTGGCAATCTGTATATCTTGTGCAGAGAAATGTCTGTTTAGGTCTTCTGCCCATTTTTGGATTGGGTTGTTTGTTTTTTTGATATTGAGCTCCATGAGCTATTGTATATTTTGGAGATTAATCCTTTGTCAGTTGCTTCGTTTGCAAATATTTTCTCCCATTCTCAGGGTTGCCTTTTCATCTTGTTTATGGTTTCCTTTGCTGTGCAAAACCTTTTAACTTTCATTAGGTCCCATTTGTTTATTTTTCTATTTCTATATCTCTGGGAGGTGGGTCAAAAAGAATCTTGCTGTGATTTATGTCATAGAGTGTTCTCACTATGCTTTCCTTTAAGAGTTTTTATAGTGTCTGGCCTTATATGTAGGTCTTTAATCCATTTTGAGTTTATTTTGTATGTGGTGTTAGGGAGTGTTCTAATTTCATTCTTGTACATGTAGCTGTCCAGTTTTCCCAGCACCATTTATTGAAGAGGCTGTCTTTTCTCCACTGTATATTCTTGCCTTCTTTGTCAAAGATAAGGTGACCATATGTGTGTCGGTCTATCTCTGGCCTTTCTATTGTGTTCCATTGATCTATATTTCTATTTTTGTGCCAGTACCATACTGTCTTGATTTCTATAGCTTTGTAGTATAGTCTGAAGTCAGGGAGCCTAATTCTCCCAGCTCCATTTTTCTTTCTTAAGATTGCTTTGGCGATTTGGGGTCTTTTGTGTTTCCATACAAATTGTGAAATTTTTTGTTCTAGTTCTGTTAAAAGTGCCAGTGGTAGTTTGATAGGGATTGCCTTGAATTTCTAGATTGCTTTGGGTAGTAGAGTCATTTTCACAATGTTGATTCTTCCAATCCAAGAACATGGTATATCTCTCCATCTGTTTGTATCATTATTAATTTCTTTGATCAGTGTCTTATAATTTTCTGCATACCAGTCTTTTGTCTCCTTAGATAGATTTATTCCTAGGTATTTTATTCTTTTTGTTGCAATGGTAAATGGGAGTGTTTCCTTAATTTCTCTTTCAGATTTTTCATCATTAGTGTATAGGAATGCAAGAGATTTCTGTGCATTAATGCTATATCCTGTTACTTTACTAAATTCATTGATTAGCTCTAGTAGTTTTCTGGTAGCATCTTCAGGATTCTCTAAGTATAGTATCATGTCATCTGCAAACAGTGACAGTTTTACTTCTTTTCTGATTTGGATTCCTTTTATTTCTTTTTCTTCTCTGATTGCTCTGGCTAGAACTTCTAAAACTATGTTGAATAACAGTGGTGAGAGAAGGAAACCTTGTCTTCTTCCTGATCTTAGAGGAAATAGTTTCAGGTTTTCACCATTGAGAACAATGTTGGCTGTGGGTTTGTCATATAGGGCCTGTATTATGTTGAGGTAGGGTCCCTCTCTGCCTACCTTCTGGAGAGTTTTTATCGTATATGGGTGCTGAATTTTATCAAAAGATTTTTCTGCATCTATTGAGATTATCATATGCTTTTTATCCTTCAGTTTTTTAATATGGTGTATCACATTGATTGATTTGCGTATAGTGAAGAATCTTTGTATTCCTGGGATATACCCCACTTGATCATGGTGTATGATGCTTCTAATGTGCTGTTGGGTTCTGTTTGCCTGTATTTTGTTGAGGATTTTTGCATCTGTGTTCATCAGTGATATTGGCCTGTAGTTTTCTTTTTTTTGTGGCATCTTTGTCTGGTTTTGGTATCAGGGTGATGGTGGCCTCGTAGAATGAGTTTGGGAGTGTTCCTCCCTGTGCTATATTTTGGAAGAGTTTGAGAAGGATAGGTGTTAGCTCTTCTCTAAATGTTTGATAGAATTCGCCTGTGAAGCCATCTGGTCCTGCACTTTTGTTTGTTGGAAGATTTTTAATCACAGTTTCTATTTCAGTGCTTGTGATTGGTCTGTTTATGCTTTCTATTTCTTCCTGGTTCAGTCTCAGAAGGTTGTGCGTTTCTAAGAATTTGTCCATTTCTTCCAGGTTGTCCATTTTATTGGCACAGCATTGCTTGTAGTAATCTCTCATGATCCTTTGTATTTTTTCAGTGTCAGTTGTTACTTCTCCTTTTTCATTTTTAATTCTGTTGATTTGAGTGTTCTTTTTTTTTTTCATCGTGAGTCTGGCTAATGGTTTATCAAATTTGTTTAGCTTCTCAAGGAACCAGCTTTTAATTTTATTGATCTTTGCTATTGTTTCCTTCATTTCTTTTTCATTTATTTCTGATCTGATCTTTATGATTTCTTTCCTTCTGCTAACTATGGGGTTTTTTGTTTTTCTTTCTCTAATTTCTTTAGATGTAAGGTTAGGTTGTTTATTTGAGATGTTTCTTGTTTCTTGAGGTAGGATTGTATTGCTATATACTTCCCTCTTAGAACTGCTTTTGCTTCATCCCAGAGGTTTTGGGTCTTTGTGTTTTCATTGTCATTTGTTTCTAGGTATTTTTTGATTTCCTCTTTGATTTCTTCAGTGATCTCTTGGATATTTAGTAGTGTATTGTTTAGCCTCCATGTGTTTTTAATTTTTACAGGGTTGTTTTCTGTAATTTATATCTAGTCTCATAGCATTGTGGTTGGAAAACATACTTGATATGCTTTCAATTTTCTTAAATTTACCAAGGCTTGATTTGTGAACCCAAGATATGATCTATCCTGGAGAATTACATGAGCACTTGAGAAGACAGTGTATTCTTTTTTTTTTGAATGGGATGTCCTATAGATATCAGTTAAGTCCATCTTGTTTAATGTGTCATTTAAACTTTGTGTTTCTTATTTATTTTCATTTTGGATGATCTGGCCATTGGTGAAAGTGGGGTGTTTAAGTCCCCTACTATAATGTGTTACTGTTTATTTCCTCTTTTATGGCTGTTAGCATTTGCCTTATGTATTGAGGTGCTCCTATGTTGGGTGCATAAATATTTACAATTGTTATATCTTTTTCTTGTATTGATCCCTTGATCATTATGTAGTGTCCTTCTTTGTCTCTTGTAATAGTCTTTATTTTAAAGTCTATGTTTTCTGATATGAGAATTGCTACACCAGCTTTCTTTTGATTTCCATTTGCGTGGAGTATCTCTTTCCATTCCCTCACTTTCAGTCTGTATGTGTCCCTCGGTCTGAAGTGGGTCTCTTGTACACAGCATATATATGGGTCTTGTTTCTGTAGCCAGTCTGTGTCTTTTGGTTGGAGCATTTAACCCATTTACATTTAAGGTATTTATTGATATATATGTTTCTATTACGATTTTCATAATTGTTTTGGGTTTGTTATTGTAGGTCTTTTCCTTCTCTTGTGTTTCCTGCCTAGAGAAGTTCCTTTAGCGTTTTTTGTAAAGCTGTTTGGTGGTGTTGAATTCTCTTAACTTTTGCTTGTTTGTAAAGGTTTTAATTTCTCCATTGAATCTGAATGAGATCCTTGCTGGGTAGAGTAATCTTGGTTGTAGGTTTTTCCCTTTCATCACTTTAAATATGTCCTGCCACTCCCTTCTGGCGTGCAGAGTTTCTGCTGAAAGGTAAGCTCTTAACCTTATGGGGATTCCTTTGTACATTACTTGTTGCTTTTCTCTTACTGCTTTTAATATTTCTCCTTGTATTTAATTTCTGATAGTTTGATTAATATGTGTCTTGGCTTGTTTCTCCTTGTTGGTATCCTGCATGGGACTCTCTTGTCTTCCTGGACTTGTTTGACTAATACCTTTACCATTTTAGGGAAATTTTTAACTACAATCTCTTCAAATATTTTCTCAGACCCTTTTTTTTTTTTTTCTCTTCTTCTCCTGGGACCCCTATAATTCGAATGTTTTTGTGTTTGATGTTGTCCCAGAGGTCTCTGAGACTGTCCTCAATTCTTTTCATTCTTTTTTCTTTATTCTCCTCTGCAGTAGTTATTTCCACTATTTTATGTTCCTGGTCACTTATCCATTCTTCTGCCTCAGTTTTTCTGCTCTTGATTCCTGCCAGAGAACTTTTAATTTCATTTATTTTGTTGTTCATCATTTTTCGTTTGCTCTTTAGTTTTTCCAGGTCGTTGTTAAATGTTTCTTTTATTTTCTACATTGTATTTTTGAGATTTTTGATCATCTTTACTATCATTACTCTGAATTCTTTTTCAAGTAGACTGCCTATTTCCTCTTCATTTGTTTGTTCTAGTGGGTTTTCATTTTGCTCCTTGATCTGCTGCACATTTCTCTGTCTTCTCATTTTGTTTAACTTACTGTGTTTGGGGTTTCCTTTTTACAGGCTTCAGGTTCCTATTTCCCATTGTTTTTGCTGTTTGCCCCCTGTGGGTGAGGTTGGTTCAGTGCATTGTGTAGGCTTCCTGCTGGAGGGAACTGGTGCCTGCGTTTTGGTGGGTGGGGCTGGATCTTGTCTTTCTAGTGGGCAGGGCCACGTCCTGTGGTGTGTTTTGGGGTGTCTTTGAACTTAGTATGATTTTAAGCAGCCTCTCTGCTAATGAGTGGGGTTGTGTTCCTGTCTTGCTAGTTGTTTGGCATGGGGCGTCCAACACTGGAGCTTTCTGGCCGTTGGGTGGAGCTGTGTCTTAGCACTGAGATCGAGATCTCTGGGAGATATCTTGCCACTTGTTATTACATTTGACCGGGAGGTCTCTGTTGTTCCAGTGTCCTGAACTCAGCTCTCCCACCTCATAGGCTCAGGTCTGACACCAGGCCGGAACATCAAGACCCTTTTAGCCACACAGCTCAGAAGAAAAGGGAGAAAAAAAGAAGAAAAATAAATAAAATTATTAAAATAATAATAATAATAAAATTTTTAAAAAGTAGAGAACAACCAAACCAATAAACAAAGCTACCAATGATAACAAGTGCTAAAAACTAAACTATATAAACATAAAAATCCAAAACAAATCAGTCGCAGACAGCAAACCCGGAGTCTACAGTTGCTTCCAAAGTCCACCGCCTCAATTTTGGGATGATTCGTTGTCTATTCAGGTATTCCACAGCTGCAGGGTATATCAAGTTGACTGTGGGAGTTTAATGTGCTGCTCCTGAGGCTGCACAGAGAAATTTAATTTCCCTTTCTCTTCTTTGTTCGCCCAGCTCCTGGACTTATGCTTTCGTTTTGGCCCCATCTCTGCATGTAGGTCGCCTTCAGGCATCTGCTCCCACCCAGAGTGGATGGGGTTAAAGCAGTGGTCATTAGGGGGCTCTTGCTCATTTAGGCCTTGGGGGAAGTCTGAGGTCTTCTGCCAGCATTCAGTAGGTGTTCTGTAGGAGTTTTTCCACATTTAGATGTATTTTTGGGGAGGAGGGTGATCTCCACGTCTTACTCCTCCACCATCTTGAAGGTTCCCTAGGTTTTTATTGTAAAATAATTGACTGTAGGTGTTTGGGTTTATATACGGGCTTTCTATTCCATTCCATTGATCTGTGTGTCTGTTTTTGTGCCAGTACTATGTTGTTTTGATTACTGTAGCTTTCTAGTATAGTCTGAAGTCTGGGAGTGTGATACCTCCATCTTTGTTAAAGAACAAGATTGCTTTGTCAATTCGGGGTCTTTTGTGTTTCCATATGAATTTTAGGATTATTTGTTCTAGTTCTGTGAAAAATGTCATGGGTGTTTTGATAGAGATTGCGTTAAATCTGTAGATCACTTTTGGTCTTATGACCATTTTAACAATATTAATTCTTCCAGTCTAAGAGCATGGAATATCTTTCCATTTATTTTTATCATCATTAATTTCCTTAATGTTTTATAGCTTTCAGAGTATAGGTCTTTCACCTTCTTGGTTAAGTTTATTTGTTGGTATTTTATTCTTTTTGATGCGATTTTAAATGAGTTTTTTTTACTTTCTTTTTCTGATAGTTCATTATTAAAACTGTGGAAAAGTAACAGGTTTCTGTATATTAATCTTGTATCCTGCAACTTTGGTGAATTCATTTATTAGTTCTAGTAGTTTTCATGTGGAGACCTTAAGAATTTCTATATAAAGTGTTATGACTAATGCCAAAGAAATAAAAGCAAAAATAAACACATGAGGACCTAATTAAAGTTAAAAGCTTTTGCACAAGCAAAGGAACCCGTCAACAAAACAAAAAGATATCCTATGGAATGGGAAAAAAAAATTGCAAATGATATGACTAACAAAGGTTAATATCCAAAATATATAAACAGCTCATACAGCTCAATATCAACAAAACAAGCACACAATCAAAAAATGGGTAGAAGATCTGAATAGACATTTCTTCAAAGGAAACATACAGATGGCTAACAGGCACATGAAAAGACGTTCAACATCACTAATCAGAGAAATGCAAATCAAAACCACAATGAGAGATCACCTCATGCCTGTCAGAATGGCTATCATCCAAAAGTATACAAAGAACAAATGTTGATGAGGATGTGGAGAAAAGGGAAGCCTTATACACTGTTGGTGGGAATGTAAATTGGTGCAACCACTTTGGAAAATAGTAGAGTTTCCTCAGAAACCTAAAAATTGAACTACCATATGATCCAGCAATTCCACTTCTGGGTATATATACAGAAAAAAATGAAAACACTAATTTGTAAAAGATACATGCACGCCTATGTTCATATCAGCACTACTTACAATAGCCAGGATGTGGAAGCAACCCATGTGTTCATCAACAGATGAATAAAGAAGGTGTGGTGGGCTTCCCTGGTGGCGCAGTGGTTGAGAGTCCGCCTGCCAATGCAGGGGACATGGGTTCGAGCCCTGGTCTGAGAAGATCTCA
>NW_006789458.1:3066194-3077283 GCF_000442215.2 Lipotes vexillifer | reverse complement strand
AAAAAATATATATATATATATATATATATATCATATCTTTTGTATTATATATATATATATATATATATATATATATATATATATATATTACTCAGCCACAAAAAGAATGAAATTCTGCCATTAGGAGCAAAATAGATGGGCCGAGAGAATATTATACTTAATGAAATGTCAGACAAAGAAAGACAAATACTGTATGATATCACTTATATGTGGAATCTAAAAAATAATACAAATGAATGTATATGCAAAGTAGAAATAGAGTCACAGATGTAGAAAACAAACTAGTGGTTACCAGTGGGAAGATGGAAAAGGAGAGGGGCAAGTTAGGGGTATAGGATTAAGGGATAGAAACTACTATGTATAAAATGGATAAACAATGATGGAATGTTGTATAGCACCGGGAATTAGAGCCATTATCTTATAATAACTTTTAATGGAGTACAATCTGTAAAAATACTGAATCACTTTGCTGTACACCTAAAATTAATATAATATGGTAAATAAACTATATTTCAATAAATAAAAAATAAATAAATAGGTTTTTATTAAAAAATATTCTACAAGCTTTATAGGTACTTGTTGGGTATTACAAATATTTTCTTTAAATGTGAGAACAAGTTAAGGATGTCTGTCAGTATCACGTTCTAGGCAGTTTTTAATCATAGATTATAGCCAACACAATAAGATAAGAAAAGGAAATAAGTGGTATATGATTTTTAAAGGAAAGAAAAGATCTTTAACAGGGGAGTATATAATAATTAAATTTTGTCCTTTTCTTACAGTGGAATATTATACCAAATAAAAAATTAATAACTTGGGCTTGTATCAATATTGACGAATCTCAAGTATTTAAATATAAAAAGGCATGTTACAAAGGATATTTAGGAAATGTGATACCATTATTACAAAAACTGAGAATGAACTAAGAGATGACTATATTTATGACTTTCTATATGTGGGAGAAAAGTATAAAAACTTGCATGTCAATGATACAAAGTAATTCTACAACAGTATTTGCTTGAATATGTGATTGTCATTGTTGTAGGTTAAAATGTTTGAATCTTAGGGAAAGGTGTTTTACTGCATCTCTGTGTTTTATATTCCAAAAAACAAAAGTTTGAAAGTGTATGTGACAAAATGTTAACATCCCTTAGGTGTGGTTTTCTTTTTCTATTCTTTCCTTTATGCTTGAAATAGTTCTTTTTTTAATTTTAAAATTCAAATGGAAGGTGAAATAAATGGAAATGCCAAGCATGGGCTACTCAAGAAATTTGAAGAATAAAGAGGAAGCAGTATCTAAATGGAACTTCACCTATAGAATGGATTATATTTGTTTTTGTTTTTGTTTTCCCTGTGCAGTGAGCCCTCTGTATCCATGGGTTCTGCATCTGTGAATCAAACCAACTGTGTGTGTGTGTGTGTGTGTATGTATGTATGTGTGTGTATGTGTATATATATATATATATACATATATGTATACACACATATATATTTAATTCCAGAAAGTTCCAAAAAGCAAAACTTGAATTTGCTGCAGGTACGCAGCTACTTCTGTAGCATTTACATTGTATTTACAACTAATTATATAGCATTTACATTATATTAGTTATTATAAGTAATCTAGAAATGACTTAAAGTTTGCTGCAGGATGTGCAGAGGTTATATGCAACTTCTATACCATTGTATATAAGGGACTTGAGCATCCACAGATTTTCGTATCCGAAGGGGGTCCTGGAACTAATCCCCAGTGGATAATGAGGGACGACTGTATACTTAGGGGAAAAATCCAATAAAGACTCTGAAAGTGGGGTTATTTAGAAAAATAAGATTTAAGATGAGAATATACAGATAGTAAGATGTACAATATATAGATAGTAAGCTGTAAGATTAATAAATATAGAAAAAGGTAAGATGTAAGAACAAAGCAAGATCTGTGAAGCACAGCTGAAGGGATTAGTCTTTACAAAAGAGGTGGGGCACCTTTGTAGAGACATTGATTGGAAAGAAATAGAAATGCCCACTGAAGCAAACATGTTTATAAATATTTGGTTAGGAAGTTGGGATAATTCCTACCTAAAGGCCGTACTTTCCCTGCCTTCTTAGAGTGAGAAGAATGTGTATGGTCAGTGTCAAAAGCTTGGGGAGAGCAACTGTCTTATATAGGGAGAGGAGAGGGAACCAGAGAGAAACCTAACAGGGACATGTAAAGAGGTTCCGGATAGTGCTTGAGGGTCTAGCTGAGATTGAAAATTTTAGAGCCCAATTTTATGCTAATTGTTAAAGCTTTATTCTTTGTAAGGAAATACATATATATATATATATATATATATATATATATATATATATATATATATATATAAGACAGTGAAGACCAAGAGGTATTCAGGCATGATTGATTTGAAATCTTTGGCTCATTTTGAGATTGAACTTATACTTACTACATATGTATTTATTTTCCAAGTATTTCCTTCAGAGAAGAGAAAACTTAATTTTAGAGAGTAATTTAGGTACTTAATAATTTACTTTGGTCACTTGGTTGATAACTCATTTCAGTGAAATGGCAGCTGTGTAAATGAGTAATGTTTACTATTTAAGTGCAAGGAACAGAGTGAGACCTAAATGAAATAATGTGTCTTCTGAAAGAGCCAAAGTGAATCTTCCAACCCTTACTATATTAAGTGTTCCAGTTCATTTATTAAACTTCTGTGTTCCTATTTGGAGATTAATCTTCATCTGTCTCTGTCCCAGATTCTAAGTTAGAACTTTTAGTATTTATTTTTCTACATGTTTACCATTTCAAATGCTCTTCATTTTTTTTAATTAAATTTTTTTTTCGAGATATACTTCACCCTTTAAAGTATACACTTCAATGGGTTTTAGTATATTCACAGCTGTGCGGCCATCACCACTGACTGATTCTAGAACACTTTCATCTCTTCATTCCTTCTTGACGATCCAGGTTTCTTTCTGGTGTCATTCCCCTTGAGCCTAAACAGTTTCTGTTATCATTTCTTGTAGTGCAGGTTGTCTGTCAAGAAATTTGTTTTCTTTTATCTGATGATGTCTTTATTTTGTCTTCATTTTTGAGGGATATTTTCACTGAATATAAAATTGTAAGTGCGTAGTTTAGAGAGTGCTTATTCAATTATTTGTTACCTTGTAAATTATGTGTTATATTTCACTGGCTGCTTTCAATACATATCTGTTTGTGTGATGGCCTTAGAATAAGTCAGTTTGACTAGGCTGGGCTACATTTTCTAGAATTCCCATGCTTTATGAGATTCTTGTGGGAGATTCCCGGGACAGAAGTGAAGCAGCAGCCATTTTGTGGCTCCTCGTGTTGTTGCGTCTATTAGCTCATCTCCTTGCCCTGAGGCACTTGTCAGACCTGCATTTACCCATCTCCCCATGAATCCTATTTTAGATTTTCCCACTACGGTGCTGGGGTGTATGTTTAGCTCCATGGCAAATGTCCCCATTAAGGTCAGAGACAGTAAAAAATAATATGGGTTTCAGACTATCTTATGAGCTTCAGCTCATGGTTCTGGACTCCACTTTGTTCTTTTCCCCACTTTACATGCGTCTTCTCTTCCAGCCTTCCTGCCCTATGGACACCAGACTCCAGCATTGAACATGAAGACAGCAGCCTTACAGAGAGAGACTGCATAACCAGCTCCCACAATTGAGGAAGTTTAGATCCCTGTAATCCCTTCTCACACACACACACACACACACACACACACACACACACACAGTGGCTCTGCTTCTCTGCTTGACTTTGATAGATAGACTTTGGTTTTCAGCCTTTTGACTGTAATTTGAATAGGTGAGGTTTTCTTTATATTTACTGTATTTGGAGTTTCCTGAACTTTTTGAATTTCTACTCTTTCACTAACTTTGGAGAATTTGGGGCCATTATTTCTTAAAATATATTTTCTGTCTTATTGTCTGTTTCTTCTCATTACACATATATTAGGCCATTTGATATTGTCTCACAGGTCTTTGAAGTTCTGTTCACTTTTTCTAATTTTTTATCCTATGCTCTTCATAACGGATAATTTCTATTGATAAATAGACTGAGTCGTATGTAATATTGAATCTGTTGTAAGCCCATATAGTGAGTTTCTCATTTTTCCATTTTAGATTTTCTATTTGGTTCTTTTTAAAATAGTCTCCATTTCTCTGCTTAGGTTTCCTATCTCTTTATTCATTATGAACACATTTTACTTCACATCATTCTGCATGGTTATAAAAGCTGCTTTAAAATCCTTGTGTGCTAATTCCAACATTCACATCACTCAATATCAGTCTCCACTGATTGTCATTTTCCGTGGGCCATTTTTTCCTGTTTCTTTTTACATTGAGTCATTTTAGAAATTATCCTAGACATTGTGACCAACATGTAGTAGTGCCTCTGAACGTTGATTCTTTGTTTGTTTTAGTAGGCAACTTATCATGGCTGATCTCAAATTGCAAACCGTCTTCTTTCCAGTAGGTGACAGTTAAAATGTCAAGCCAGTTTATTTAGACTTCATTAGGGGGCTTAGAGTCTGTTCTGTGGTTTCAGGACTCAGCCAGAGTTTTGGGTAGACTTTATGTTCAGAACATGGGGTTCCCTCTTTTTAGCTGTTTACTGGGATTTTTCCTCCCTCACTTTTTTTTTCTTCCACTTTTATTGAGCTATAATTGACATACGGCACTGTATAAGTTTAAGGTGTACAGCATAATGATTTGACTTACATACATAATGAAATGTTAACCACAATAAATTTAGTAAACATCCATCATCTCATATACATACAAAATTAAAGAAAAAGAAAACATTTTTATTCCTTGTGATGAGAACTCTTAGATTTACTCTCTTAATAACTTTCATATGTAACATACAGGAGTGTTTGGTTTTAAAAAATTTTTTTATTGATGTATAGTTCATGTACAATATTATATAAGTTACAGGTATACAATATACTGATTCACAGTTTTTAAAGGTTATACTCCATTTATAGTTATCATAAAGTATTGGCTGTATTCCCCATGTTGTATACTATATCCTTGTAGCCTATTTTATGCTTAATAGTATGTACCTCTTAATTCCCTACCCCTATATTGCCTCTCCCCACTTTCCTCTCCCCACTGATAATCACTAGTTTGTTTTCTATATCAGTGAGTCTGCTTCTTTTTTGTTATATTCACTAATTTGTTATATTTTGTAGATTCCACATATAAGTAATATCATACAGTATTTATCTTTCTCTGTCTGACTTATTTCCCTTAGCATAAGACCCTCCAAGTCCATCCATGTTGCTGCAAATGGCAAAGTTTCATTCTTTTTCTTTACAGCTGAGCAGTAATCCTGTATATATAACCACATCTTTTTCCATTCGTCAGTTGGTGGACACTTAGGTTGCTTCCGTATCTTGCAATTGTAAATGATACTGCTGTGAACATTAGGGTGCATGTATCTTTTACGAATTAGTGGTTTGGGGTTTTTTTTAATCTATACCCAGGAGTGGAATTTTTGTGTTATATGGTAGGTCTAGTATTAGCTTTTTGAGAAACCCCCATACTGTATCCCATAATGGCTATACCAATATACATTCCTACCAACAGTGTACAAGACTTCCCTTTTCTCTACATCCTCACCAACATTTTTTTTTTTTTTGATGATAGCCATTCTGACAGGTGTGATGTGATATCTCATTGTGGTTTTGATTTGCATTTCCCTGATGATTAGCATCTTTTCATGTGCCTCTTGGCCATCTTCATTTCCTTTTTGGAAAAATGTCTATTCAGTTCTTCTGCCTATTTTTTAATTGAGTTGTTTATTTTTTTGATTTTCAGTCTTTGAGCTGTTTGTATATATTGGATATTAACCCCTTTTTGGTCATATCATTTGCAAATATTTTCTCCCATTCAGTAGGTTGTCCTTTCACTTTGTCAATGGTTTCTTTGCTGTGCAAAAGCTTTTAAGTTTAATTAGGTCCATTTATTTTTGCCTTTATTTTCTTTGCTTTAGGAAACAGGTCCAAAGAAATATTGCTGCCATTTATGTCAAAGAGTGTTCTGCCTATGTTTTCCTCTAGAAGTTTTATAGTATCCAGTCTTACATTTAATTCTTTAATCCATTTTGAGTTTATTTTTGTATATGTTGTTAGGGAATATTCTGATTTCATTCTTCTACGTGTAGCTGTCCAATTTTCCCAGCACCACTATTGAAGAGACTGTCTTTTCTCCATTGTATATTCTTGCCTCCATTGTCATAGGTTTGGTGACCTTAAGTGCATGGGTTTATTTTTGGGCTCTCTGTTCTCTTCCATTGATCTATGTGTCTGTTTTTGAGCCAGTACCACACTGTTTTGATTCCTGTAGCTTTGTATACAGTCTGAAGTCAGGGAGTGTGATTGCCCCAGCTCTGTTCTTCATTCTCAAGAGTGTCTTGGCTATTCGGGTCTTTTGTGTTTCCATACAAATTTTAAAATTATTTGTTCTAGTTCTGTGAAAAATGCCATTGGTATTTTATTAGGGATTGCATTGAATCTGTGTATTGCCTTGGGTAGTATGGTCATTTTAACAATATTAATTCTTCCAATTCAAGAACACTGAATATCTTCCATATTTTTGTGTCATCTTCACTTTCTTTCATCATTGTCATAGTTTTGCAAGTACAGTTCTTTTACCTCCTTAGGTAGATTTATTCTTCGGTATTTTATTCTTTTTGACTCGATGGTAAATGGGATTCTTTCCTTAATTTCTTTTTCTGATAGTTCGTAGTTAACATGTAGAAATGAAACAGATTTCTGTATGTTAATGACTCGATGGTAAATGGGATTGTTTTCTTAATTTCTTTTTCTGATAGTTCGTAGTTAACGTGTAGAAATGAAACAGATTTCTGTATGTTAATGACTCGATGGTGAATGGGATTGTTTTCTTAATTTCTTTTTCTGATAGTTCGTAGTTAACGTGTAGAAATGAAACAGATTTCTGTATGTTAATGACTCGATGGTAAATGGGATTGTTTCCTTAATTTCTTTTTCTGATAGTTCGTAGTTAATGTGTAGGATTGAAACAGATTTCTGTATGTTAATTTTATATCCTGAAACTTTACCGAATTCACTGATGAGCAATAGTAGTTTTCTGGTAACGTCTTTAGGATTTTCTGTGTATACAATCATGTCACCTGCAAACAATGACTGTTTGACTTCTTCCTTTTCAGTTTAGAATCTTTTTATTTCTTATGCTTGTCTGATTGCTGTGGCTAGGACTTCCAAAACTATGTTAAATAAAAATGGCAAGAGTGAGGGCTTCCCTGGTGGCGCAGTGGTTGAGAGTCCGCCTGCCGATGCAGGGGACACGGGTTCGTGCCCCGGTCCGGGAAGATCCCACATGCCGTGGAGCGGCTAGGCCCGTGAGCCATGGCTGCTGAGCCTGCGTGTCCAGAGCCTGTGCTCCACAATGGGAGAGGCCACAACAGTGAGAGACCTGCGTACCACAAAAAAAAAAAAAGAGGAAATGCTTCCAGCTTTTCACTGTTCAGTATGATGTTAGCTGTGGGTTTGCCATATATGGCCTTTATTATGTTGAGGTATGTTCCCTCTGTGCCCACTGTCTAGAGAGCTTTTATCATAAATGGGTGTTGAATTTGTCAAAAGCTTTTCTGCATCTAGTGAGATGATCATATTGTTTTTATTCTTGTTTGTTAATGTGGTGTATCACGTTGATTGGTTTGCAGATTTTGAAAATTCCTTGTATCCCCAGGATAAATTCCACATGATCATGGTGTATGATCCTTTTAATGTATTGTTGGATTCACTTTGTTAATATTTTCTTGAGGATTTCTTCTCTCTAGGTTACTTTTTATGTCCATTAATACTTGCCTTATATATTGAGGTGCTCCTATGTTGGGTGAATGCATATATATATATATATATATATATATATATATATATATATATATATATATATACACACACACACATGAATACATATATATATATATGTATATATATATATACACACACACACACATACATATATATATGTATGTACAATTATTATATCTTCTTCTTGGATTGATTCCTTGATCATTATGTAGTGTCCTTCTTTGTCTCTGGCAGCAGTCTTTATTTTAAAGTCTATTTTGTCTGATATAAGTATTTGTACTCTAGCTTTCTTTTCATTTCCATGTTCACGGAATACCTTTTCCAGTCTCCTCACTTTCATTCTGTTTGTGTCATTATATCTGAGGTGAGTCTCTCGTAGGCCACATATATACGGGTCTTGTTTTTGTATCTATTCAGCCACTCTGTCTTTTGATTGGAGCATTTAGTACATTGACATTTGAGGTAATTATCAATAGGTATGTTCCTATTGCCATTTTGTTAACTGTTTTAGGGTTGTTTTTGTAGGCCATTTTTTTTCCTTCTTTTGTTCTTTTGTAATTTTATGACTATCTTTAGTGTTATGTTTGGATTCCTTTTTCTTTTTTGTATGTATATCTATTATAGATATTTTGTGGTTACCAGGAGGTTACTATTATACATATATCTATGTGTGTGTGTGTGTGTTTGTCTGTGTATGAATGATTGTTTTAAGTTGCTGATCTCTGAATTTCTATTGTTTTGAATTTTATTTTAATTTTTTTACAGCAGGTTCTTATTATAATGTTATCTATTTTATACATATTAATGTATATGTATCAATACGAATCTCTCAATTCATACCACCACCACCCCCATGTGCCCGTCTCCCGCCATGGAGTCCATATGTTTGTTCTCTACATCTGTGTCTCCTTCTTCCTTGCAAACTGGTACATCTGTACCATTTTTCTAGATTCCATATATATGCGTTAATATACGATATTTGTATTTCTCTTTCTGACTTACTTCACTCTGTATGACAGTCTCTAGGTCCATCCACGTCTCTACAAATGACCTGACTTTGTTCCTTTTTATGGCTGAGTAATATTCCATTATATATATGTACCACATCTTCTTTATCCACTCGTCTCTCGATGGGCATTTAGGTTGCTTCCGTGACCTGGCTATTGTAAATAGTTCTGCAGTGAACATTGGGGTGCATGTGTCTTTTTGAGTTATGGTTTTCTCTGGGTATATGCCCAGTAGTGGGTTTGCTGGGTCATATGGTAATTCTATTTTTAGTTTTTTACGGAACCTCTGTACTGTTCTCCATAGTGGCTGTAGCAATTTACATTCCCACCAATAGTGCAAGAGGGTTCCCTTTTCTCCACACCCTCACCAGCATTTGTTATTTGTAGATTTTCTGATGATGGCCATTCTAACCAGTGTGAGGTAATACATCATTGTAGTTTTGGTTTGCATTGCTCTAATAATTAGTGATGTTGAGCAGCTTTTCATGTGCCTCTTGTCCATCTGTATGTCTTCTTTGGATAAATGTCTATTTAGGTCTTCTGCCCATTTTTGGATCTGGTTGTTTGTTTTTTTAATATTGAGCTGCATGAGCTGTTCATATAGTTTGGAGATTAATCCTTTATCCGTTGATTGGTTTGCAAATATTTTCTCCCATTTTGAGGATTGTGTTTTCAACTTGTTTATAGTTTCCTTTACTGTGCAAACACTTTTAAGTTTCATTATGTCCCATTTGTTTATTTTTGTTTTTATTTTCATTACTCTAGGAGGTGGATCAAAAAAGATCTTGCTGTGATTTATGTCATAGAGTGTTCTTCCTATGTTTTTCTCTAGAGTTTTATAGTGTCCGGTCTTACATTTAGATATTTAATCCATTTTGAGTTTATTTTTGTATATGGTGTAGGGAGTGTTCTAATTTCATTCATCTACATGTACCTGTCCAGTTGTCCCAGCACCACCTTTATTGAAAAGGCTGTCTTTTCTCCATTATATATTCTTGCCTCCTTTGTCATAGGTTAGGTGACCATAGGTGAATGGGTTTATCTCTGGGCTTTCTATCCTGCTGCATTGACCTATATTTCTGTTTTTGTGCCAGTACCATATTGTCTTGATTACTGTAGTAATCAAGCTTTGTAGTAGAGTCTGAAGTCAGGGAGTCTGATTCCTTCAGCTCCGTTTTTTTCCCTCAAGATTGTTTTGGCTATTTGGAGTCTTTGATGTCTCCATACAAATTTTAAGATTTTTGTTCTAGTTCTATAGAAAATGCCATTGTTAATTTTATAAGGATTGCATTGAATCTGTAGATTGCTTTGGGTAGTATAGTCATTTTCACAATATTGATTCTTCCAATCCAAGAACATGGTATATCTCTCCACCTCTTTGTGACATCTTTGATTTCTTTCATCAGTGTCTTATAGTTTTCTGCATACAGGTCTTTCACCTCCTTAGGTAGGTTTATTCCTAGGTATCTTATTATTTTTATTACAATGGTGAATGGGATTGTTTCCTTAATTTCTCTTTCTGATCTTTTCTTGTTGGTTTATAGGAATGCAAGAGATTTCTTTGCATTAATTTTGTATCCTGCAACCTTACCAAATTCATTGATTAGCTCTAGTAGTTTTCTGGTGGCATCTTTAGTATTCTCTATGTATAGTATCATGTCATCTTCAAACAGTGACAGTTTTACTTCTTCTTCTCCAGTTTGGATTCCTTTTATTTCTTTTTCATCTCTGATTGCTGTGGCTAGGACTTTCAAAACTATGTTGAATCATAGTGGTGAGAGTGGACCTCCTTGTCTTGTTCCTGATCTTAGAGAAAATGCTTTCAGTTTTTCACCATTGAGAATGATGTTTGCTGTGGGTTTGTCATGTATGGCCTTTATTACGTTTAGGTAGTTTCCCTCTATGCCCACTCTCTGGAGAGCTTTTATCATAAATGGGTGTTGAATTTTGTCAGAACATTTTTTTGCATCTTTTGAGATGATCATATGGTTTTTATTCTTCAATTTGTTAATATGGTGTATCACATTGATTGGCATATATTGAAGAATCCTTGCATCCCTGGGATGCATCCCTGGGATAAATCCCACTTGATCATGGTGTATGATCCTTTGAATGTGTTGTTGGATTCTGTTTGCTGGTATTTTGTTGAGGATTTTTGCATGTATATTCATCAGTGATATTGGTTTGTAATTTTCTGTTTTT
>NW_006789458.1:3030654-3066015 GCF_000442215.2 Lipotes vexillifer | reverse complement strand
ACTCTCAACCACTGCGCCACCAGGGAAGCCCTGTAATTTTCTTTTTTTGTGACATCTTTGTCTGGCTTTGGTATCAGGGTGATGGTGACCTTGTAGAATGAGTTTGGGAGTGCTCCTTTCTCTGCAATTTTTTGGAAGCATTTGAGGATGGGTTTTAGCACTTCTCTAAATATTTGTTAGAATTCACCTGTGAAGCCATCTCATGCTGGATTATTGTTTGTTGGAAGATTTTTAATCACACTTTCAATTTCATTACTTACAATTGGTCTGTTTGTATTTTCTATTTCTTCCTGGCTCAGTCTTGGCAGGTTATACCTTTCGAAGTATTTGTCCATTTCTTCCATATTGTCTATTTTATTGGCATAGAGTTTCCTGTCATAGTCTCTTATGATGCTTTGTATTTCTGTGGTGTCCATTGTAACTTCTCCTTTTTCATTTCTAATTTTATTGATTTGAGTCCCCTCCCTCTTTTTCTTGACGAGTCTGGCTAAAGGTTTATCAATTTTGTTCATCTTCTCAAAGAACCAGCTTTTAGTTTTATTGATCTTTGCTATTGTTTTCTTTGTTTCTATTTCATTTATTTCTGCTCTAATCTTTATGATTTCTTTACTTCTACTAACTTTGGGTTTTGCTTGTTCTTCTTTCTCTAGTTCTCTTAGATTCTCTAACAATCTAAGGTTAGATTGTTTATTTGAGACTTTTCTTGTTTCTTGAGGTAAGATTGTATTGCTATAAACTTCCCTGTTAGAACTCCTTTTGCTGCATCCCATAGGTTTTGGATCATCATGTTTTCATTGTCATGTGTCTGTAGGTGTTTTTTAACTTCCTTTTTGATTTCTTCAGTAATCTCTTGATTATTTAGTAACATGTTGTTTAGCCTCCATGTGTTTGTGTTCTTTTTCATTTTTTTCCATGTAATTTATTTCTAATCTCATACTGTTGTGGTCGGAAAAGATGCTCGATATGATTTCAATTTTCTTAAATTTACCGAGGCTTGATTGGTGACCCAAGATGTGATCTATACTGGAGAATGTTCTGTGTGCACTTGAGCAGAGAGTGTAATCTGCTGTTTTCAGATGGAATGTGCTATAAATATCAATTAAATCTATCAGGTCTATTGTGTCATTTACAGCTTTTGTTTCCTTATTAATTTTCTGTCTGGATGATCTATCCATTGGTGTAAGTGAGGTGTTAAAGTCCCCCACTATTATTGTGTTACTGTCAATTTCCTCTTTTATAGCTGTTAGTATTTGCCTTAGGTACTGAGGTGCTCCTATGTTGGGTGCATATATATTTATAATTGTTATATCTTCTTCTTGGACTGATCCCTTTATCATTATGCAGTGTCCTTCCTTATCTCTTGTAACAGTTTTTATTTTAAAGTCTATTTTATCTGATATGAGTATTGCTACTCCAGCTTTCTTTTGATTTCCATTTGCATGGAATATCTTTTTCCATCCCCTCACTTTCAGTCTGTATGTGCCCCTAGATGTGAAGTGCATCTCTTGTAGACAGCATATATATGAGTCTTGTTTTTGTATCCATTCAGCCAATCTGTGTGTTTTGGTTGGAGCATTTAATCCACTCACATTTAAGGTAATTATTGATATGTATGTTCCTATACCATTTTCTTAATTGTTTTGGGTTTGTTTTTGTAGGTCCTTTTCTCCTCTTGTGTTTCCCACTTACAGAAGTTCCTTTAGCATTTTTTGTAGAGCTGGTTTGGTGGTGCTGAATTCTCTTATCTTTTGCTTGTCTGTAAAGCTTTTGATTTCTCTGTCAAATCTGAATGAGATCCTTGCCAAGTAGAATAATCTTGGTTTTAGGTTCTTCCCTTTCATCATTTTAAATATATCATGCCACTCCCTTCTGCCTTGTAGAGTTTCTGCTGAGAAATCAGCTGTTAACCTTATGGGAGTTCCCTTGTATGTTGTCATTTTTCCTTGTTGCTTTTAATAATTTTTCTTTGTCTTTAAGTTTTGTCAATTTGATTACTATGTGTCTCGGTGTATTTCTCCTTGGGTTTATCCTGCCTGGGACTCTCTGCACTTCCTGGACTTGGATGGCTATTTCCTTTCCCATGTTAGGGAAGTTTTCAACTATAATCTCTTCAAATATTTTCTCAGGTCCTTTCTCTCTCTCTTCTCCTTCTGGGACCCCTATAATGCAAATGTCATGCATTTAATGTTGTCCCAGAGGTGTCTTAAACTCTCTTCCTTTCATTCTTTTTTCTTTATTCTGATCCACGGCAGTGATTTCTACCATTCTGTGTTCCAGGTCACTTATATGTTCTCCTGCCTCAGTTATTCTGCTATTGATTTCTTCTAGTGTATTTTTCATTTCAGTTATTGTATGGTTCATCTCTGTTTGTTTGTTCTTTAATTCTTCTAGGTCTTTGTGAAACATTTCTTGCATTTTCTCGATATTTGCCTCCATTCTTTTTCCAAGGTCCTGGATCATCTTTACTATCATTATTCTGAATTCTTTTTCTGGAAGGTTGCCTATCTCCACTTCATTTAACTGTTTTTCTGGGGTTTTATTTTATTGCTTCATCTGGTACATAGTCCTCTGCCTTTTCATTTTGTTTCTTTCTGTGAATGTGGTTTTTGTTCCAGAGGCTGCAGGATTGTAGTTCTTCTTGCTTCTGCCATCTGCCCTCTGGTGGATGAGGCTATCTAAGAGGCTTGTGCAAGTTTCCTGATGGGAGGGACTGGTGGTGGGTAGAGCTGGGTGTTGCTCTGGTGGGCAGAGCTCAGTAAAACTTTAATCTGCTTGTCTGCTGATGAGTGGGGCTGAGCTCCCTCCCTGTTGTCTGTTTTGCCTGAGGTGACCCTGCACTGGAGCCTATAGGCTCTTTTTTGTGGCTACTGGCAGACTCTGGGAGGGCTTATGCCACAGAGTACTTTCCAGAACTTCTGCTGCCAGTGTCCTTGTCCCCACGGTGAGCCACAGCCACCACGAGACCCCCCTGCCCCCACACCTCTGCAGGAGACCTTCTAACACTAGCAGGTAGATCTGGTTCAGTCTCCTATGGGGTCACTGCTCTTCCCCTGGATCCTGATGCACACACTACTATGTGTGTGCCCTCCAAGAGTGGAGTCTCTGCTTCCTCCAGTCCTGTTGAAGTCCTACAATCAAATCCTACTAGCCTTCAAATTCTGATCCTCTGGTAATTCCTCCTCCTGTTGCTGGACCCCAGATTGGGAAGCCTGACGTGGGATTCAGAACCTTCACTCTAGTGGGCGGACTTCCGTGGTATAATTGTTCTGCAGTTTGCAAGTGGTTATGGGATTTGATTTTATTGTGATTGCACCCTCCTACCATCTCATTGCAGCTTTTCCTTTGTCTTTGTATGTGGGGTATCTTTTCTGGTGAATTCCTGTGTCTTGCTGTTGATGACTGTTCATCAGTTAGTTGTGATTTTGGTGCTCTCACAAGAGGGAGTGAGCGCACATCCTTCTACTCCACCCTCTTGAACCAATCTCCTGATCTCTGAATTTCAAATGTACTTTAACAACCCTGCATTTGTACTCTCCCCCCCCCCTTGATTACTGTCTTTGATATCATTTTTTACATCTAATTGTTTTGTATATTCCTTAACTGCTTATTGTGGATATAGACGGTTTTACTACTTTTGTCTTTTAACCTTCCCACTAGCGTAGTACATGGACGATATCCTATCTTTACTCAATGTTTGCATTTACCATTGAACTTTTTCATTTCATAATTTTCTTGTTTCTAGTTGTGGCCTTTTCTTTTATGCCTAGAGAAGTTCCTTTAACATTTGTTGTAAAGATGGTTTGGTGGAGTTGAACTCTTTTAGCTTTTAGTTGTGTCTAAAGCTTTTGGTCTCTTCATCAAATCTGAAAAGAGCCTTGCTGGGTAGAGTATTCTTTGTTTTAGGTTTTTCCATTTCATCACTTTAAATATATCGTGCCACTTCATTCTGGACTGCAGAGCTTCTGCTGAAAAATCAGCTGACAGGCTTCTGGGAGTTTGCTTATATGTTATTTGTTGCTTTTCCCTTGCTGCTTTTAAAACAGTAAGTCCCCTACATACAAACCTTCAACTTGCGAACTTTCAAAGATGCAAACGTGTGTTCCATCAGTGTCAGGCGTGAATGAAATTACAGCCTGCCCTCCATCTCCTATTGCTGACGATCCTTCAGCTCTACCATCTCCCACCTCCTCTCCCTCCTGCAGTCAGTAACTCTTCTTGCCTGTTCACTTGATGCCAGCCCCTGTATGCCAGATGTTGTACTGTACTACTGTACTTTTCAAGGTACTGTAGTGTAAGATGAAAATTTTGCTTGTTTTTTTATGTATTACTTGTGTGAAAAGTATTGTAAATCTATTTCAGTACAGTACTATATAGCCAATTGTGTTAGTTGGGTACATAGGCTAACTTTGTTGGACTTACGAACAAATTGGACTTACAAACGTGCTCTTGGAATGGAACTCATTCGTACGTAGGGGACGTACCGTATTCTCTGTCTTTAATTTTCGTCATTTTAATTGCAATCCGTTTTGGTGTGCTCCTCTTTGGGTTAATCCCGTATTGGACTCTGTGCTTCCCGGACTTGGGTGACTGTTTCCTCCCAGGATAGGGACATTTTCAGCTATTATATCTTCTTATATGTTTTCAGCCCCTTTCTCTCTCTTTTCTCCTTCTGAGACCCCTATGATGAGAATATTATTGTGCTTGATGTTATTCCAGAGTCTCTTAAACTGTCCTCGTATCTTTTCATTCTTTTTTCTTTTTTCTGTTCAGCATCAGTGATTTCCACCATGTCTAACAGCTCACAGATCCATTCTCCTCTCTTTCATTGTTGATTCCTTCTAGTTTAATTTTCATTTCAGTTATTGTAGTCTTCATCTCTGTTCTTTGTATTTTCTAACTCCTTTTTAAAAACTTCTACCTTCTTGCTCTGTACATTCATTCTTCTCGTGAGTTCTTTAATCACTTCTACGATCATTACCCTGAATTCTTTCTTGGGTAAATTGCCTATTGTCACTTCATTTAGTTCTTCTGGGGTTTTATATTGTTCCTTCATCTGGAACATGTTTTTCTGCTGCCTCATCTTGTCTGTTTTGCTGTTTTTATTTTTATGTATCTGGTAGGTTAGTTACATTTCCCAACCTTGGAGAATTTGCCTTCTGTAGGAGGCAACTTATGCATCCCAGCGGTGCACTCCCCTCTTGTCACCCAAAGTGTATGCTCTGCATGTTCCCCCTATGAAGGCTGCACGGGTCCTTCTGTTGTGGCCATTATGTGGGTGACCTGGTAGGCTTAGTTGGTCCCAAGTCCAGCTGGTTGCCAGCCCCTGCCTTGTGTGGAGGCTGACAGCTGCTTATTAGTGGGGCCTAGTCATTAGACAGCTGACTGCAGAACCCCAGGGGGCCCCAGGGCTAGTTCTGGTTCACTGGTGGGTGGAGTCAAGGTCCAGAAGACTCCCCGTGGCCTTTGTCCTCCCAGTGGTGGGTGAAGCCAGGTCCTGGGCTTAGTGCCAGACTACAGGCAGGCAGATCTGGGTCCTGGATTCTGGCTGCAGGTCCTGGGATCCCAGAGCTGGTGTCAGATCACTGATGGGGACAGGGGGAGCTGGTTCCTGACACAGTTGTGTGTGGAGCCCAGGGTGTCCCTAAGCTTGTGTTGGCCTGCTAGTAGCCAGGGCCAGGGCCCAGCTGCTCTAAGGGCAGGATCTGGCATGCTGCTGGCAGGCTGCATCCTCAGGCTGCAGGATTGTGGTTTTCTTGCATCTGGTGTGTGCCCTCTGGTGGGTGAGGTTGGTCTAGAGGCTTGTGCAGGTTTCCCAGAGGGCAAGGCCAGTGCCTACTCACTAGTGGGTGGACTACGGTCTTGGCCCTCTGGTAGGCGGTGTCTAGAGGCATGTCTAAAAGTGGCTGTGGGCTCAGGAAGTCTTTAGGCAGCTTGCCTGCTGATGGGTGGTGCTGTTTCCCTGCCCAGTTAGTTGTTTGTCCTGAAGTGTCACCTGAGGCTATTGGGTGGGGCCAGGTTGCTGCGCTAATGAACCAGAGGGAGAATCCCACTATGGTGGCTGCCCGTGTCAGTGTCCATGCAGTAGAAAGCTCCCAAGTATGGCTGCTGCCTGTGTTTATGTCCCCAAGGTGAGCCATAGCCACTACCGGGTCTCTGGGAGGCTCTCCAAGACTAGCAGGTAGATCTGGCCCAGTTTCCAAGCAAATTACTGCTTTTGCCCTGGGTCCTGGTATATGTGAGATTTTGTATGTGCCCTTTAAGAGTGAAATCTCTATTTCTCCCAGTCCTTTGGGACTTCTGAAATTAAGCCCCACTGTTCTACAAAGCCAAATGCTCTGGTGACTCATCTTTCCATTGCAGCACCCCAAGGGTGGGGAGCCCAATGTGGGACTCAGAACTCTCATTCCTGCAGTTCTCCAGTTTGTGGGTTGCCCACCTGGGGAAATGGGACTTGTTTTAGTGCAAGTATGCCCCTCCTACTTGTCTCCTTATGGTTCTTTCTTTATGCCTTTAGTTGTAGAAGATCTTTTCAGGTAGGTTCTGGTTGTTTTCATCAATGGTTGTTCTGCAAATAGTTGTGAATTTGTGAATTTGGTGTGCTCATGAGAGGAGGTGAGCTCAGGGTCTTTCTACTCTGCTATCTTGGCCAATCTCCTCCTCCCTCACTTTAAAGCTACTGTGCTTATCCCAAACTCTGTCCCCTGGTTCTTCATGGCAGTAAGATTGTAGGTTTCTAAGCCAAGTTTTAACCCTGAATGGTATAGACTAGGGTCCATTTTCAGGCTATAAGCCACAAAAATGGGAAGTTCATCGAGCACCATTCCTTCTTCGTAGTGTCTACGTCCCCTGTATATACCTGTTGCTTCCCAGAACCTTCATATTTTTTCCAGAGTTTCCAGCTTTTCATATTTTTTCAAGAGTTTATAATTATCCATAGGAGGTTTGATCCAATAGGAACTGCTTGGCCATTAAACACAAGCAAAACTTAGTATTTGTTCTGAATTGTGCATTATTACATACCAAATATAAATCTTTTCTTCTGGTGACACAGTAATGCTTTCTCTTCATGCAAGAAGTATCCCACAGGGCTTCCCTGGTGGTGCAGTGGTTGAGAGTCCGCCTGCCAATGCAGGGGACGTGGGTTCATGCCCTGGTCCTGGAAGATCCCACATGCCGTGGGGCGGCTGGGCCCGTGAGCCATGGCCGCTGAGCCTGCTCATCCGGAGCCTGTGCTCCGCAACGGGAGAGGCCACAACAGTGAGAGGCCCGCGTACCAAAAAAAAAAAAAAACAAAAAGAAGTATGCCATTTGCATTTCTGTGTGATGAGCACTGCATGTCAGAGGTGGTAGGAATATTTCAAAGGATACCTAACCTAGGTTTTAAGAATAAAGAAACAGTTATGGAGCCTGCACTTTAGGGTTGGATTAGAATTAATAGGAATTTTATTCACATTATGATGCTTTTGGATAACTTTAGTATGAAAATTTCAGGCTTGTTTTTCTCATTTGAAAATGAGAGGTTTGGATTAGGTCTATAATAATTCTTTCCAATGCAAATATTTTATAGTTCAATTAAAATGCATTAATAAGAGATACTCCAAACCTACTTCTTTGTTCTTCTTAAGCAATACATGCAGACCTCGTTTTATTGCACTTCCCTTTATTGTGCTTCACAGATAATGCACGTTTTTGCAGATTGAAGGCTTGTGCCAATCCTGCCCCCAACAAGTCTATCAGCACCATTTTTCCAACAACGTTTGCTCACTTCATGTATCTATCACATTTTGGTAATTCTGGAAATATTTCAAACTTTTTCATTTTTATTATATTTGTTATGGTGATCTGTGGTCAGTCATCTTTGATATTACTATTGTAATATTTTGGGGGCACCATGAACCACACTTGTACAAGATAGGCAATAGATGTTGTGTGTGTTCTGACTGCTCCACTGACTGGGCATTCCCCCATTTCTCTCCCTCTCCTTAGGCCTCCCTATTCCCTGAGACACAACATTATTGAAATTAGGCTGATTAATAACCCTACAGTTGCCTCCAAGTATTCAAGGAAAAGGAAGAATCACATGTCTCTCAGTTTAAATCAAAAGGTAGAAATGATTAAGCTTAGTGAAGAAGGCATGTTGAAAGCGGAGATAAGCCCAAAGCTAGGCCTCTTGCTCTAGTTAGCCAAATTGTGAATGCAAAAGAAAAGTTCTTTGAAGGAAATTAAAAGTGCTATGACAGTGAACACACAAATGATAAGAATGCAAAACAGTCTTATTGCTGATGTAGAGAAAGTTTGAGTGGTCCAGATAGAAGATCAAAGCAGCTACAACATTGCCTTAGTCGAAAGCCTAATCTAGACTCATGCCCTAACACTCTTAAATTGTTTGAAGGCTGAGAGAGGTACGGAAGCTGCAAAAGAAAATCTTGAAACTAGGAGATGCTGGTTCATGAGGTTTAAGGAAAGAAGCTGTCTCCATAACATAAAAGTTCAAAGTGAAACAGCAAGTGCTGATGTAGAAGCTGCAGCAAATTATCCAGCTAAGATAATTAATGAAGGTGGCTACACTAAACAACAGATTTTCAGTGAAGTTGAAACAGCCTTCTTTTGGAAGAAGATGCCCTCTAGGACTTTCATAGCTAGGGAGGAGAAGTTAATGCCTGGCTTCAAAACTTCAAAGGACAGACTGACTCTTTTGTTAGGGGCTATTGCAGCTGGTGACTTTAAGTTGAAGCCAGTGTACATTTATCATTCCAAAACTCCTAAGGTGCTTAAGAATTATACTAAATCTACTCTGCCTGTGGTTTATAAATGGAACAACAAAGCCTGGATGACAGCACATCTGTTTACAGCATGGTTTACTGAATATTCTAAGCCCACTGTTGATGCCTACTGCTCAGACGAAAGATTCCTTTCAGAATATTACTACTGCTCATTACAATGGACCTGGTCATCTAATGGAAATGTATGATGAGGTTAATGTTGTTTTCATGCCTGCTAAGACACATCCATTCTGAAACCCATGGATTAAGGAGTCATTTCAATTTTCAAGTCTTATTATTTAAGAAATTCATTTTGTAAGGCTCTAGCTGCTGTAGATATTGACTCCTCTGATGGATCTGGGAAAAATAAATTGAAAGCCTTCTGGAAAAGATTCACCATTCTAGATGCCATTAAGAACATATCATGATTCATGGGAAGAAGTCAAAAGTTCAACATTAATAGGAGTTTGGAAGAAATTGATTCCAACCTTCATGGGTGACTTTGAGGGGTTCAAGACTTCAGTGGAAGGAGTAACTGCAGATGTGGTGGAAACAGCAAGAGAACTACAATTAGAAGTGGAGCCTGAAGATATGACTGAATTGCTGTAACCTCATGATAAAACTTGAACACATGAGGAGTTGCTTCTTATGGATGAGCAAAGAAAGTGGTTTCTTGAGATGGAATCTACTCCTGGTGAAGATGCTGTGAAGATTATTGAAATGAAAACACAGTGTTTAGAATATTGCATAAATTTAATTGATAAAGCAGCAGCAGGATTTGAGAGGATTGAGTCCAATCTTGAAAGAAGTCTACTGTGGGTAAAATGCTATCAAACAGCATTGCATGCTACAGAGAAGTCATTTGTGAAAAGAAGAGTCGATCGATGCAGCAAACTTCATTGTTATTTTATTTTAAGAAATGTCCACAGCCACCCCAGCCTTCAGCAAACAGCACCCTGATCAGTCAGCAGCCGTCAACATGGATGCAAGACTCTCCACCAGCAAAAAGATTAGGACTCACTGAAGGTTCAGGTGATGGTTAGCATTTTTTAGCAAGTTATTTAGATATAATGTTATTGCACACATTATAGACTACAGTATAGTGTAAACATAACTAAATGCCCTGGGAAACCAAAAAGTTCTTCTGACTCGCCTTATTGAGATATTAGCTTTATTGCAGTGGTCTGTTCCAGAGCCAGTGATATCTCCGAGGTATGCCTGTGGAGTAATTCAGATCATTTCAAGTCCTGTTTAACTGAAAATTTCCCAGATTAGCTGGTAGTGCTACTTGTTATTTCTTCTAATTTTACGATTCTGCTGTTCAGCTGCTAGGGTACATATACAAGGGGAGGCTTGGATGTACAACTTAGGAAAGATAGGTGTGTGTTTAGAACCTCTTATGACCGCTTTCGTAGAAACTGCTCTCTGACTCTCTTCCTTCCCTCAAATTAAACTTTCACCTTTTCCTCCTCAGCTTTTAAAGCCCCTACCTTTCTTTCTTTACTTCTCACCAAAATCTCATCCCCCCAACCTAGGAGCTCTCTTATCACTGGATCTTTTCTAGGGAGTTGATCTGGTGTGATAATGAGAAGGTGGCTGTCATTGCAGGGACTTGGGCAAAGGAGCTAGGTTCTTGGTCATCCTCATAGAAATATAATATGAATTGCTCTATGAAGATATTATGATTATTGGTTGGTAGCTTTATTATTAGCATTTCTTTTTTTCCTCTGTATTTTAGGTTTAATAGACTTTTAATATTACTGCCTGGGAGCCTGCCCACACTGTGTAGGATTTTTTTGTTTGATTTTGTTTTCTGTCTATTGAAATAGGTCTCAAGTTTTCTCCAACCTCCTTGCAGGCTTTTGTAACAAAACTGATTTATAAATTGGAAATTGCCTATATATAATTTCTCCCCAATTTACATACTCATTTAACTTTTGCCCATGTTTTTGAGCATTCCTAATCGGAAATAGTGATGAGTGGCTGCCACACTGCTGATGCTGGACAGTACCTATGAAATCTCCTGGATGAGGGATAAAGAGTACGTTGTTTCAGCAGGTTCTTAGTGAAAACTGAGGTTTATAATGCATGCAATTTGCCCATAATCACTATCATAGAAGCAAAGTCATTTTTACTACTGTCCCCTGACTTTCAGTAAGGCCCTCTTCATTTCACTAATGAGAACTGTTTTACCTTTATTAGCAGCTCTTCTCCAAGTATAAATGAAATCTTCAAATATGCCTTGTATCTATGGATGTTTGTGAATAGTATCACCTATGGGCAGACCTACAGTCTTTGAAATGAATGCTTGTGAACTTTTTAAATGAGAAAATGTATCAAGGAAAAAAAACACATGAGTTCAAATTTCTGAGAATTATTTTTAAAGCAGTTCAAATCAAATACTGTTTGTTTAAAAGCCCTTCTAAGTTCCAAATGTATTAATTAAATGTTTAATGTGTGTTATAGCTAAAATAGTCATTTCATTGGGATCAATTTATGATATAATAGTTGTATGTTAGTGTATATCTTGGATCCCTTGGTGCATTTTTTATAGGATCAAGGTCAACATTATGGACATGAATTACTATTGTGTGATTTTGCAAAACTGAAATATAGTTTTTTGAGCTTCTGATCATCTGTCAAGAAAAGTTAGTTGACATGGGAAAGGTTAGCAGAAAATATAATTAAATCTTTTGTGTCATAGATCTGTTAGTTTTGTTTGAAATAAATCCTCTTTCCATATTCCCATTTTTCCAATACATGCATATATTGGAATACACACACACGCACACACACACACACAAACCATAAAACCAGTTTTTCAGAAGAACTAGAGATTAAATAAACCAGAATCCCTACTAATCTTAGTTACTCTCTTGAGTTATTTTGAAGAGGTGGAATTATAGCATCAGATTAATGTCTGTGACAAATCTAAGCGTCCAATAGTTGGCAGTTTTTACTGTGTCTGTTGCCAGTACTTTTGATCCATGTATGTCATCACAGAATGGTGTATGAAATAACCACAGTATTTATTTAATTAAAGTGGCAATTAACGTTACATAATCACTGTGTCACCTTTCTCTGAAAGTTTCAAGCCCTGCTATTTATTTTAGAGCACCTAAACTGAAAACAGAAGAATACACAGACTTTGTGGTAGCAGTTGATTTTGTTGCTAAGGAAGGTCAGGGAGACTGACCTTCAAACACCCATGCTGTCCTTCCAGCCATACCAGAAGTGGTGAATATGACTTACTCTAGCAAGTTTAGGTAATTTTTTTCTCTCTCTATTCTTTCCCTTACACTGTAAAGAAACATAAAAATATTTACTTATAGAAATTCTAGATGGCAAATAGCAGACTGATTTTGTAACAGTTAAAATTTGGTAGAGGGTCAGTGTGGGAGGTGTGGTAGAGGATCCCTGCAGAAAGGAGTTACGGAGCTGCAACTCTGCTGCCACTGTAGGCACTTGAGGTTGTAAACCCAATTATATGTATACCTTTTCAGTAAACTGAAAGCACTGTCTTGAACCCAGCACCTTGATCTTCCTGTTTTGATCATTGGGAACTACGCTTTCTGAAAACAAATTAGCTTTTAGAGAAAGAGCTGTACCAAGTTTAATGTGTCTTTGGGAAAATATGTTAAGTCTGCAGTTAATGACACTATGGCCATTCATTGAGTTAACATATAAAGGTAGCTGAGATTTACAGTTGAGTGTTCCTGACTTTGTCCATACCTTACCATTACTAAAGGAAAGCTTACATTGTGGCCATTGATGCAGGAGTGTTTTGAGAGATGTGTGCAGAGAGAAAAGAAGACGATATTAAGACGATACTGGTTTAAAGACAAAATAGAAAATTAATGTGTTAGCCCGCTAGGGCTGCCATAACAAAATACCACAGACTGGGTGACTTAAACAACAGAAATTTTTATGTTCTCACAGTTCTGGAGGCTGGAGTCTAAGATCAAGGTGTTGGCAGGGTTGGTTTCTTCTGAAGCCTCTTTCCTTGGCTTGCAGATGGCCGCCTTCTTGCTTTGTCCTTTGTGTGTGTATGCTCCTGGTGTCCTTTTGAGGGTCCAAATTTTCTCCATTTATGAGGACACAAGTCAGGTAGGAGTAAGGCTAACGCCCCATTTTAATGTAATCATCTCTTTAAAGGCCCTATCTTCAAATAGTCACTGGGAGAGGTTAGGACTTCAACATATGGATTTGGAGGGGAATACAGTTCAGCCCATAATAATTAAATATTTGAAATTCGTTCACTTATTGTTTAAATGTATATCCTAGTAATCTGTGATAAAATCCAAGCTCTGAGCATTCTTGGTGATTTCTGTGAGTATACCTCTGTTGAATACTGTACCATTTTCTTGCAGATCTCTCTCACATCTTTCCCCATAAACAAAATTTTAGGGTTTTTACTTCCCTGTGCATATGTTTACATTTCACTGTATTGCCTTCTGCTTCTGTGTGTGAGGGGGGTTTGGGCAGGAAATAATGTCCTCCAGCATAAATATCTTTAACTCATGTCTGGAGAAGCAATCAAAAGCAAAAACAGTTTTCATGCAGTCTTCACATTCTAAGTACTATAGTAGAAAGAGCTTGGGATCAGGAAACCTAGGTTTTTGCTGCTCCAGTTGCTATTTGTATCATCTTTAGCAAGTTATTTTACTAACTTTAGCTTTAATTTCCTCATCTCTAAAATGGTAGACTGAATGTTCTCTGACATCTGATTGAATGATATATATTCACTTATTCAGGAAGTATTGAGTACTACTATGTGGCAAGCACTGTTTAAGGAATTAGGGATATAGCCTAAGTGTAAAACAATGTCCCAGATGAGACAAGTATAAAACAAATAGCAAGATGGTACATTTAATCCCAACCATATCAGTAATCACATTAAATGTAGATAAACTCTAAACACAATTAAAAGACAGAGATTGTCAGAGGATAAAAAGCAAAAAACACCTCTATGTGGATTAGAGAAACCCACTTTAAATGTAAAATGCAGATAGGTAAAATGGGAAAGGATATTCCATGCTCATACCAATCAAGAGAAGATGAGAGTGCTTATATTAATATCTATGATGTAGATTTCAAAGCAGGTAATATTACTGGAGATCAGGAGGATTATTTCATTATAACAAAGGGATCCGTTCATCAAGAGGACATAACAATCTTAATCATTTGTGTACCTAATAACAAAACTTCAATACATAAAGCAAAGCTAATAGAACTGCAAGGAAAAATAGATAAATCCAAAATTATAGATGGATATTTCAGTACCTATCTTCAAATAATTAATAGAAGTAGAGAGAAAATCATTAAGATTACAAAACACTTTAGCAATACTATCAACCAAACTTAATCTAACTGACATTTATAGAAAACCACCCAGTAACAGAAGACTTATTCTTTTCAAGGCCATACAGAACACTTACCATGATATACCATATTTGGGCAAAACAACTCTCTATAAATTTAAAAGGATCCAAATAATTTAAAGCATGTTCTCTTTGAATGAAAGGGAATTAAATTAGAAATCAAAACAAAAGGATATGTGGAAAATTTTCCAAGTATTTGGAAACTAAACACAATTTAAAATAATCCATGGGTCAGAGAAACCAGCAGGGAAACGAGAAAGTATCTTGAACCGAGTAAAAATGAAAGCAAAATGTTATCTGTGGGATACAACTAATACAATAGTTCAAGGGAAATTTATAGTACCAAGTGATTATATTTGAAAAGAAGAAAGGTCTAAGATCAGTTCTATCTTAAGAAACTAAAATAAGAGGAACAAATTAAACCCAGTGTAAGTAGGAGAAATGAAATAATAAAGATTGGGACAGCAGTCAATGAAATAGAAAGCAGAAAAATAATAGAGAAAATCAATGAAAGGAAAGGCTAGTATTTTTTAGAAGACTGATAAATTTCTAACAAAATTTAACAAAAAAGTGAGAAGAAAATTATTAATTTTATGAATGAGAGAGGTGACTTTACTACAGATTTTATGGGTTTTAAATGGTTTATAAGGAAATATTATGAAAACATTTGTCAATGAATTCAACAATTTTGCTGAAATGGACAAATTCCTTGAAAGACACAAACTGCCAAAGCAAAAGAGATAATCATGAATAGCTTTGTGTGTGTTAAAGAAATTATATTTGTAGTTAAAACCCTTGTCACAAAGAAGACTCCAGACCCATGTGGCTTCACCAATGAATTCCACTGAACGTTTAAGTAAGAAATAGTATCAGTGCTATACAAGTTCTTTTGCAAAATTGAATATTAGGGAATATTTCCTAATTCATTCTATGGGGCTAGCTTAATCTGCTACCCAAAGCAGGCAAAGATAGTACAAGAAAAAAAAACTATAAACAAATTTCCTTAACAGACATATATGTAGAAAAAACACTTAACATGATTTTAGCAAATTAAGTCCAAAAAAAGATTTTTTATAAAAACAGCACCTCTTTACCGGGTGAGATTTATTCCAGGAATACAAGGTTGGTTTAATTTTCAATTAATCACTATAATTTATCATATAAATAGACTGAAAAAATACACGTTTATCTCAATGGATGCAGGAAAATAAGCATTGAAAACAAATCTAACATCCATTTCTGACTTAAGCCAAAAAGCAAGCAAACAAAAATACTCCCAGTAGACCTGGAATAGGAAACTTTTTTAACCTGATAAAGAACATCTATGGAAAACCTATATTAAATATCTTAAAGAAGAAAGACTGAATGGTTTCACAAGGCAAAAATATTCACTCTGTTCACCATTGTACTGGAGGTTCTAATAATGTAAGACAAGAAAAAGAATTTAAAATGCATATAGATTGGAAAGAAAGAAGTAAATCTGTCTTTATTCATGAACAACATGATTTATATATGTAGAAAATCAGATGGAATCTATAAAAAAGGTACTAAAGTTTAACCCATGGGTGTACTTGATGAATATATAGAGTTCAGGATATAAAAAGAATTGTAATTTTATACAGCAGCAACAACCCAAAGTGGAAATGAATAAAAATATTATTTATGATAACAACAGAAATGTGAAATACTTAGCGATACTTTTCTTTTTTTAACACCTTTACTGGAGTATAATTGCTTTACAATGTTGCGTTACTTTCTGCTGTATAACAAAGTGAATCAGCTATATGTATACATATATCCCCACATACCCTCCCTCTTGTGCCTCCCTCCCACTCTCCCTATTCCTCCCCTCTAGGTGGTCACAAAGCACCGAGCTGAACTCCCTGTGCTATGCAGCTGCTTCCCACGAGCTAGCTATTTTACATTTGGTAGTGTATATATGTCAGTGCTACTCTCTCACTTTATCTCAGCTTACCCTTCCCCCTCCCCATGTCCTTGCAAAGACGTTTGCATCTTTATTCCTATCCTACACCTAGGTTCATCAGAACCATATTTTTTTTAGATTCCATATGTATGTATTAGCATACAGTATTTCTTTTTCTCTTTCTGACTTACTTCACTCTGTATGACAGACTATAGGTCCATCCACCTCACTACAAATAACTCAATTTCATTGCTTTTTATGGCCGAGTAATAATCCATTGTATATATGTGCCACATCTTCTTTATCCATTCATCTGTCCATGGACATTTAGGATGGTTCCATGTCCTAGCTATTGTAAATAGTACTGCAGTGAACATTGTGGTACATGTCTCTTTTTGAATTATGATTTTCTCAGGGTATATGCCCAGTAGTGGGATTGCTGGGTGATATGGTAGTTCTATTTTTAGTTTTTTAAGGAACCTCCATACTGTTCTCCATAGTGGCTATATCTATATGCATTCCCACCAACAGTGCAAGAGGGTTCCCTTTTCTCCACACCCTCTCCAGCACTTATTGTTGGTAGATTTTTTGATGATGGCCAGTCTGACTGGTGTGAGGTGATACCTCACTGTGGTTTTGATTTGCATTTCTCTAACGATTAGTGATGTTGAGCATCTTTTCATGTGTTTGTGGGCAATTTGTATATCTTCTTTGGAGGAATGTCTACTTAGGTCTTCTGCCCATTTTTGGATTGGGTTGTTTGTTTTTGTGATATTGAGCTGCATGAGCTGCTTGTATATTATGGAGATTAATCCTTTGTCAGTAGCATCGTTTGCAAATATTTTCCCCCATTCTGAGGGTTGTCTTTTGGTCTTGTTTATGGTTTCCTTTGCTGTGCAAAAGCTTTGAAGTTTCATTAGGTCCCATTTGTTTATTTTTCTTTTTATTTCCATTTCTCTAGGAGGTGGGTCAAAAAGGATCTTGCTGTGATTTATGTCATAGGGTGTTCTTCCTATGTTTTCGTCTAAGAGTTTTATAGTGTCTGGCCTTACATTTAGGTCTTTAATCCATTTTGAGTTTATTTTTGTGTATGGTGTTAGGGAGTGTTCTAATTTCATTCGTCTACATGTAGCTGTTCAGTTCTCCCAGCACCACTTATTGAAGAGGCTGTCTTTTCGCCATTGTATATCCTTGGCTCCTTCGTCAAAGATAAGGGGACCATATGTGCATGGGTTTATCTCTGAGCTTTCTATACTGTTCCATTGATCTATATTTCTGTTTTTGTTCCAGTACCATACTGTCTTGTTTGCTGTAGCTTTGTAATAGAGACTGAAGTCTGGGAGCCTGATTCCTCCAGCTCCATTTTTCTTTCTCAAGAGTGCTTTGGCTATTCGGGGTCTTTTGTGTTTCCATACAAATTGTAAAAGTTTTTGTTGTAGTTCTGTGAAAAATGCAATTGGTAGCTTGATAGGGATTGCATTGAATCTTTAGATTGCTTTGGGTAGTATAGTCATTTTCACAATGTTGATTCTTCCAATCCAGAAACATGGTATATCTCTCCATCTGTTTGTATTTAATTTCTTTCATCAGTGTCTTACAGTTTTCTGCATACAGGTCATTTGTCTCCTTAGGTAGGTTTATCCCTAGGTATTTTATTCTTTTTGTTGCAATGGTAAATGGGAGTGTTTCCTTAATTTCTCTTTCAGATTTTTCGGCATTAGTGTATAGGAATGCAAGAGATTTCTGTGCATTAATTTTGTATCCTGCTACTTTACAAAATTTATTGATTAGCTCTGGTAGTTTTCTGGTAGCATCTTTAGGATTCTCCATTTATAGTATTATGTCATCTGCAAACAATGATAGTTTTACTTCTTCTTTTCTGATTTGGATTCCTTTTATTTCTCTTTCTTCTCTCATTGCTGTGGCTAAAACTTCCAAAACTATGTTGAATAATAGTGGTGAGAGTGGGCAACCTTGTCTTGTTCCTAATCTTAGAGGAAATGGTTTCAGTTTTTCACCACTGAGAATGTTGTTGGCTTTGGGTTTGTCATATATGGCCTTTATAAATGTTGAGGTAGGTTCCCTTTATGCCCACTTTCTGGAGGGTTTTTATCCTAACTCAGTGTTGAGTTTTGTCAAAAGCTTTTTGGCATCTATGGAGATGATCATGTGTTTTTTATCCTTCAGTTAGTTAATATGGTGTATCACATTGATTGATTTGCGTATATTGAAGGATCCTTGCATTCCTGGGATAAATCCCACTTGATCATGGTGTATGATCCTTTTAATGTGCTTTTGGATTCTATTTGCCAGTATTTTGTTGAGGATCTTTGCATCTATGTTCATCAGTGATATTGGCCTGTAGTTTTTTTTCTGTGTGTGTGGCATCTCTGTCTGGTTTTGGTATCAGGGTGATGGCCTCATAGAATGAGTTTGGGAGTGTTCATCCCTGTGCTATATTTTGTAAGAGTTTGAGAAGGATAGGTGTTAGCTCTTCTCTAAATGTTTGATAGAATTCGCCTGTGAAACCATCTGGTCCTGGGCTTTTGTTTGTTGGAAGATTTTTAATCACAGTTTCAATTTCAGTGCTTGTGATTGGTCTGTTCATATTTTCTATTTCTTCCTGGTTCAGTATCCGAAGGTTGTACTTTTCTAAGAATTTGTCCATTTCTTCCAGGTTGTCGATTTTACTGGCATATAGTTGTTTGTAGTAGTCCCTCATCATCCTTTGTGTTTCTGCCGTGTCAGTTGTTACTTCTCCTTTTTCATTTCTAATTCTGTTGATTGAGTCTTCTCCCATTTTTTCTTGATGAGTCTGGCTAATGTCTTATCAATTTTGTTTATCTTCTCAAGTTCTTTGAGAGCTGGTTCTCAGCTTTTAGTTTTATTAATCTTTGCTATCATTTCCTTCATTTCTTTTTCATTTATTTTTTAATCTAATCTTTATGATTTCTTTCCTTCTGCTAACTTTGGGGGATTTTTTGTTCTTCTTTTTCTAATTGCTTTACGTGTAAGGTTAGGTTGTTTATTTGAGATGTTTTTTGTTTCTTGAGGTCAGATTGTATTGCTGTAAACTTCCCTCTTAGAACTGCTTTTGCTGCATCCCATAGGTTTTGGGTCATCGTGTTTTCATTGTCATTTGTTTCTAGCTATTTTTTTCTTTCCTCTTCAATTTCTTCAGTGATCTTTTGGTTATTTAGTAGTGTATTGTTTAGCCTCCATGTGTTTGTATTTTTAACAGTTTTTTTTCCTGAATTCATATCTAGTCTCATAGCATTGTGGTTAGAAAAGATACTTGATATGATTTCAGTTTTCTTAAGTGCACCAACGCTTGATTTGTGGCCCATGATATGATCTATCCTGGAGAATATTCCATGAGCACTTGAGAAGAAAGTATATTCTGTTGTTTTTGGATGGGATGTCCTATAAATATCAGTTAAGTCCGTCTGATCTAATGTGACTTTTAAAGCTTGTGTTTCCTTACTTATTTTCATTTGGGATGATCTACCCATTGGTGCAAATGGGGTGTTAAAGTTCTCTACTATTATTGTGTTACTGTCAATTTCCCCTTTATGGCTGTTTGCATTTGCCTTATGTATTGAGGTGCTCCTATGTTGGGTACATAAATATTTACAACTGTTATATCTTCTTCTTGGATTAATCCCTTGATCATTGTGTAGTGTCTTTCTTTGTCTCTTGTAATAGTCTTTTCTTTAAAGTCTATTTCATCCGATGTGAGTATTGCTACTCCAGCTTCCTTTTGATTTCCATTTGCATGGAATATCTTTTTCCATCCCTCACTTTCAGTTTGTATGTGTCTCTACATCTGATGTGGGTCTCTTGTAGATAGCATATATATGGGTCTTGTTTTTGAATCCATTCAGCTAATATGTTTGTTTTGGTTGGAGCATTTAATCCATTTACATTTAAGGAAATTATCAATATGTATATTCCTACTATCATTTTCTTAATTGTTTTGGGTTTGTTATTGTAGGTCTTTTCCTTCTTTTGTGTTTCCTGCCTAGAGAAGTTACTTTAGCATTTGTTGTAAAGCTAGTTTGGTGGTGCTGAATTTTCTTAACTTTTGCTTGTCTGTAAAGGTTTTAATTTCTCTGTCGAATCTGAATGAGGTCCTTGCTGGGCAGAGTAATCTTGGTTGTAGATTTTTCCCTTTCGTCACTTTAAATATGTCTTGCCACTCCCTTCTGGCTTGCAGAGTTTCTGCTGAAAGATCAACTGTTAACCTTATGGGGATTCCCTTGTATGTTATTTGTTGCTTTTCCCTTGCTGCTTTTAATATTTTTTCTTTGAATTTAATTTTTTTATTTTTTATTATTATTATTTTTTTGTGGTATGCAGGCCTCTCATTGTTGTGGCCTCTCCCATTGTGGAGCACAGGCTCTGGACGTGCAGGCTCAGCAGCCATGGCTCACGGGCCTAGCCTCTCCGCAGCATGTGGGATCTTCCCGGACTGGGGCACGAATCTGCGTCCCCTGCATCGGCAAGCGGACTCTCAACCACTGCGCTGCCAGGGAAGCCCTGAATTGAATTTTTGATAGTTTGATTAACATGTGTCTTGGCATGTTTCTCCTTGGATTTATCCTGTATGGGACTCTCTGTGCTTCCTCGACTTGATCGACTATTTCCTTTCCCATGTTAGAGAAGTTTTCAACTATAATCTCTTCAAATATTTTCTCAGGCACTTTCTTTATCTCTTCTTCTTCTGGGACCCCTGTAATTTGAATGTTGGTGCTTTTAATATTGTCCTGGAGACCTCTGAGACTGCCCTCAATTCTTTTCATTCTTTTTTCTTTACTCTGCTCTGTGGCAGTTATTTCCACTATTTTATCTTCCAGGTCACTTATCCATTCTTCTGCCTCAGTTATTCTGTTATTGATTCCTTCTAGAGTATTTTTAATTTCATTTATTGTGTTGATTCATCATTGTTTGTTTGCTCTTTAGTTCTTCTCGGTCCTTGTTAAACACTTCTTGTATTTTCTCCATTCTGTTTCCAAGATTTTGGATCATCTTCACTATCATTACTCTGAATTCTTTTTCAGGTGGACTGCCTATTTCCTCTTCATTCGTTTGGTCTGGTGTGTTTTTACCTTGCTCCTTCATCTGCTGCATATATCTCTGTCTTATCATTTTACTTAGTGTGTTTGGGGTCTCCTTTTCACAGGCTGCAGGTTTGTAGTTCCCATTATTTTTGGTGTCTGCCCCCAGTGGGTGAGGTTGGTTCAGTGACTTGTGTAGGCTTCCTGGTGGAGGGGACTGGTACCTGTGTTCTGGTGGGTGGGGCTGCATCTTGTCCTTCTGGTGGGCAGGGCTGCATCCGGTGGTGTGTTTTGGGGTGTCTGTGAACTTAGTATGACTTTAGGCAGCCTCTCTGCTAATGGGTGGGATTGTGTTCCTGTCTTCCTAGTTTTTTGGCATGGGGCCTCCTGCACTGGAGCTTGCTGGCCGTTGGTGGAGCTGGGTATTAGTGTTGAGACGAAGATCTGTGGGAGAGCTCTCGCCAATTGATATCACGTGGGGCTGGGAGGTTTCTGGTGGTCCAATGTCCTGGACTTGGCCCTCCCACCTCAGAGGCTCAGGTCTGACACCCGGCCGGAGGACCAAGACCCCGCCAGCCACATGGCTCAGAAGAAAAGGAAGGAAGAAAGAAAGAAAAGGAAAAAAAAAAAAAAAAAAAAGATGGAACTCTAAGACATGTGGTAAGAGCAAACCTAAACAGACAAAATCACACAAAGAAGCATACACATACACACTCACAAAAAGACGAAAAGGGGAAAAAAAATCAAAAAAATTTAAAATTTAAAAAAGGAACAGAGCAACCAAACCAATTAACAAATCCACCAATGACATTAAACACTAAAAACTAAATTAAGATAAAAATAAAACCAGAAACCAATTAGATGCAGAAAGCAAACCCTAAGTCTACAGTTGCTCCCAAAGTCCACCACCTCAATTTGAGGAACATTCGTTGTCTATTCCGGTATTCCACAGATGCAGGGTTTTATCAAGTTGACTGTAGGGATTTAATCCAATCCTCCTGAGGCTGCACAGAGAAATTTCCCTTTCTCTTCTTTGTTCACACAACTCCTGGGGTTCAGCTTTGGTTTTGGCCCCGCCTCTGTGTGTAGGCTGCCCTCAGGAGTCTGTTCCCCACCCAGAAAGGAGAGGGTTAAATCAGTAGCTGATTAGGGCTTTCTTGATCACTCAGGCCAGGAAGAGGGAGGGGTATGGTAGTCATGGATTGTGGGGCTAGCCTGTGGCAGCAGAGGCTAGCGTGACATTGCAACTGCCTGAGGTGCACTGTGTGTTTTGCCGGGAAAGTTGTCCTTGGATCATAGGACCCTGGCAGTAGCGGGCTGCACAGGCTCCCAGGGGGGTGTAGGTAGTGACCTGTGGTTGCACACAAGATTCTTAGTGGCAGCGGCAGCAGCGTTAGCGGTTCATGCCCGCCTCTGGGGTCAGAGCTGATAGCCGTGGCTCCACCCGTCTCTGGAGCTCATTTAGGCGGTGCTCTGAACGCCCTCTCGCGCACCCTGAAACAATGGTCTCTTGCCTCTCCAGCAGATCCATACTTTTTCCCATACTCTCTTCCGGCCAGCTGTGGTGCACTAGCCGCCTTCAGGCTGTGTTCACGCAGCCAACCCCAGTCCTCTCCCTGGGACCTGACCTGTGAAGCCTGAGCCTTAGCCTTAGCTCCCAGCCCCCACCCACCCCAGCGGGTGAGCAGACAAGCGTCTCAGGTTGGTGAGTGCTGGTTGACACTGATCCTTTGTGCAGGAATCTCTCCACTTTGCCCTCTGCGTGCCTGTTGCTGTGCTCTCCTCTGTGGCTCTGAAGCTTCTCCCCTGCCCACCCCTTGTCTCCACCAGTGAAGGGGCTTCCTAGTGTGTGGAAACTTCCTCCTTCACAGCTCCCTCCCAGAGGTTCCCTATTCTTTTGTCTTTTTTTTCTTTTTTCTTTTGCCTTACCCAGGTATGTGGGGGTTTTCTTGCCTTTTGGTAAGTCTGAGGTCTTCTGCCAGCATTCAGTAGGTGTTCTGTAAGAGTTGTTCCACATGTAGATGTATTTTTGATGTATTTCTGGGGAAAAAGGTGATCTCCACGTCTTTACTCCTGTGCCATCTTGAAGGTCTCTTCTAGGGATGCTTTTGACAAGATTTGAAAGACCTTTATACTGAAAACTAAAATAATTGTTGGGGGACGTTAAAAACAGCCTAAAGCAATGGAAAGATATACTGTGTTCATGATCTAGAAGACTCAATAGTTTTAAGATGTTAGTTCTCTCAAAATTGATATAAATTCAGCACAACCCTAATCAAGACCCTAGGGGGTTATTCTGTAGAGATTATTAGGTTGATTCTAAAATTCATATGATATATGGAGGACTTAAAAGAGCCAGAACAACTTGACAAGAAAATGAAGTTGGAGGGCCTACCTACCTGACTTCAAGACTTATTATTAACTCACAGTAATCAAATCAAGAGAGCTTGTTAATGAACAGATAACATCTTTATTCACCATAAAGTTGGGCAAAGAGATCAATACAACACAATAGAAAATCTGGAAAGAGACTCACATATATATGGTTAATTGACTTTCAATAAAAGTATAAATATAGTTCAACTTAGTGCTGAAACAATTGGACATCCATGTTAAAAAAATAATTTGCAGTATATATGAAATTAACTCCAAATGTATTATAGTTCTGAACATACAGGAGAAAAATCTTTGTGGTATTAGGTTATGCAGAGATTTCTTAGACAAGGGCAAAGCATGATCCATAGAAAAATAGTAATAAATCAGACTATCAAAATTAAGAATGTGTATTCTTCAAAAGTCACTGATAAGGGAACAAAGAGAGTAGCCACAAATCACAAATCTGATAAAGGACATGCATACAGAGTGTATAAAGAACTCTCTAAACCTAATGAGAAGCAAAAAAAAGGACAAATATTTGAGAAGACACTTCATCAAAGAAGAAATAAACTTGTGAAAAAGGTGATTGATTATTCATTAGAGAAATATAAATTAAAGCAGTGAAATACCACCACGTATTAGAATATAGAATAAAACAATGTTGGCAAGACTGTGGAACAACTAGGACTCTTCTTCGCTGTTGATAGGAACATGCAGCAATGCAACTACTTTGGGAAAGACTTGGGCATAAAGATTCCTAGCAGCTTTATTTGTTATAGCCCCAAACTAGAAGCAACCCAGAAGTCCATGGAGAGGTGAATGGATAAACAAATTGAGGTACATCTGTATGATGGAATATTACCCAACAGTAAAATGGATGAGCTATTGATACAAGCAATGATGTGGATGAGTGTCAAAATAATCATGCTAAGTGAAAGAAACCAGACAAAGAATACATACTATTTGATTCCAAATACGTAAAAGTCAAGAAAATATAAACAAATCACTCATGGCAGAAGGCAGGTCATCTATTGCCTGCAAGGGGATAGAAGAGAGGACAGGATTACATAGGGTTATGAGAAAATATCTACAAGTGATGGGTATGTTCATCATCTTGATTTCATGGGTATATATGTATGTCAAAACATCAAATTGTATACTCTTCTTTTGTACACTCTTAAGATATGTGTGCAGTTTATTGTATGTCAATCATAAAACTGTTCTTTAAAAGTACTTACCCTTGTGGAACTTATATTTTACTGGGGAGGAGGTGTAATGACAATAAACCTGTATTTTGCATGTGTATATATAGGTGTGTATTGTGTCAGATGTTGAAAAGTCTTTTAAAGAAAAATATAGCAGTGTGAGGATAGAAAGTAATGGGGAGGGCAGCTGTTTGAGAGAGGAGGTCAGGTAAATGTAGTATCATGACATTTTAACAGACTAGTTTAAGCGCCCTGTAATCTTTTGAAAACTGTTTAAAGATTTGTTTCAGTTTTTTTAAAGTTTCAGGTGACCATTCTGTCTCTCATCTAAAAAGATAACAGCTTTCCCCTAACTTGAAGGCAGATTTAAGATTTACATTTCTGCCATCAGAAGGAGCCATATGGGAAGGGTGGGCAGAGGTAAGCAAAACCTACTCCACATGCCCAATAGAAGCCCATTTCTGCTCGAAGAATTTCTTGTGGTTAATTCTTTTTTATTGAAAGGATGAGACCTATTTTTTGAACATTTGTAGAATGGTGAATCTGAAAGAAAGTCACAACCAGAATCCCAGTCTCCTACTTGCCTGCCAGAGAGGCAGTTATCCCTCAGTTTTCTAAAAGGAAAACCAAAAATTCTCCAGTCACTATCATCGTTGGTGTTGTGTGCATGTGTATGATGCCGGTGAGGGACTTTAAAAATCATTGCTCTTATGGAACTTTTATTTTATTGGGAAGAAGGTGTAATGGTGATGCATGTGTATATGTGTCAGATGTTGAAAAGTCTTGAAGAAAAACAAAGCAGTGTGAGAATGAGCTTTTGAATGAATGGAAGAGGGAAGATTTCCATTAGTGGAGTGAACTGCTTACTTGTTTCCAGTCATCCTAACAGAGCAGCTAGAAACGTGTTCTTGTACCTTAGCAGCCATTACAGCTCATCAGTGGAACCTGAATTTGTTTCAGTTCCCCAAAAAGTGATTGCTAATGATAGAGACTTTAGAATATCTGCGTTCTGGGGGCAGAGAGAAAGAATGTTAACAAGAAAAGAAACTTAAAATGCTTTGTAACATGTGCTGCAAACTGAAATGTGGTGCTTTATTTCGAAAAAATGCTTTTAATTCTGCTCATCCCTTGGTTTTCTAAAACATAGTCTGAAAATCCTAAAGATGCCACCAGAAAACTACTAGAGTTAATCAATGAATTTGGTAAAGTAGCAGGATACAAAAGTAATGCACAGAAATGTCTTGTATTCCTATAACTAACAACGAAAAATCTGAAAAAGAAACTAAGGAAACACTGCCATTTACCATTGCAAAAAAAAGAATAAAACACCCAGGAATAAACCTACCTAAGGAGACAAATGACCTGTATGCAGAAAACTATATGACACTGATGAAAGAAATTAAAGACGGTACAAACAGATGGAGAGATATACCGTGTTTTTGGATTGGAAGAATCAACATTGTGAAAATGACTGTACTACCCAAAGCAATCTAAAGATTCAATGCAATCCCTATCAAATACCAATGGCATTTTTCACAGAACTAGAACAAGAAATTTTACAATTTGTACGGAAACAAAGGCCCCGAATAGCAAAAGCAATCTTCAGAAAGAAAAACAGAGCTGGAGGAATCAGGCTCTCTGACTTCAGACTATACTACAAAGCTACAATAATCAAGACAGTATGGTACTGGCACAAAAACAGAAATATAGCTCAATGGAACAGGATAGAAAGCCCAAGATAAGCCCATGCACATATGGTCACCTTATCTTTGACAAAGGAGGCAAGAATATACAATGGAGAAAAGACAGTTTCTTCAATAAGTGGTGCTGGGAAAACTGAACAGCTACATGTAGACGAATGAAATTAGAACACTCCCTAACACCATACACAAAAATAAACTCAAAATGGATTAGACACCCAATTGTAAGCCTGGACACTATAAAACTCTTAGAGGAAAACATAGGAAGTACACTCTTTGACATAAATCACAGCAAGATCTTTTTTGATCCACCTCCTAGAGTAATGAAAATAAAAACAAAAATAAACAAAGGGGACCTAAGGAAACCATAAACAAGATGAAAAGACAACCCTCAGAATGGGAGAAAATATTTGCAAACGAAGCAAGTGACAAAGGATTAATCTCCAAAATATACAAGCAGCTCATGCAGCTCAATATCAAAAAAACAAACAACCCAATCCAAAAATGGGCAGAAGACCTAAGTAGACATTCCTCCAAAGAAGATATACAGATCGCCCACAAACACATGAAAAGATGCTCAACATCACTAATCATTAGAGAAATGCAAATCAAAACCACAGTGAGGTGTGGCCAGTGTGACACCAGTCAGACTGGCCATCATCAAAAAATCTACCAACAATAAGTGCTGGAGAGGGTGTGGAGAAAAGGGAACCCTCTTGCACTTTTGGTGGGAATGTAAATTGATACAGCCACTATGGAGGTTCCTTAAAAAAACTAAAAATAGAACTACCATATGACCCAGCAATCCCACTACTGGTCATATACCCTGAGAAAACCATAATTCAAAAAGAGTCATGTACCACAATGTTCATTGCAGCTCTGTTTACAGTAGCCAGGACATGGAAGCAACCTGAACGTCCTTCGACGGATAAATGGATAAAGAAGATGTGGCACATATATACAGTGGAATATTAGTCAGTCATAAAAAGGAACAAAATTGAATTATCTGTAGTGAGGTGGATGGACCTAGAGTCTATCATACAGAGTGAGGTAAGTCAGAAAGTGAAAAACAAATACCGTATGCTAATACATATATGTGGAATCTAAAAAAACAGTACTGATGAACCTAGTGGCAGGGCAGGAATAAAGACACAGACGTAGAGAACTTACTTGAGGACACAAAGGAGGGGAATGGGAACCTGGGATGAAGTGAGAGGGCAGCATTGACATATATACACTACCAAATGTAAAATGGATGGCTAGTGGGAAGCTGCTGCATAGCACAGGGAGATCAGCTTGATGCTTTGTGATGAGGGTGGGAGGGAGGCTCAAAAGGGAAGGGATGTGGGGATATATGTATACATATAGCTGATTCACTTTGTTGTACAGCAGAAACTAACACAACATTGTAAAGCAATTATACTCGAATAAAGATGTAAAAAAAATAGCATGAATTAAAAAAACACATTGGAGAATAATTTAAAGATTTTTGTCTTATTTAACATAAATTTGGTGACAGTAACAGTGGAAAATGCATTGAATGATGCCAGTTGTGTATTTGTTTCTGTAAAATTTTTATAAAATATACTAATTTCTGTCACTCTGTTTTCCATTTTTCTATCTGAATGGTATTCATCAGAGCACATACTCTGACTCCACGCCCTGAGTCTGGGCTTCCTATGTTAAAAAGAAACCTGTAGGCTCTCACCTGTGAGGCTGGAGCCCTGAGAATCAGGAGCCCCCTCCTGGTTCCAGTCCCTCCCAGCCAACAGAGGTAGCAGAAGTGGAGGCTCACATGGCTCAGGCTTCTGTCATCTCCAGCACCCCAAGACTTTCCCCCATCCCATGGCTGCTGCTGGTCAGAGGCGAATGAGTCCACTTCTCTCAACCCTGGAGCAGTTACTCTTAATCTTTGGGGTCATGGTTCCTTTTGAGGAGTGGGATAAAATCTATGGGCAAAACGTTTGCACGTCACTTCGGGGGCTGCCAAGAACCCCTGTTCCAGAGGGTTTCAAGTAAGCAGAGTTATATTTCTTTGCCGCCAAGTATAGAGGCAGCACTTAATCTGTGATCTACGTAACAACTGTGTAGGTAACAACTATGTTATCAAATTGCACTTTTAATAATAACCTGTTCAGCTAGGCACCAGGAAGAGCTAGAGAAAGCCAGCAAGGTTGTGCTTTCCCACCCTAGGAAGAGCCTACATTTCGTTTCAGCCCAAATCCATCGGTTTTGTATGTATTTTACTAGGAAAAAATATTAGGACAGACTTTTCAGTATCCTCTTCCCACCCTATTTTTTATTTTCTGCTTTTTTTTAAACATCTTTATTAGAGTATAATTGCTTTACAATGGTGTGTTAGTTTCTGCTTTATAACAAAGTGAATCAGCTATAATATACTTGCATCCCCATATCCCCTACCTCTTGCGTCTCCCTCCCAGCCTCCCTATCCCACCCCTCTAGGTGGACACAAAGCACGGAGCTGATCTCCCTGTGCTATGTGGCTGCTTCCCACTAGCTATCTATTTTACATTTGGTAGTGTGTATATATCCATGCCACTCTCTCACTTTGTCAGCTTACCCTTCCCCCTCCCCCTGTCCTCAAGTCCATTCTCTACATCTGCGTCTTTATTCCTGTCCTGCCCCTAGGTTCTGCAGAACCTTTTTTTTTTTCAGATTCCATATATATGTGTTAGCATACAGTATTTGTTTTTCTCTTTCTAACTTACTTCACTCTGTATGACAGTCTCTAGGTCCATCCACCTCACTACAAATAACTCAGTTTCGTTTCTTTTTATGGCTGAGGAATATTCCATTGTATATATGTGCCACATCTTCCTTATCCATTCATCTGTCTATGGACACTTAGGTGGTTCCTTAAAAAACTAAAAATAGAACTACCATATGACCCAGCAATCCCACTACTGGACATATACCCTGAGAAAACTATAATTCAAAAAGAGTCATGTACCACAATGTTCATTGCAGCTCTATTTACAATAGCCAGGACATGGAAGCACCCTGGTCTTTGGTTCTCAATTATTGTTCCACATAATCCCTCAAATATAATATACAACAACCAGGTACCTACTGTTCTGTGTTTAGTCTTGACTGTGAAGCCAAATACTACATCTACCTTACACAGTCACTGAGCAGTCTAGCCTCTTGCACTATTCATTTAGTATTTGCTCTCTAATTTTATCCTAGAAATGAATTTTCCTAAACTGAAGTCTGTTAACAGTACTCTTTTGCTTCTTACAGCTTGTACCTCCTTTTAAGCCTCAAGTAACATCTGAGACAGATACCAGATACTTTGATGAAGAATTTACAGCTCAGACTATTACAATAACACCACCTGAAAAGTGTAAGTAAATCTAGAAGGAAATGGATTATGTTCTAATGCAATTGAAGAAAACAGCCATTTTTTTTAACTGGATATTTTCAAGGTCAAATTCCACAGTGATTTATTCTGTTCCATTTAAGAACATGGGGTTTTCAATGTGGAAATATCTAAGTACAGGTAGCTAAGAGAAAAGTTTTTCTGAGTAAAAAAAAAAATTATATATGGAAAAATTGTAGAGTTGAGAATTATAGACTAAATTATAGACTAACTAGCCCTTCCTTACTATTCTCTAATAGATTATTTTGACATCAGCTGAAAGGATTCTGAAATGAAGACCTCCCACATTTCCTACTGCTCATTCAGACACAACCTTCTAAATTTTGCTAATTCTGGTCTCCTGTTTACTTAGTAGCTTTTAAATTCACTTTAAACTGAATCACTGTTTTTTACTTAGCTGTGTCTTAAGCAAAAATATCTGTGAAGACATAATTTGGTTTGCTAGTAATTTTTGATATTATAAATTAAATTACATATCTATTAAAACTATACATTCATGCACCACTTAAAATCATTCCACATGTACTAGTGTGTGCCCTACACTTTGGTGAAGACATTTCACTTAAAGGGAAGAAAAGGTTGTTATATAATTTATAAACATTCTCATATGCTGACAGAGGTCTGTATTCTGTCATCATTAGTTAAGGAGTAAGGATAAAATTGAGTTTCAGGGACACATTTGGATAGCTAAATCACACATCTTTTGGCTCACAATAACATCATTTTAGTTTTTTTCTCCTTTTCTTTTTTATTATATCCTTTCCTACATTCCTTCTCCTCTCTTTTCTTTTTAAAAGGCAGATTAGGGGCTTCCCTGGTGGCACAGTGGTTGAGAGTCCGCCTGCCGATGCAGGGGACACGGGTTCATGCCCCGGTCTGGGAAGATCCCACATGCCGCGGAGCGGCTGGGCCCGTGAGCCATGGCCACTGACCCTGCACGTCCGGAGCCTGTGCTCCGCAACGGGAGAGGCCACAACAGTGAGAGGCCCGTGTCCCGCAAAAAAAAAAAAAAAGGCAGATTAGTTGATGGTGCTAATTTACACGGAGTATCCATGAGAGGGAAGATTAAAGTGCTGTTTCAAGTGTGGGTGTAGTCGATTGATTACAGCATTGAAAGGCAAACTAGGAGTCATCTAGGCCAAGGGTTTTTAACCTGAGACCCAGGGCCTGACAAAAAGAGAGACTATGAACACTGTGAAATGAAAAATATAATTATGTGTGCATATGCACTTTTCTTTCTTTAGACTTGCAAGAGGTTAAGAGCCTCTTAACTTTCATTTTATAAGGGAAGAAATTAAAACCCAGAGAGAAGCTGAGCTTCCCTAAGTCCCGCAGTTAGTGTTAGCTGTAGTCACGAGCAGCAGTTATAGCTTGGCCGACGAGGCCCAGGTCAAGCTGTGAAAGGGCAGCATGTTGAAGCACTGCTCATGGTTTGTCACCAGTGGTGGGTGAGGGCTTCATTGCTAGAATCAGAATCTCTGAGAGTTAAGATGATGTTAGAAAGCCTGTGGAGCTGTGGGCAATCAGCTAAGGACCGTCTAAGTAGGAGCAGTGGGCGTAGCCTTGGCATGGTTTCCCCTGGCCCGGTGCGGGCTGTGGTGATACAATTGTCTGAAATTCTGGGCAGCACCACTGAGTTGTTGGACTGGCCTAGGAGTACTTCCCACCATAGAGCCTCATCATTTGGATATAACCTTAACTGTAATCAGACCACATTGTTCCCCTGCTTCAAACCTTCCAGGGGCCCCACTGCTGCACTCTAAATCCAACTGCTCACACTGGCTGCACAGCTCTGTCAGATCTGGTCCCATCCTGCTCTCAGACCTCATCCTGTCCATCTTCTACACAGTCCCTGGGTTCCAGCCCCACCTTGAACACACTGTGCCTCACTGTGCCTTGGGACTGTGTGTTTACTCTTCTCTGCCTAGAATTCTCTTTTCCCAGACATATGCATGAATAAATTCTTACTTGTCCTTCAGATCTCTTTAAATGTCACTTTATCAGAAAGCTTTCTTTAGCCTTCCGACCTTAAAAACAGTGCCATCCATCAGACCCCATCACCACCCGCCCCCGCCAGTTCTCTACATTGACACCTTTACTTGCTGGTATTCTTCTGGTTAATTTGTCTCTCTGTTTACTGTCTGTTTCTCCAGCTTGAATGCAGTAGCTCTGAGCAGAAGGATTTGGTTTGTCTTATTCACTGCTAACCCCAGCTCCGAGTTAGGTACCTGGCTCAGCGTAGGTATTCAATGAATATGTGTTAAATGAGTAAATAAACAGATTATGGCGAGGCCTGGTAGTTTCAGGGCCAGAAGGAGGCCCGACTCTCTCCAGACAGTGCTGTTGTCCATCACAGCCCAGAATTTGTGTTTGGCTTACCTCCTCACGTGATTTCACAGGGAGCTTTGGGAAGTTAAACAGAGCTTTTGCTATTTGTGGATTCTAATTCTTAGAACAAACTAAATGTGCTATTCTGAAAGTCATAGAAATAGGTAGGCTGTGTAAATAAATGCAAAGCCATGAGTGCATATTTTACTCCAAAAAGTTAACAGTAAAATCCCAGTGTAGAAGAGAATGATGGGATTGCAGAAAGCCCTGGACTTAGACCCTGCTTTGTGTCCTGGCTCTGCCCCTCACTAGCTCTGGAATGTGACAGGTCAAAGGGGAGTGCAGGGCTGAAAATTTCCAGGAGCCCCGTCTTTCCCCTGTGTGTGCCTGAGAAGCCATCTCTTTAGGAAAGACACCCAGAGTTCTCTATAGGTTTCAATAACCCTATTTTTAATTTTATTTAAGCATCAGGTTAACCAATCCACAGTGTTCTTTGTTCTGTGACCCACTAGGTGAAGGGTGATGGTAGGTAAATAGCTAGCAAAAAAGAGTGGACATGGGGCTGGGGATGGGGGAGGGACCACTAAACTGTGCTGCTAGCAGTGAGGAGGGGCCCTGCCCTGATGCTGGGCCCTAGGTGGCCCAAAAACGTGCATCCAGCAAGCATCATCTAGACTGACAGCGTGTACCACAGTCTAGAGGCGGGAGGACCCTGTGGACCTGCCAACTTATTTTCCAATTCAGGGTTTCTAGAGAGAAAAATCAGGGGAAAGAGCTCAGCAGGTGGGCTGAGGCCAAGGTGTGGACACCAGCAGCCTGTCCTTTGCGGCTCCCAGCACCAGGCCGCAGGGCTGGGCTTCTGCCTTAGGGAGTAGCCTCAGTAATTGTGGACTGCAGCACCTGGGTTCTTCCAGGGCACAAGGACAGTGTTTTTTCTTGGATTATCCCTGGGTATATCATAAATTCCCTTAAGAGGCAGATCAAAGGAAAATCTGTGAAGCCTTGAACTGTGATTACATTTAACATAATCTTTTCTTCTTGCAGCTTTGAATAGTGTTGCTAGTGAGCTCTCAAGCTGCTGAAAGCACAGAGGTTTTGTTCATAAAAACCCACAGTAGGACCATTAAGTTAGCGATTGTCTTCCCACTTGCCACCTTGCTTTTATAAAACAGAATGGAGTCATTTTTTAGAACAAATCAGCAGTTAGAAAGGCAAGTGTTCCTTTTTTACAAACAGCTGCAGTAACATGCCAGATTTTCCTCACCGGTGTTAATTAATTGAACAGATTTTGGAATGTGTCGTCTTGCATTATATCCATTAATGGTCCTCTGGCTTCCTCTTAGAGGAAAAGAGGATTTGTTTGAGCTCCTAGTAGCTCTTGCTGCCATATAATTACTTTGGTTAAATGTTCTAAGGAAGTTAGGCAACTAATGCTGCCTGGATCCAGGGATTCAGATGTAGAATGTAGGGTTGATCACCCTGTTTTCTTTTCCCGGATGTCTGCTATATGGGTTTTTTTGCCTGGTTCATGTCCATCATCATCTCTGTTCCCTCTGAACCTTCCTTCAGTGCAGGAACGTATTTATATACGTTGACTGGGTGTGAAGGCCTGGCTGGGGCAGCCGGCTGTCCTGTCAGCTGTCACTTGCATCCAGCTCTCCTTCCTTCCACAGCCCCGCTGGCCTGCGCAGCACTGAGGGCCCATGGGAAACCCTCATTCCTGCCCCAGCACCTTCCCAACTCACAGCTCCTCTTGGGGCCACGATCAGAGACTTGCCCCTCACTACTGCCAAGCTCAAAAGAACAGGAGGGAGATGGAGTGAGAGGGTGATATAATTGACTTTAAAGAAGATCCAGATGCGGGGCCCTCACATGGTCATCAACAAGATTTAGATTTACGTTCGGAAATGGGATTAATTTGTTACTAAAGTGACAGAATGAAGATTCTCTTTTAACTTTCAGCTGACAGTGCAGCCTCATAGCAATGATACTCCTTTGGAAGGAAATTTAACCCCTCCTCCTGTCGAGAGCCAGACTGCCCTGGGCTTCAGGCGTCCCTGCCCTGGTGCAAGGCCTGGTTGCAGCCCAGCGAGCTGGGCAAGCCCTTCTCTGGCGGACGACACCAGGCTTCCCACATGTGCTGTCTGTTTGCTGTGCAGAAACACACCCAGCAAAACAAAGCTGCTAGCGGGGAAAACTATTCCTTTGAAATGTGATTGGTAAGTTTCAGAGTCTGAACATTAAGATTTCAGCTGCCTTTCCCCTAGAGAGTTTTTATAGAGTTTTACAGAGGTTTTAAATGCCATCCACAGCTCCTACCATCTTTAGTATATCTGAAAATACTGTGGAAAGTGTTTGACCTAAAAGATGGTTTGCTTGGTACCTAACTGGTATTTTATAAGGAGGCAGAGATTTCCCCAGATCGCAGTACTATCTGGAAATGAGGACTATAGTTTAAAAGGTCTGTTTGCAGGAGGGAGGTTTACACAGAGCAAGGAGCCTCAAATGCTACTTATGAGATTGAGTCCCACCTAATACAGTGATACTTTCTGGTACATTCAAGGCTACAAAGTTTGGTTAGCAACTTGATCCCATTTCTAGAATCTTCTATTAAAAATAGAATACTGAAAAGAACAGTGAGAAAAGAGCATGAATGTTTGTTATTCTTCAGAGGCATGCAAAGCATCATCCTTTTTGTGTAACAGGGTCAGTGCCCATGATGCAGTGGGGTCTGGCCTGTATTCCTTCTCCTATTACATGAAATTGATGCTCCCTGGAGAGGTTGGAAAATTAAAAGAATTGGTAATGTGCTTCCTATATGAATTTGAGGAAGTGGAATTATTTTGCTTGAAGAAGGTTGGGTATTTGAAAGACTCTCGCTTATTTCCTGTAGCACAGCATACGACCAAAGGCACTGCAAGTGGAGCAGAGGGGTTTAGTGGGGTGAGCCCTGAGGACACAGGGAGGGACTTTGCGCAGAGCCCAGAACAGATGCACAGGGAACGTTGTGGACTGAGCGACTGAATTCATGACACATGTAAAGGAAGAGCATTCTGACACTGCAAGATTTTAATCATCAGAATAGTTATGGGAAGAGGTTGGGTGATCCTTTGTAACCTTTCAAATGCAAGAAAACAGGGAAGAGGAAAAGGGAGGAGCAGCTTAAATGGAAGTTGTCTCTTTCCATGTCTTTCAAGTCTCCCAATTTGTTTCCTGATGAACTAATAC
>NW_006789458.1:3015433-3030644 GCF_000442215.2 Lipotes vexillifer | reverse complement strand
CTTGATCTCTTTATTCTACTTTAAAGTTTTTTGTTTGTTTGTTTGTTTGTTTTTGCGGTATGCGGGCCTCTCACTGTTGTGGCCTCTCCCGTTGCGGAGCACAGGCTCCAGACGCGCAGGCTCAGCGGCCATGGCTCACGGGCCCAGCCGCTCCGCGGCATGTGGGATCTTCCCGGACCGGGGCACGAACCCGTGTCCCCTGCATCGGCAAGCGGACTCTCAACCACTGCGCCACCAGGGAAGCCCTAAAGTTTTATCATAGGAAAATTAAGAACAGTAAGTTAAGGCAGATATTAGATGTAGAATAAAGAATGTAAAATCTTAAACATGTAAATCAAGGGCTCAAATGAAATGGAATCCTAATAAGCTTTATTTTGCAATCACACCTAAAGCACCATGAAGAAGAAATACAAGCACCTGAAGACAGATTGATACTGGATTCTAGGCAGATACTTTGGGTACCTTAGGATTCTTTGACTTTGTAACTTTGACATGCATGTTTTCATGAAAGTAAAGTTATTGAAGATCATTTGTTCCTTTTTATTTTTAAAAATCTTGTCTTCTTCAATAGTTTTTCACAGTTTGAGCCTTGAGATGTTAGCGTCTTGAAGGAGATGATTGGATAGTATTATTTCTTCATAGGTCATGTGTTTGAAAGTGAGAAAGTTTTTGAAATAAGTGTATCCATCCTGTGTTTTATTGATAAACACAAGTTTCTGGGAGCTATTGCCTCCGTTAATCTTTATTATGTTAGGGGTTAGAACTATATAGACCAGAGATTATGTTGCAAAAAAATCAATGTAAAATTAAAATAGCTGTTTCCTGCCCACAGATGATGAGGACGGTATGGACTGCACGGACAGTGAGAGGCGGCCGCACTTCCCTCAGTTTTCCTACTCTGCAAGCGGACGAGAATAAGTCTCTTCTGCTACTTCACTGTCATCTTAGATTTATTACTGAAAATGATTCCTGGACATCACAGCAGTCCTAGCTCTTACAAAGGCAGGAGCACCTTCAGACATCCCAGACCAGTCCAAGGTCTTCACCCCTCGCCGCCTTTCACCCACATGAGAACACACATATATGCAGACATACTCGACTTTTGTTTTTGCATGAAATTGTATCTCAGTCTAAGGTCTCATGCTGTTGCTGCTACTGTCTTACTATTATAGCAACTTTAAGAGGTAATTTTACAATCTTTGGAAGTCATGAGCCCACCATTGTTCATTTGTGCACCAACTGTCATCTTTTGCTCTTTTAATTTTTGTTTTTCCCTAACAGTGAAGGCTAAATGATTCTAGGTATATTATTTAACTTTCTAGATGATAAATCAAAAACTAATTAGACTAAGAAGATTTAGTTTATAATTCAGAACAAGCAATTGTGGAAGCGTGGTGATGTGCATATGCAAAGTTTTAGTAAAGCATATCAGATCAGTGCGTAAAATAGGTATGTATCAGTAAGATCCGACTGGAATTCATTAGGAAGCATTTGAGAGAAGGAATGAACAACTATTAAGATAGATATATACATTTATAGATTTAAATTCTTATTCGATACTGCAGAGGAAGCCTGGTATTACATGTGGATGTCCAGATTTCACAGGCAGTTGTTGGCAAAGGAACATTGTTCTACCAAGGAAGGAAGCATATGCACAGCAGAGTAGGTCACTTAAAGGGTCTATGATATGATTTGCACCAGAGAGCGTTTTATTTCCCCTGTTCTTGGAAACCTTTTTCCCTTCTTGATATTATCACCTCTGATGGCTGAAGAATGTAGACAGGTGTAATGATCCTGCTTTTCACCAAAATTTGTACACCAAGGTAAACAGGTGTTTGCCTTATTTGTTTTAATTTTTTACTTTCAGTTCTACGTGAATTAGCTTTTTCTCGGATGTTAAAACTTTGAATGTCCTTTTATGATTTTGTTTATGTTGCAGTAGTATTTATTTTTTAGTGATGAGAATTGTATGTCATGTTAGCAAATGCAGCTCCAACTTAACATAAAACAGACTTACTGCAGTTTCTTTTGACCCATGTGCAAGGAATGTACACGCCGATGAGAGTCATGCACTTTTTCTCCTATGTAAAAAAAAAAATTTGATGAGGCTCTGAAATTGTACATATAGATTAGAATTTGGCTTTAGGAGAAGAGATGCTGTCATTTAACCCCTTGGTGCTAAAAATGAGAAATCCCCAACTATCCATGCCAAGGGGTTGAAACAAATGGATGTTATATTTGCTCTTTTGAGAATTGAAATATTATGATGGCCTGGCAACATAATGTAATGAAGAAAATTGAGACCTGGATGATAAGAAATGAACTTTACTTGGCAAAATGAACACATCTCAAGTATTTACGAAGTGGGCAGTAAAGGATAAGGACCTGGTGTGTTTATTCTGATCATGGTACATTTATCACTGAATTAAGCCATCAGGGAAAAAACAAAACAAAAAAGAACACCTCCAACTTTTCTTTTTCTGTATATACTCATGTCCTCAAATTCCGACACTTCTCACTGAAAGGGGACATGTATGCAAACCTCATCTTTCTCTTTCATTAATGATGATCTTCAGATTAAACCCTTTGGTGCTAGGAGCTGACATTTTCCAAAGCAGCCTATGAAGTCCAGGGGGCTCCTGACTCCGTGGAGCCATCGTGGAGATGTATTTTAGTTAAACTATCTGACAGCTCCCAAATGGAAGACTACAGCATGACGTAGTGTTATGATTGCGTTGTATGAAAGAGCAAGTGACTTTCTAAGTAGGATGAATCATATTCATATGCAGATGTCTTAGCCTCTTGACGCTGGAAGTGTGGGTTTACAGATATGAAACCACTGCTGGCAGTGGGTGGACCACTGGGACTGACAGGGGGTTAAAGGGCATTTTACTAAGGCAGCTAAGACATATTCAGACATAGATTTTATCCTAATTTTTCATATTTCTACCTGAGTGAAGTTCATCCTTAGTACTGAGTAGGAAGTTACAGTAAAATGGTAGTTCATTCTTACTTACACATATAGCTCAACTTCTTTTTTTCACTTGGAATTATGTTGACTGTTTCACTTTGACAAGAAAGTAGACTAGAAGGTATGTCCTGTAAGTTGTCTTGCATCCATTATATAAAAAAGAAACAGGTGAGAGGAAGAGAGGAAAGCTGAGACTGGCTGGTGTTCAGAGCATTCATTTCTTCAGAGGGAAAGTACACCATACACTAAGCACACAGATAGTTTTGGGGTTTTTTTCCCCCTCCCCAAATCTTAAGGTGATTTCCATGACCTTGGCCAAGGACACTTCCTAAGGATTAATGACATCGTTGACTGTGCCTCAGGCTGGCCACTCTGCACAGCTGGCTCTCCGTCCCCAGCTGGTGCCCGGGGCTTAGTCCCGGATCCCCTCCGAGATTCTGTTAGCGTCACACAGGGTGTGTTGTTGGCTTTGATTTTAAGAATCCCTTACTTTCACTCCCTGATCTCAGTCAGCTGGCATGGAAAAACAATAGAAAAACAGAAATGTGTGTAGAAGGAGATTCTAAAACTTCCCTCATGTCTGCCCATAGCTGAAGTTTCGGATTCTGGTGGACGGAAAGGCCTGGCCCTGGAGTCACTCTGTCAGAATAGCAGAAGTTCAGGCTTTGCAGACTCCTTCCTGTACCAACTTCCTTGAAGTCTGCCTCTTGCCATGATGCAGCCATCTTGGAGGAAATTGGCCGTCTCTGCTTGGGTCTTCGGCAGGGCTGCTCACAGCTTTGCTTTCCACACTAACTACATAGCATTATTCCAGTGTTTTCCATTTCCCATACCTGATTTCCAGCTTCTTAAAGCTGACTGTTCTTGCAAGGGCCACTTGCTTCTCTTAGAGTACAAAGTAAGGGCCTCCCTTACTAACTGCAGGGTCTTTCTATTACACCTCAGCGTACACACTTTGCTGCTACTGTCTGTACTGTGTCTGCAGTAGAACTCCCTTATCTTGCTCCTGGTACTGCATTACAGGCAAGCATGAAATGTAAAGTATTTATTTAAATAAGAAGAAAACCTCTAAATTGGTAATTGAATTACCTCCCTGTAGCTTTATAGTTTGTGACATTTCTTGACCTTGCTAGTTCTTTCATTAGATCCGCGCAAGATCTAGTCATCTGGTTAAGGATTTCAAGCAGACGCAACTATGAACCCAAGAAACTGTATTACTATTACTGTTGGTCATACTAAAACTGTTTATTTCCTTAAGTATATGACCCACAAGGATGTGAAATAACTACAAGAAACTGTTTTTGTACACTGTACATCCTTAGTATTTTTACACGTATATGATAGGGATGCACATTATTTTCCTTCGTACAGACACAGCTTAAATAAAGCACTATGTCAATCTGCTACTTCTCTGTTTATTGTTGTTGGATGTGGTTCCGTAATCTCAGAAAATTAAATATTATTCTTTTCTAAAAAAAAGATGAATAGTGTCACCTGGTATTAACCCATTCTATATAAAGTGTGACAGGAAAGTATGTACATTTCTTGTAGCTCAAAACACACACAGGATTTATTTTATTACTTCAATAAAATGGCAGTAATGCAACTGTACAAACTTTGATGAAGGGCTGCTTCCAAAGGGGGGATGCTGACTTCCCAACAATGGGTTTAGGAGAGATCTGTGAAGCTGGAGATAGAATAGGTACTTTTTGAGATTTGTTAAGCCCCTAGTAGTCCTCCCACCAGGTGGTTTGGACCCAGAATTCTTAAGGAATGTAGCTCATCAGTAACGTCTTCCTGATAATGTGTTGCGCTGCATACTTCCTTTCTTAGAGTATATTTTTAAAATGTCATGGCCAATTAACCAACTGAAACGTGGGTAATAGATGGGTAGGATGGTTGGACTACAGTCTGATTTACCTAGGGTCATTTTTCTGATTTTACCTCATAAACCTAAATACTATTGGAGAAACTTGGCTTTGCTCCTGTGACTAAGCCAGGTAGAGGAACGGCTTTGGGACCAAAGTTGGTCAAGCATGTTATGTGTATGTCACACAGCCAAACTGGAGGGCATTCTTACATGTGCTCTTCTCTCAAAACCACTGGGGTGGACAGATCCAGGAGGCTGACATAAAGTGACCTCTATAATTCTTTAAAGGTGCTATTTTTAGAATATTGTGTAATTTATTTCCTGTTCCTGAAACAGAATTAGGGACAATTAATGTATCTTATGTGACAACCTTTATGTCTAGCACACTTGATGAAATCAAAAAAAACTTCTGAATCTGAATAGAAGTTCTATTCTTTCAGGCTTGAACCTTGTCCATGCTCGAGACACTCAGTGGTCTTAGCGGGTGTATCATCCCACCGCCTCCAGAGCCCTAATCCACATCCTTCTGAGAGGCCATGAAGAGGATGTGATGTGATGTGATGATGATGACAGATCCGTGCCAGGGAGAACAGCCTGAGGTCAGGGACTTGTCCCGACTGCAGCCTTGCCCTTAGTGTTCCATTGTCATCCTCAAGGACAACACAACACTTTCAGCGCCCATTTTTATTACTTTAAAACACTTGAGGGCTTCATTGTGAATAGTAGAAATACTATGTTAAACTAAAATGATGATCTGTGTACAGATGTTTGATAGAAGTAAATTTTGTAATTTCACTGAGTACATTTTTAGCCTCCTCTCAATTACTGCATATTGAAGAAGAAACATGACACCACCAAGCCAAAGATGCTTTTTGTCTGTTTTTGTTGTTAACAGAGTGGAGAGGATAATGCCTAGTGCTTCCTGGTGTCTTCTGACTGTGCACAAATTAGCAGGATGATAAATAATGGAGTCTTATGGGATGTTGATTAAAAGCAAATAAAGTTGAAGGATAATATATATAGATCTCTCCAAGAGGGAAAGAAACATGAATGGCAGGAAAAAAGATTTGGTCCTTAATACCCTTTAGCCTAGTTAAAATATGTGCCTTCTTTTGGTGTGTTTTTTTTTTTTCATCACTACAAGATAAAAAGGAAACATTTCAAGTCTTCAGAAAATTCATTTATTGAAATTCACATGTGTAACAAAGCATACAAATGAGCAGATATAAAAACATACTAACTTCGAGCCTTTTCTGAAAACATACACCAGGAGGTCTCCTCATCTAGTGTCAGACTTCAGCTTCAGCCCATCCATCCTGCAGGGACCGCTTGGCAACGAATGTGGCGGTGACGACGCAGCCCGCCGCAGTCTAAGGTGGGGTCCACTGGGAAGGTCGCGGTGCGTTGTGGCATATTACGTATAAATCAGATGAATGTAAATATCTCTTTGTAAATCACTTATTTCACTGTTTCATCCAGGTCAGCAATCAGATTGTGGCATGCTGGGTAACTGGAAAAAATGATAATAAAAAGTAAGTTTAAATAGATCATGTTCTTCAATGTGATTTGTCTTCTCACTGGTTTAGTTACCTCTTTCTAAGTTTTTGTAGAAAGTTCTTATGCAAAAAATATAGAAATTGTACGTAACCAACTGTATGAAAAGTTTGTAGGAATATAAGGTGAACTCTTTTAATGCTTTAAGTCTGAAGACACGCTATATTCCAGACCTCTGCATGTCTCTTAAATAAGGGTGGTCTGATGACAGGACACAGCTAAAGAGCCATCTCTTACCCCGTGGACAGGAGAAAGGAGGTGCTGCTTCGTGCCAGAATCTGTTTACTGAAAATTGCTCAGACATTACAGTGAGTAAAACTGGACAAAAAAACAGGATGTGGATAGGCCAAGTGTCCCTAAGAAATTCCTGGTAAAATGATAACAAGCTAACACCTCCAAATGTTTAGATGCAGACAGTGTGTTTTAACGTATATAAAGGCATTTTCACATGGAAACCACCTACCACATGCTGGAAGAGGGAATTTAGTGTATGTCCTCTCGTAGTTTTAAACAGGAATAAATGTTTCAAAACTAGCTCATGAAAATTGGGTTGAGGGAGTCGCAAGTTAGCAAAGTACTGCTGCCTGCCCTAGCGGATGTCAGATGTGGCTGTTCAAATTAGTTTAACCCACGTCAGGAAGTGGTGTCAGAAACCACTGGAAATAGTTACATTGCACAGGACATTTCTCGAGTACCTACTGTGTCCTGTGTGGGAAGATGACTCAGACGTGGTCTTTGCCCTCCAGGAGTGTGAAGTCACCAGGATGGTAGAGACTAGACAGAGGGCTAGGATGATAACTACCGAATCCCGGTTTTCACTTCAAGAGATGAACTGGAATGTAATGCAGGGACACGGGCCCCATCTGGTCTCTGTTTGGCTGGGTGAGAATCATCTTCAAGAGAAACAAGTGGGCTCTGCACTCCCCCACAGAGATTTCCTGAATTAGAGAGGGCTCTTGTCTACCCAACTTAAGCCACGATTACTTGTGGAGGATTTCCAAGACAGGACAACGAGTGATCAGCGTTTCCAAGATCAGAGTTTGCACAAGAAAAATATGAAAATTAGCCTGTTAGCTTCTTTTTTAAAAAATGAGAAAACGTTTACATTTCAAGTAGATTTCCCAGCATATGTGAGACACTCATGACTTTTTAGTGAGCAATTCTGTGGGTTTCGACACAGGGCAATTAGAGTATCGTGTGCAGCCCCTGCTCTCAGACAGTGGGGGGCCCCGCACGTGGTGAGGAAGTGAGTGGTGTCTGTGTGCATCTCTCTGGGGGTTTGGGAAGTGGCTGGACCCTCTTTCGTGGCACCCACGGGGCTCCTGGAGCATCACAAGGAAGACAGGGAGCCCCAGGGCCCTGCCACTGCAGAAAGGGCGCCCCCTGTCCTCAGAGGCTGCCGCCGGCTCCATTTGCCCATCAAACACAGGATCTCCACGAGCTGATTTGCCTTCCGGTCCTGACTAAACTAATCCAGTGAATGACTGGCTTGAACGACCCTCCCGTCCCACAGACAGGCAGGCTGCCTGCCCACCGGGTGCTCTGGAAATTGTGGCTTACTTTCTAACTTTAGAGATTCGAGGGCGTCTTTGAATACGAGAATAAGCATAAACTGCAATAGGCACGTTTTCAAAAAAAAAAAAAATTAACTGAACTTGAGGTAGAAAAGACACATACCTGTAACATGCACAACACAGAACAGTAAAGACCTGAAGTAGAAGGGAAATGTATTGTGGGAATTTTTAAAAACCAAGCTCTAGGAAACGGGCAGTTCTCACATGAGTCTTCACGGTTCCCGCCAGGAACTGCCCATCGCCTGGCCCATTCCCTGCTGGCACTTGTCCAGGGGTCAGCCCACATTTCTCTCCCGGGCTCCATCGGTTTTTCTCTTTCATTTGGTTTTGGTGCAAAGCCCTGCATTCCTCCTCACAGTACTTACTGTTCACTACCCGACCCGTCGTGAGCATGCAGCAAATGGGACTGAATGAATCACGTACCCTGTTATGTCACTGTCTTCCTGCTAAATAGCTCTCAGTGTCACCCTTGGATGTCTGGATGTTTAGTAAAGAATGTTTCTCGGTTCTTCCCCTTAGGCAGGGAGCATGTCCAGAGAGACAGAATCTTTAGTTACTGCCAAAATCTGGCTCGTCTGCCATCACTTCTGAGGGACGTTAGCCATGCCTATTTCCAGAAAGCTGGTTCACTGCCCACACCGCTGTGGACACCGTGAGGTCGGGCTGTAAAGGAGACGAGGGTGTGTGTGCCGATGGGACACAGCCAGTGTGAACCGTGGCTTGAGCCCTCAGCCACCATGTTCCCGTCCCTGGACCATCACACTTGTCACCAAGGCCCCTTGCTGTGGCCCCCCCTGGGTGGTGTGGCCACATCTGCAGTTGTCGGTGGCTGCCCTCCAGATTGAGGAGGGCTGACAGCACCCTGGCAGCTGCTCTTCTGCAGCGCTGTCCGCAGATGATATAAATGCTCCCCAACTGCAAGCCCGCTATCAGCGACCCGTTTTCTTTGTTCTCGTTTTAAACCCTAACAGAGCCTTCTCTCCACAAACCCTGACTTGTGTGTCTAATTTGTTTCCGAAGTTTAAATTCAAAGTTGAAAAAACGAGTCTCTCTGGGTGACCTGAATTGTTCCCCAAGCAGCCACACTGCGGGGTCCAGCCGAACCTTCTCTGCGGCTTCGTTCCCAAGCCTGCAGCCCAGGGACGTCACGGCACCAGCTAGGCCCTACGCATACGGATGCTCACGGTTCAGCCTGCCCCGTGTTTCCACCATGTGTCTCTTCTCTGTGCATGTCCACCCGGCCTCTTAGCAGCCCCTCCCAATGGAATATCCCTCCTTCTTGCTTTTTCCCTTGCTCATTTGCACGTTTTCCGTCTCTGTGTGGCCAGGTTAAAAAAAAAAAAAATGGACCTGTTCCTCATGCCTCTGGCAGAAAAGCATCTATTTTTAACTCAAGAAAGAAGGTAGAACCCCTCCCCCAACCTCTATCTGGGGCATTTCAAAGCTTGGTCTCAGCTGACAGAGCTCCAGGGAAGCCCCCAGTACCCTCCTCCATGTGTCCCCACTTTGGGATCCAGGCCACTGCTCTGCGGCTTTCTCAGCTGGGGCCCAGCTCCAGGCTGCTGCCCTGGGAGAGAAGGGCCTCCCTCCCCCTTCCATGCAGCCCATGGCCCAGAGAATGAATACCAGTCTCTCTGGAAGTTCATTTCCCTGCCCATTCATTTCCCAGTTTTAGCCACTCCACTCCTCCGGGCCTGATTTTTCCATCTGTGCAAAATGGATGCTAAATGATTTCTCCAAGTGGCCCTTTCAAGCCTTCGGCAATCACAGTGCTACCCTGCTGGACGGGCATCTCTTCTGGGCCCTGGTAATGCAGAGAGCTCCGTTTTAAAAGGAAGCTGGTTCTATTACTTTTTTTTTTTTTTTTTTTAACCAGAAACTTAGCGATGCAGAAGCAAAGAACTTACCTGAAGTGGTCCAGAACTGAGATTTGAACCCAGGCAGTTTGACCTCAAAGTCCAGGCTCTTTTTAATGCTATTCCAACCAGCTTAGTGAAAGCGCAACCACGTTTGATATTTCTGGGATTAAGTAGGAATCAAATATATCAGGCAACCCGGAATAACTCAGCCATGTGACCTATGGGTGGTCACCAATTTGTCCTCACCAGTCCCCTGCAGAACTTTGTGGGAACGTGGCCTCAGACATGACCACTGACCTGTAAGAAGGCAGTTCTCCACCCAGCATGGGGCTCAAGGTCGCGAACTGCAGGTCAGGAGAGGCCTGCCTCTGCCCCACACAAGTCAGTCACCGGAGCTCTCGCTGAGCTGTGTACCCCTCCGGCCAGCACAGCTGCCAAACAGGCAGGAGTTCACGGCAAGGTCACCACAGATCCTCGATTTATTCTTCCCTCCCGGCTGCCTGGCTGGGTCTCTGACAATGAAAGCTCTGTGGCAGGCAGAGTTCAGGCTCCATTTTCCCTGGACTCTGGGGCCTGGCTTTGCTGCCTCTGGGCTCCAAAACTGGAGAAGAACTACAGAAGCCAGAAAAACGCAACGGTAGAGGAAGGACAGACTTCCTCGCAGAAAGCAAGTGTGGACAATGACGCTGTAGCTTCCTGGAAAACAGCAGCTTGATCTGGACTTGGGACTTGCAACGTGGGGGGATGCAGGGAGCCCTGTGCACAGACAGGAGCGGTCAGAGGCGGAGGCCACGCACGCCCAGGGGCGGGACTGCTGCGCCAGGTGCTCCCCAGAGCACACTCCAGCACGGGGGTACCTTCCACAACCCTCGGGATCCCCAGCGTGTCATCTTCCAGCGTTCTTGAATCTCATGAGTCACGAGAACTTCCCCTGCACATGGGCAGGGGTCTGTGTTTTTTACGCACCATGTTTCCATGGTAAATAGATTTTAAGAATTCCCAAAGGACAGACAGTGTCACCAACAGCAGAGAGTGGAGCCTCTGGCTGCCTCATGTTTGAAAGCGTTAAAAATAAAGACAACATTGACATTTGGGGTTGTAATGTGACGGAATTACAGTCTTTTAAAGGCAAGAACCACTTATCTACACTACATGTAATATTCAGTGTTTTGTTCACTTGTCTAATTGGATTAAAATATTTAGCTCCCTTTAAAATCTTGATTGTGAATTTATATTGCAAAATGTAATGTCTGACTCGGGAAGCAATAAGTGGAGCAAATGTATCTAAAGCAATGTAAAATTCAATTTATTTTCCTTCCATGAGTCTTATTCTGAAATTATTCACTCTTGGACAAAGTGAACTAACTGTTAACGAAGAGCAAGTTTGGCTTAAATGAAGCTGTATGCGCTTTTCAATATCAATTACACACAGGGCCTTTAGTTAAAAAAAGAAAAAAAAGTTAAACTATGCTGTTTGAGTTTGAGGAAGCTTCTCTGAGGGTCGCCAGACCCCAGGTTAGAAAGGCCGCGCCAGGGGTCTTACGTCATTCTTTAACAACCCTCAGGCAGCAGGGAGTTAATGACATTTTCGCTGCATATGTTCAAGTTTATTTAAAAAAATATGCAAGTCACTTCGGTTGACAGTGTCTTGTACACAGTTTTGAAAGAATCAGGGCAAACTTTAACAGAGTCAGTTTTTATTTGAAAAATATTTTCTGGGAATGTATCAGTGTTTATTTTTGAGACTGACAATTCGGGTGAAAATCAGGATAAAAACAAAAAAACAACAATTTGGTTGAAATCAAATTGTTTGTTTTCATCTATTTAGAATTCTTTCCAAAAAATCTTGGTTCAGGAGGAGGCTTTTTAATTTATTTTATTCAGTGTATCTGCTGTTCTATTCAAGCACCATCTGTCTCGCAGGTAGCTAGCTTCGTGGAAGCGCCGACGTAACTGGGTGAAGCCCTCAGGGCTCAAGGAAGGACCACCACAGACTCTGTGGACACCTCCAAGTCCCAGCTGGACGACCCTACAGCTCAGTCTGCAGGGGCCCGCAGGAGCTGCGCGGCCCTCACTGGAGCGCACAGTTCTGAAGCCTCCCCCTACCTTTCCTTCAGGTCACAAACGGGCCTGTCCTCCCTTCGTCATCATCTGTGTCTTTGTTTCTTGTGCGTGTTTCCAGCTTTCTTCATGAATCCTTTGGTGTAACGAGGTAATCTCCATGATTTTGAACATAATCACGTATGTCTGCTGGATCCATGCACAAGTTTAAATCAAATCAGAAAGTAAATTCACTGCCAAAAAAGCTCCAAAGTCATAGGGCCAACTGATTAATCACCAATAAGTCGGTTTCAGATGCTGTTTTCTAAACTGTAAAAGTGATGCATCTGAAGGGACTAAAAGGGCATCCCTCCCCAGACTGAACACTGAGGACGGAATCAAACAGCCTGTTGGGACAGAGGCTATCAGAAAATGCAAATCAGCTGAAACCATATCCATCACCAAATAAATGTACAAGTAAAATAATCTTGATGTAAATGACAGTCCTCCAAGCGGACAGATAATTTCCATTCTTTCCCGTCTCTCGGATGCCATTCTCCCCAAGAAAAGACTCTTAAGTTCCTCACCAGCTGCCGCCACCCATCCCGGCCAGATGTTAGAGCCCCAGGCGCTGGGTCACAGACCCCTGACCCCGCTCCCAGCTGTCAGGCCTTACCAAGACTCCCCTGGGGCCCAGGTTCTGTATCCTGGACACCACCCCTCAAGTCCCCACCCCCCAACAACCACAGTCACTCCCGTCCCTGAAGAGAACAGAGGAGTAAGACTGGGTTAGTGTTTTCATGTCTCTGTTTCGCTACAAGAACTAACATAGCAATTCATGATGTTTCAAAAGCTGTCTCCCAGAAGTGTTTTCCCCAGGAGTGAAGCAGGAGATTCATAAAGCCAGTGTTTTTAATCAGTCCTAAACTAAGAACAAGTCAGAAGAGCAGCCTTGAACTTGGCGATCAGCAAACTGAGCCACGTCCACTGGGTCAGCCACAAGGCCGGCCCGACTCTCGCCAGGCTGGCCACCACACGACAGCAGCATTTCAGGGGAGACGGGAATTCTTATGGCCAAAGAATGTCACAGTGGCAGTTAGGACGTTGAGCGGCCCCCTCGGCCAGGCATGTTGCTGTGCATGTTTCAGAAGTTAAGCAGAAACAATTTAGAACAATAAAGCCTCCTAAACAGGCTAGATGTTTCCTGTCAGAGGCCACTGGCCAACCCGAGCTTGTCATCTGCTTCAGGGCCCAGGGCTCAGGCACAGGAACAAATTGGAGGGATGTGACTCAGCTTCAGAGCAGCTGCCCAGGCCAGAAAATATCCATTCTCTTTTGAGAATCCAGTGGATAGAGACTTTTAGAGTTTGGCGTGCAAAATTATTATGCTTAATTCATCCAGGCTGGGAAAAAAATGGAAGCCTTTAGCTAAACCATCCCGAAACCAGAGACAAGCCAGAGGAGTCTCTCCCCGGGAGAAGGGTGGGTGTGAAGTGGGTGTGGCCGGTGACTCTGGAACCCTCGGGAGGCAGCACCCTCCAAATAACCTGCCGGGGTCAAATGGCAGCCTTACTTACCTCAAGTAAGGCTCCCTGGAAACTAAACTCACAGTTCAAGTTTATTCCACGGCAGAAACAGGTCTAATGCCGCACTTGGGCGCAAAGAGCAGGCCTTTGCTTTAGAGAGTAGAGAGCTTGCCTGGGCTCCTGTCTCCTCTTTGAATGCTAGTATTTGCTACTGAAAGCCAACACTTTCTCTACCAAGCTTCTTTTGTCATGTTCACATTAAAATAATTTCAAATGCAATATCTGAATCTGAAAGATCCCTTTAGAGATGAGCCAGATGGGCCAGTATCAGATAGCATAGGATGGTCAAATCATTTCTGTTGCTTCAGGCAAGGAAAAAAGACCTGCTCATTTTTCTGAGAGAATTTTGAGGTTTTAGGGGTTTTTTAAAATGCATTTTACAAAAATTTTGCAATCCATTTGGCAATTACTGGGTTTTTAAAGCCCTGGAAGAGGTTTCTAAGCGTTGATGATCCATGTTAAGATCTAAGTGGGCTGTCAGGTAGGCAGATGGGGAGTTAAAAGGCAAACCCCACAGGATAATGATCTGGTCCAGAATGGAGAAGAAACTGCCACATGCTCAGAGCTTGTATAGAAGACTCTCCACAACCCAAGTTCTGAAGTCGCTCTCAGCTCTTGGAGGCCAGGAGCTCCACTGGTGCTGTGAGTCCCTCCAGCTGTCTGGAGACCCGATGGCCCCAACCTTTGGCTGGCACCACCCAGGGCCCCCCTCAAGGACCTGCCCAGACAGCTGAGTTCTGGTTGAGGTCTGGCCGCACAGGTACAGGATGAGGTGACTGCACACATTGGAGGAGCTGGGTGAGAGCAGTGAACATCGTTTCATGGCTGTTGGTCCCACAGGATCTCTGCCCAATCTGTGCTTCTCCCAGGACCTTCCCCAGTTTGGGGAGGAGAGAGGAAAAGAAAATCCCTGATATTTCTGTGGCCTGTAAAATGCAAGACAACCTGCCATGCACCTTGCAGCTGCCCTCATTTAACACTTCCAGTGTCCCTTTGAGTTAGGCTGGTATGGTACCCACTATGCAGATGTGGAAACTGAGGCTTAGAAGAGACTTCAATGCCTTGTTCAGGGCCTAGGGACAACGATGCATTCTGGAATCATTCTCTGTTCTTTCTGCCTCCCAACACTTTCAGAGGCTCTCAAACCCTAGTGTCTTCACTGAATTATCCAAACAGCTCATTAAAATGCAGATTCCTGGGCCCTGCTCCCAGAGGTGCTATCTTGGTGTGTGTGAGAAGAAGCCCTGAAACCCATGTTCCTTTATTTATATGTTATATGATGCTTATACAAGCATCCCGGATGCCTGTGTGACTGTAGGGCGTGTGGCTTGTGCACCACCCTTCCCTGCGAGCAGCCTCACAGGCCCTGGGAGGGGACAGTGCAGGTGTGTCTCCGTCCCCCAGCCTGAGCTCAATGACTGGCTCCTGGGGATGCCCATTTACTATTTGTGGAACAAATGAGGACTTTTGCAGTGGGGTTTGGTGGGCTGAGTGGGAAAAATCACTCAGAGGATAGTGGCTCCTCTATACCTGTTTGGGCACATGGTCATTTTGAAAAAAGAATGAGACAATTGTCTCATCGTTTTCATTTCCTGATGCATTTTTCCCATTAATCATTCCAAGCACTTTTTGCACGGCGTCCCCCGGGCACCCATGGAGCACCTCATTATCCTAACAAACTGCTTGATGGGGTAAAAAGCCCAGCCTCCCTGACAGGGAGAGAAGCAATTTAGGGAAAAAATAAAGGTTTCATTCCC
>NW_006789458.1:3010996-3015385 GCF_000442215.2 Lipotes vexillifer | reverse complement strand
CTTTCCCCCATTATCCCTGCTGGTGGCCCCAGACCTAACCTGAACAGGGAAAGTCTGTTAAGGAGTCAGACTTAGGCTCCATTTTCAGTGTCCCTACTTGCTAGTTGTATGCTCTTGTATGAGCCTCAGCTTCCCCATCTGTAAAATGGGGATAATCAATCTTGCAGGCTTGTTCAAGAGTAATGAGAGTTAATGCATGTTATCTGTGGAACACTGCCACACCCTCCGCAAGCACTCCAAACCCTAGCCCAATTATCAGCCAGCTGATTTAAAGCAAGACTCCTACATTCCATTCACAGGGACTCCCCTAATTGGGAGCACCTCTTTCCTCCACCAATTCAAACAGACACGTCCCCCAGGGGCAGTTCAAAGCTGACCTCCTCCAGAAAGCCTCCTGACCACTGCAGCCCGCCCCGCTCTCCCGCCTCCTGCACTCCTCAGCGGTGGTGCCCACATGGTGCGGCTCAGCACTCGTTGTGGCTTGGTGCTTCACTGTGGGTCTGTTCTCCCGTACGAACTTTAGCTCGCTAAAGAGGGCAGGTCCAGGGCCCGCGCTCCTGTGTCCTCCACTGTGCCCAGCACAGTCTTCAAGATCTCCCTCCCAGCTTATTCGCTAACCAATGTGACCCCCGAGGACTTTAGCCTGGTAAGATGCAGCTCTGAAAAAGGAACAAGGGAAAGACCACGTGTACCCCGGTGCGTTCTCTGGTGGGTGAGGCGCCCTGCACAGTACCTGGGATCTCAGACGTCCCACCTGTTCAGACAGGCTGTCTCTCCAGCAGAAGCTGGTTCTGCTTGCTGAGGAGCTGCACCAGCTGCTGGGCTGTGGCCTGGCTGTGCTTGTCTAGTTGCTTTAGCCTGGGGAAAAATCCACCATAGAATTAGGGATGGGTTCTGAAAACTGGGGGCAGTAGGCCTCAGAGAGCAGGGGAGCAAAGACTTCAGCCCTCTCCCTGTTTTCCAGTGTTCTGTGTGTTGGAGGGAAGGTCCTGACAATGAACTACGAGCTGGGAGTCAGGGTGACCCTGAAGTGAGGCCCTTGGACGGACTCTGTAACATGAATGGAAGTGTATCAGATATGAAAGGGAATTGGGAGTCTTTTCGGTGAGCTGTCAGTTAGGGAGCACACAGATGAAACTGAATTAAAACTCAAACCTTAAACTCCCAGAGGTCAAAGATGAGGGGCCTAAATGCCTCCACTGTTCAGCTGGAAACATCTCTGGCAGGCTGGAGCAGACAGCCGGTCCCGGCTGGGGAAGTGGGCGAGGGAAGGCGGAAACACTGAACTAAGGGTTTTCCATTATTAATCACTCAGTCAATCACGAGCTCCGGCATCGCTGACCAGATGTCTTTAAAGATCCTAAATTTGTCATTCTGCTGATGGGCTCTCCTCTCCAGACTTGCTAATTCTCTATTATCCTCATTTGTCCACAGACGGCTTCCTACAACCAGTAGCACACTCACCCATGGAAATGTAGGCCTTGGATTAAATTTAGACTTGAACAACTACCCAGAACTGTTCCGGAAAGAAGTTGGGTGTGTCATATGCCCTTCCTCACAATCCTCAAAATGCACCAACAGTGAAATTAAGTTGTATTTTCACAGGAAAAGCTCAAGATGCATTTCAAACTTCAGGCTACGTGTCCCGCACTGAGTCAAAAACTTCGAAGATGGTTCTGCAGACCCTGGGCTCAGCCTGCCCTCAGTTCAAGCTCTCCAGCGACCCTGTTTCTGGCGGGCTCTGAGCACAACTAAACATCTGCAGGGACAGACATTCGGGACTTAGGTAGGGGTGGGCAGACTTATTTACTAAAAGGATGCAGCACCTGGAGACAGGTAAAACTAAAACTGCACCCTGGGGAAACTAACAGTGGTCTAGTGCTTTACTCACGCTCTCCTTGGGTTCCCCCACCAGTGGTAACCCTCCCCATTTCACAGATGGCACCTACCGCCTGCCCCACCCCCTTCTCGAGCTCCAGTGGGTTTTGCAGGAGGTTGTCCAAGCTGCCCTAGGCACACTTACTGCACCCCAGTCTGCACCCCTATCCTCTCTGCCGAACACTGTGCTCCGGGTTTTCAGTCATACCTGGTTTTCTACTACCCCTCCTTCGAAGTGTCCCGCATTGCAAGGGTGAGAGGAGGGAACTGGAAATAGCCGAGGCAGGGACCTAGCAGGCGTGGCGCATGCTCCCCAGGTAGGAGCCCGCTCTGACCACGCCCATAGGTCTATGCCCCGCCCACTGCCCCTGCTGTTTCTGGAGAGAGCAAGGACCAAAGACAGTCCTTTTTTTTTTTTTTCATACAGCAGGTTCTTATTAGTTATCTATTTTATACCTGTCAGTGTATACATGTCAATCCCAATCTCTCAATTCATCCCACCACCACCACCCACCCCCAGCCCCGTTTTCCCACCTTGGTCTCCATACGTTTGTTCTCTACATCTGTATCCCTATTTCTGCCTTGCAAACCGGTTCATCTGTAGCATTTTTCTAGATTCCACATATATGCGTTATTATACAATATTTGTTTTTCTCTTTCTGACTTACTTCACTCCGTATGACAGACTCTAGGTCCATCCACCTCACTACACATGAACCAATTTTGTTCCTTTTTATGGCTGAGTAATATTCCATTGTACATATGTGCCACTTCTTCTCTATCCATTCGTCAGTCAATGGGCATTTAGGTTGCTTCCATGACCTGGCTATTGTAAATAGTGCTGCAATGAACATTGGGGTGCATGTGTCTTTTTGAATTATGGTTTTCTCAGGGTATATGCCCAGTAGTGGGATTGCTGGGTCATATGGTAATTCTATTTTTAATTTTTAAGCACCCTCCATACTGTTCTCCATAGTGGCTATATCAGTTTACATTCCCACCAACTGTGCAAGAGGGTTCCCTTTTCTCCACACCCTCTCCAGCATTTGTTGTTTGTGGATTTTCTGATGATGCCCATTCTAACTGGTGTGAGGTGATACCTCATTGTAGTTTTGGTTTGCATTTCTCTAATAATTAGTGATGTTGAGCATCTTTTCATGTGCCTCTTGGCCATCTGTATGTCTTCTTTGGAGAAATGTCTATTTAGGTCTTCTGCCCATTTTTTTTTTTTAACATCTTCATTGGAGTATAGTTGCTTTACAATGGTGTGTTAGTTTCTGCTTTATAACAAAGTGAATCAGCTATACGTATACATATATCCCCATATCTCCTCCCTCTTGCGTCTCCCTCCCACCCTCCCTATCGCACCCCTCTAGGTGGTCACAAAGCACCGAGCTGATCTCCCTGTGCTATGCGGCTGCTTCCCACTAGCTATCTATTTTACGTTTGGTAGTGTATATATGTCCATGCCACTCTCTCATTTCGTCCCAGCTTCCCCTTCCCTGCCCCCCCACCGGCCTTGTCCTCAAGTCCATTCCCTACGTCTGAGTCTTTATTCCTGCCAAGGAGAGCCTTATTTCCTGTGTTTGTAGCTACTTAAGACCAGGTTCAGGGTCTCCCTCGCCCCGAGCCTGGGTTGCAGTCTGGCCCTGCCCGGGCTCCTGATTCCCTGGATCAGGCTGGGGCAGAACCCAACCAACAGCAAGTATCTTCCATCCAAGTGTGAGCACTTTCCTGCTTCCATACTGTATAAATTACATTACCTACCCTCCCCCCCACCCACCCCACTCCCCGCCTTGCCCCCATTGCCCTCCTTCTGATATTGGAGGAGAGAAAAAAAAAGTTTCCTCTGGTGAAGCCTTGGCATCGCAGCTTTGGGAAGCCCAATCTACCCCCACTGCCATCCATCACGCCGTTACGTGCAGCAATTGTTCCTGAGAGCACAGTCTCAAACCCACCCCAGTGGTATCAGACCAAACAGAAGTTTTCCTCCACCGAATCCTCAGCATGGAGAGGCTGGGAGAAGCAATGACATCCCAGGGAGCAGAGAAGCCAGGCCAGCCAGCTAGGGCCAGGGGGGCATTCTGCCCAGGCTGACCCACGCATCTGAGCAGCGACTCTGCTGTCCAGCACTGGAGTGGGTACCTCTGAAGACACAGAGGTGTTGAGAACAGACTTTTTCCTTGAGAAGCAAACAATCTAATGCTTTGCTATTTAAATCAGACAGGCAAAGACATCCTCATTAGCAGCTGAGCTCTCTAAACCATCAGGTGTAGGTGGCTCTCCCCCTCCAGTCAAGTCTTGGGTGTGGAGAGAGCCACAGGCTAAGAGCTGCTGAGGTAGTAGTAGCCCACTGACTTCAAGTTTGCTTGAAACAAATGAAAGAGCAACATGTGATAAAGAGGTGACACCATCGAGGCTTAAAGTCAAGAAGGCGCCAGGAGTGGTCATCCTCCACGTGGTCCCTTGCCCCGTGTATGGATCAGTGAGATAACGTTCCTGCTGACTGAT
>NW_006789458.1:2978499-3010545 GCF_000442215.2 Lipotes vexillifer | reverse complement strand
AGATAACGTTCCTGCTGACTGATGGGTTTAGTGTGTGCTTTGGGGCTCCTCGAAAGAGTGGCTGCCGGATTCAGGGCTATGGGCTGAGCCAAAGCCTGTTCTCCCAGCACAAACAGCCGGCCATGGGCTGGCCACACCGCTCACCGCCAGAAGTGGGGTCAGTTCCTGCCTAGACCCTCCTCCAGTGGAGCCCTCAGAACCTAGATGAGGCTCAGCTGGCGGTGTTCTGCAAAATGTGGGCCTTGGAACCCTGCAGCAGATATCCAGGAGCCCAGGCCCCAGCCAGACCAGATCAATCAAGTCCCCGGGTGTGAGCCCCATATCAGCAGCAAACCAGGGTTTTCCTGCAGAAGCACCACTGACAGAAGGAGTAAGACCCTTGGGCAAGTCCTGCCTTCCCTCCAGGAGGCTGAAGCCTCACTAGCTTCACAGCTGAAGAGCCAAGGATGGCTTCACTCTGATTCAACTTGAACTCCAAGCAGTCCCTCTAAGGAGTGTTTTTTCTCCCTTTAAAAAATATGCTCCCTCCTTTTCAGAGTCAGCCTCTGTTGTGTCACTTTATTGCAGCAATAAAGTCAATCACAAGTTCAGAAACGGTAAAAACAACAACAAACCCAAACTCACATTTGTTAAAAAAAAAAAAGCAAACAAACTACAACCCAGGTTTTACATAAAACGGACTTTGTTAGGGAAATATATTTCAGTGGCAGCTCTCTGAAGGCCTATTTTGAGTATTAGGAAAACAGACTTTTTTTAAATTAAAAAGTTATTTTTTGTAACAGCCTTCCCCAAACACTGTACAACCCAGCCTAAGCTATTCATGAATGCTTTATTACCATCAGCTAAAAGAGATTTCTTGGGGTGTCCTATTGACGCATACACTGTCTTTTATTTTCCATGGCGGTTACTGTTCTCATTTTTGTTGTGCTTCTAAGTTCAAGTCTTCAGCCAACCATAGCTGCAGCTGCCACCACTGACAAGAGCTAACATTTACTGAGCCTCTGAGCTTATTCCTCCATTAAAACTCACTACAATCCTAAGAGGTACGGCTAGGATTATCATCCCATTTTACAGATGAGAAAACTGAAACTGACAGGTTCAATTAACGTGCACAAAGTCACACAAGGAATAAGTGGTAGAGCGTGGAGGCAAAGCTAGGCCGAGTACAGATGTTCTTAACCACCGTTAACGGTTGGTTAATTCACTGAGTTACCTCAGCAAACCAACCAACTCTCGGTAAACAGTTTTCATGATGTCAAGAATTATAAAAGATCCCTTCCCTTAGGGGGTTCCCAGCCAAATAAGGAGACAAAATGGGTGCTGCACTGAGGGTACCACCAAGGCATTAAACCACAGGGTCAATACGGTAAGTGCAAGGACCAGGAAGGCTTGTGCCTACTTAGGAAATGGATCACCATTTTCACCATCATCTACTAAGTGCTTACTGTGTGCTAAGTGCTTATCATTTATTAACTTTTTAGTGCTCATGACAATTCCATGAAGCAGGAACTGTTGTTATCCCCACTTTAAGGATGAGGAAACTGAGGCGTAGACAGCATATATGACTAGTCCAAGGTCACTCGGCTGGAAACTTGGGATGTGAAAAGATGAACAGGTGTTGGTCTGGCAGGGGCCAGGGCAGGGCCTTCCCACATGGGAGGTGGTACTGTAAAGGCAGTGGTGTCTGGAAACTTTGTGCAGACCAGAGGCTGTGGGCTGCTTGGAGGGAGGTGATGCTGGGACCCAGTAACGATTTGAGCCGAACTAACAATGGATGTTGTCCTTCAGACAACGGCATTGCCATTTACCAAGAGAAGATGGGAGAAGGGACAGGCCTGGGGTCAGGGTGAGGTACCTGTGAGACACCCACTCACCCCCCCAGCACTTATTCAGCTTGGGGCCTAGAAGTGTCTGGCCTGATCTCCAGCTGTGCCGCCCAGATCTGTCGAGAGGTAAGGCCGTGAACGTGCTAGGGAAGCCTGGCAGAGATTTTCAAGTTTGTTAAAATTACAGACACCCAGGCCCCCACCACCTACTGGCCAAAACCTCTGCTGCAGCGAGAATGAACATGGCCAGGCCCAGGCCTTGGGGAGGAGCCACCTGTCGAGGCTGGCAGAGGGCACGGAGCCAGAAGACACTGACGGATGACGGGAGGATGAATGCTGGGAGAGGAGAGGGGCTTGCAGGAGAAGCAGGGCAGCTTGTTGACTGGCCGCCTGCCCTTCAGTAGGGAACTGTGGCAGAAGCTGCTTTCAGGGGCGGGAGAGGGGAGACCATCCTAGAGAGGGGCTTGTCTGAGCGCAAGGCAGCAAGAGGGTGTGCTGCGGATGGAGAGACTTGAGCTGCTGGGCAGGGTGCCCTGGAGGCGGGAAGAGAAATCCTCAGAGCTGGGCTTGCAGAGGCAGGAGGCACCTGGGCAGCAGGCAGGCCCTTCTCCCAGAGGCAGAGGGAGGCAGGCGAGGTGAGCCTGAGCCTGAGAGGCCTCCTGCCCAGCGGCCTCCTTGTTCTGCCCCAGGTAGAGGGTGTGACAGTTTGCTGAGAAAGGAGGCCACGAGACAGGAGTTGCTCTGCAGGATGAGGGAGCTGGCCAGGGGCAGTGTCTCCTGAAGGGGTGCCTTCTCAGGTGGACACAGGCACCCCGACCTGCCCTCCGGATGATCTCACTCCCTTCTCCGAGCCCTGCAAAGCCTGGGTCGGTGGGCCCCAGACACCCTTTGGCTGCTTCCACCCACAAGCTGGAGGCCCCCTCTGCCTGGAACATGACTCCTCCTAACTCACAGGGCTGGAAGCTACTTGTTTTCAATGTTCAGGTCTCAGCATAAATGTCCTTCTGAGAGGAAACAAGTTCTTGTTCTGTTTGGGCCCTTTGTTTTGAGCCACTTCCTGAACAAGGCGTGAAGTGACTAAAGGAGAGAGCAGAGCGGGGCTGCCCTCAGGGCCCTGCGGAGGGGCCTTTCAGACAGCAGCCCCTCCTGCAAGGAGGGGCCCAGCCGACAGCCTGCCAACCACCCAGAGGTTCTGCACAGCAGGAAAGAGAGCGGATTCATCAGCTTTCAGACTTCAATCCCTAATTGGGATGCTCCTTTCCCAAGGCCTATACCTCATCTCTGGAACAGGCAGGTGTTCCATCCTCTCCCAGAGACCCCCAGGACATGCTCACTGTCTGCACCGTACTGTCCCGGCCCCCAGGGGAGCTGTGGCTAGGCCAGGCCCCTCGGGGGCAGGAGGCCATCCCTTCCTGCGAAGCCCCCCCCCGGGGGCTCCCCTGTCCTCACAGGGCACAGCGGCCACAGGAAGGACACTTCCAGGCTACTCTGCACCCAGGCTGGGGTCACCATCCCGATCAGGGCCCATTTTCTTAAGGACCTTCTGCCATCACTGGTCAGACTGGGGCCCCTCAGAGGAGAAGAGCTGCTGCATAGCAAGGGCTCACCTGTGCAAAGGCTCCCTGGGGATTACAGGCGGGCAGGGGCAGCAGCTACGCTGGGAACAAGCAGGCCCAGGTTTCCAGAGCCCAGGATGCAGATACAACTAAAGGAGACTGGAATGTGGGCTGGGCCCAGGCACATCTCTATTGGTCCAACAGTGATGCTCTCCGCCACACCCCGCATGCACAATCAGAACCAACGTTTTTTTTTAAATATGCACGACTTTAAGATAAGATGGAGCAAGTGGTGAAATACAAAACAACTTTATGGAGCTGAGTGGGCTGGGAAAAATATCTTATGCAAAACAGAAGCAGTGCAAGCTGCCAGCTCTGGTCCTGTGCTTCAGACACTCATTTGCTATGAATACTGTGAAAGCAAGTGAATACATATATTTAAATTTTTGTATGTTGTACGTGATACATACAAAATATATGCAGTGTCTAAATAAGTTATGAGGCATAATAATCAAATGAACACTTGTGAACCTGGTGCCAGTGCTGTGGGACCACTCCCTATGTATTTTCTCCAGCCCAGCCCCCTACTTACCCTGGACATGGCCAGTAACCTCATGCATATTTGGTTTTTGATCAGAGGTTTTAGTTTCACTCAACATTTAACCTGGGAGCTCCCTACAAACTACTGTGGGTGTTTTTTTGTTTGCTTGATTGTTTTTGGTGGCCATCGTGGTAAAATGTCTTTTGTCCTGCAATGTTTTCAGATTAGAGCCCCTTCTCAGATAAGTGTTTGCAAAATGCTCAGACTCACAATTTCCCTGGAAGAGGGGCTTCCTCATGTAAATGAAGAACATTTTTCAGCTAACATGTGAATTTCAAAGGTGCACATACTGTGACTGTAAAATGTGCACTCAGTTCTCTACTATTCCCAGTAGAGTACTCTAGTATTTACTGAGCATTTACTAAAGGCCAGGGAGTATTGTAGGCAGTAACTAAATTAATCCTCATAACAATACTACACAGTAGGTATTTCTATCATCTGCATTTTGTGCATAAGAAAAGCCAGGCACAGAGAAGTTAGTCATTTGCCCAAGTTCAGACAACCAGAAGGGGTAGAGCCAGGATTAACAAGCCACAAATGGCCTATTCCTCCTTCTGTGCCCTTCTCACATGTGTGGGACCACCCCTAGTCACCTGTCTCTGAGTCCTCCTTGCCTCCTCCCTCTCTGTCCACATCGATTCTGTAGATCAGCCCCTAAACCTTCTAAACCCCTCCACAGCTTGTTCCATCCCACGCATCCCACCAGAGCACCCATCTACACTTACTACAGTCATTGCTGGTCGGCCTCTCCCACTGAACAATGAATAACGTTTAAGGACAGGAATGGGATCTTGTTCAGCTTTCCATCTCCAGCATTTAGCAAGGTGCTGGACAAATGGTGTCAGAAAGAGCAAACCGGGCTTCCCTGGTGGCGCAGTGGTTGAGAGTCCGCCTGCCGATGCGGGGGACACGGGTTCGTGCCCCGGTCCGGGAAGATCCCACATGCCACGGAGCGGCTGGGCCCGTGAGCCATGGCCGCTGAGCCTGCGCGTCTGGAGCCTGTGCTCCGCAGCGGGAGAGGCCACAACGTGAGAGGCCCGCGTACCACAAAAAATAAAAATAAAAAAAAGTAAAAGAAAGAGGAAACCACTTACCAGTGGACAATATCTATACCAAATATAATACCTGTAATTTCATCTATAGTGCAAGTACGTTTTAATATTTAATAACTTTGTTCCCGAAAGAACATAACATATAAATCAAATAATTTTAAGCATGCTCTTGAAATCTGTCACTTAATTAAAAGAATCCTAGAACAGATGAATGAGTGCTGGACTTGGAAACAGGAGACACAGGTTCAAATTCCTATCACAAACTACCTATTTTACTTGGGCAAGAGGCTTGATCTCTCTCAGTCTCAGGTTCTCCACTTCTAAAACTGAGCAAAGAATACCTCCTGACCTCCTAAATCAGAAACCTTGGGGGTGTAGCCAAGCAGTATGTGTTTTAATAAGCCCTCTGGTTGATTCTGATGAATTCTCAAGTTTAAGAACCACTGGTATGCTATAATTCACAGTATCAATCACATACAAAATGAGTTCTTCTGGAGAATAATGTATTTTGCGTGGCTCCAATTTTGATAATCAAAACAGCCAACTGTCTAAATGAAAACTACCCTAGTCTACTCCTAAGTTTTGGTGTCAGTCATAAAAACTTAAGCAAATTGTGTGATCACTTTGAATCTCAGTTTCCTCACATGTGAAATGACAGGATAAGCTAGAAGTGGATCAGCAAACTTCACACCACAGGCCAAATCCAGCCTGGTCCACTGTCTGTTTTTGTACAATCTGCAAGTTAAGAATGTTTTTTACATTTTTAAATGATTGAAAAAAAAAAATCAAAAGAAAAACAGTATTTTGTGATGTGAACATTCTCTGACATTCAACTTTCAGTGCCCCTAAATAAACTTTCATTGAAACACAGCCATGCTCATCCACTGGCGTATTGTCTATGGCTGCTTTTGCACAGTAACAGCAGAGTTGGGGAGCTGCAACAGAGACCATATGGCCACAGAGCCTAAAATATTTATTACTTGACCCTTTAGAAAACAAAGTTTGCCAGTCCCTGAACTAGATGATGACTAAGTTCTCTTTGAACTCCAAACTCCTACAATACTATGACTTTATAGAATTTTACTGTGTTACTATCCTCAAATACCGCCAGCTCTCTAGTCATAACAGTACACCTAGGTTGCCCAAGTCGAAGTTTTGAAAACCCAATTACCCTAATTACTACTGCTCTAGGTAATTAATTTGGTGAATAAGCCATATCAAAGTTGTACACTTTGTTCCAATGCTTAAAAATTGCTGCCACATTTTATGAAATTCCATCTCATTAACGTGGCCATACAGATCAGCTAGAATAAGCCATGTGCTCGGAAATCTGGAACACATTCTAGCCAGTTACCCTCACTTAGAAAATTAAGGCAGTTTCACTAGCTGGTTTGCTGTTTAAATATCCTTTGCCCAAATCTACCCTTTTCAATAATGATTTCAATGGAGGAATTCATTCTAAGGGTCCTGCAATTCTGGGGAGAGTTTACATTTCCAATAAAGACAATTTACATTCCTGTACTGCCCCTTTAATTTTTCATTCTCTCAAATTTCCAATGAGCCTTGGCTGCCTGTGGAGTACAGCAGGGGGCGGCGGCTTAGGGCAGCAATGGGGAAAAGACCCCTGCTCTTCTCTTCGAAAGGGTCAGGTCCTGTTAGACATGTTAGAGGCAACTTAGAGGTCATTCAGTCCTGCCCATTATGGTGAATCTGGGCCCCAGAGAGTACAAGTGATCTGTCCAAGGTCCCACAGACTGTCTAGAATAAATCTAGGACTGAAACCCATGTCTCTTGACTCCAGATCTAGTGCTCTGCAGCATTTCAAAATCCTTTTTTTTTTTAAGGCCCTGACTTCTATTCCATACTAAAAAATAAGGACCTTGAGAAAAGTGACACACTGGGCAACGTACTGGGAAATGGCTGACCCATTTCCCCAAAAAGGCTGGGGGAAAAGGAGGCAATCCCTAGCTCAGTGCTTTTCTCCCTAGCTCCGTGAAGAGCATCAGTTTGGGTTTTATTACTGTTCTCTTTTAACTTCCACTCTGTTGCAGACTGATAGTTTTGTGAGGTACTATAAAAATGCTGTTGCACAGCCTAATTGCTATAAAAGTTTCTAAGCACTTTCGATCTCTGTTCTTACCTGGTCACCGAACAGTTTGAGGACTCCTTGGTCTGGGAACCACAGACTGGCGTTGGCATGAAGGGTGCAGGAACCAGAGGCCAGAAGCTCCAAAACCCGCTTGGAAAACTCTCTGGCGTTGGCCCAGGAGCCACAGGACTCTGGGCGAGCCTGAGGTAAGGGAGGGCCCCGGCGGTGGCACCCTGGAGTCCCTGACAAGGTCCCTGGCTCTCTGCTGGACCAACAACTGCTTAAAACACAGCTGACTCTGGAAATGAGGCACAGTTTCCCCTCAGGTCATTTAGAAACATCTGCTGCGTAGCTACCTTGCAGTCTTAAAAGAGCATGTGCTATCTGACCTGGCTGAGCTTATAATTCCCTTGGAGGGCTGGGTATGAATAAAGGATCCGAACCACGAAACAGTGGAGACAGGAGCTGACATGGCAAGAATCTTAGACTCTGAAGGACGTAGGAAGACCATTTGCCTTAAGCCTCAGATACCCTTAACCAGTTCTTTGTAAAACAAGAGCAGAGTCATGGTGAGCACAGCCCCAGTGTGCAAAGAAAAACAGGACAGGGGAATGAAAACTGTTGAAAATCATAATCTTTGCAGAGTAGAATCCAGGCCACTTAGAAGTTCTAGGAGAAAAACCCACATCACCTCTCCTGCCACACCCAGCCTAAACCTAAGCCTGAGTACTCTCTTTCCAAAAATTAGTTATTTGGAAATAATTTCATACTTATAAAAAGTTGCACAGTGTGGCGTTTTCAGGAAGAGTCTGTTCTCAGGCAGTCCTCCGGGTGCCCCCAGAGGCTAAAACCCTCCTCGAGCGGTCCTGGAGTGTGTCAGGTTCCACACTGTAGTGAGGTTCCCTCTAGTTTCTTCATGTTAGACCAGCCCCATCCTTGAGGTAGTCATACTGGTCACAGAGGTGTGACGAAGTGACAGTGAGCCCACGGCAGCTAAGGAACCAGACTGTCACCACGGCGCACTTACTGGCACACATTTAATTAGCTTTTAATAAAAGTAATTTGATAACTACTCCTGGTCATCCACTATAGAACTGTCAATGCTGAAAGCTTTTTTATTTAGCTTCTCTTCCATCTATACTGAGGCAGCTTCCCTGCTGACCCTTGTCAAAGAACCCCATCTGCTGGTTGCCAGGGTAACTGAAGGCAACCAATTGAGCTGAACAGAGTGACTCAGAAATAAAAACTGCAGCCAAAGGAATTCTGCTAAGAGTAATAAATCATTTAGTAAAAGGGGATCCTCCACACAGTGATGAGTGTTGGGATAATATGAATGCATAACTCTTCCAGTGAGAAGGTCCATGGCAGATCAGAGTGGTTAGGCCTGCCAGAGGGCTCATTTGGAAGCTAGTGGGCTCAAACAGCAGAGAAGTCCGATCCTGCCCATTTACGTGCCACCATGGGAGAGAAGGAAGCAGCTAAATCGGTTGTTTAATGTTTGGGCTGCGAAATTCTGAGTTTGAAGAAGTGGCAAGAGAACCAGTCCAGGCTTCCAACACTCCTTACTCTATTTTTCTAAAGTACCACAAGTAAACAAAACGCCCCATGTCGCCCAGGAAACTACCGTGGCCTTGAGGAAGGTGGCAAAGAGAACAAACACTGAGATTGCTTTGGAATAAAAATGTCTAGCGCCATCTCTTTGTCATCAATCAACTTTTAGGTGCCCCAAGCGGAAGTCATCTAGGTGCACAAAATATGCAGAGTCCTTGAGATAGCAAGGGAGACACGATTCAACTTGGAGGGGTGGGAGTATCACCATGGAATGGTCTCAGAGAGGGTCAGGGCTCTGAATAAGAAAGGCAGAAGAGGGCTTCCCTGGTGGCGCAGTGGTTGAGAGTCCGCCTACCGATGCAAGGGACACGGGCTCGTGCCCCGGTCCGGGAGGATCCCACGTGCCACGGAGGCCACAATGGTGAGAGGCCCAAGTACCGCAAAAAAAAAAAAAAAAGAAAAAAGAAAAGAAAAGAAAAGAAAGAAAGGCAGAAGAGAAAGGGAAAACGAGGCCTCCGGGTGGCTGCTCTGGGTGACAAGAGGCAGCACGTTGCAGGCCCCTGGCAGTGGGCTCAGTGTCGTACCCTGAGTCCCTCACAGCACGGGGACTGACCCCCACCCCCAGTCCTGACCCCCATTCCTGGTGAGCACCCGCTGTGTAGACTAGGAATCCCTACAGGCAGTAGTGCCCAGATTTTAAGAAGAAAAAACTCCGGACGTGCTAAATCATCCATCCAGCATTTAATCTGTATATGGCCGTTCCTTAGTGGTTGTGATGGGAGAGGCAAGGTTAAGGGCAGTAGAAACAACTGCCCCGATAGCCAATTACCATAGGGGATGAGGCAGCAGGGGTGTGTGCTGGGGGATGAGGGGTGGTGGTCAGGGCAGCCTTACCCTGCAGTGCCGCTCGTCTCAGGTTACACCCCACCCTTTTAAGAGGTGTACAGGCAGGATGCTGACATCTTCCCAACCCCTGACCCACAGAGCCATGGGAGGACCCTGTATCCTAAGTCACCCCCAGAGATAATTTCCTTCTTTAGAAAAGAGCAACTGCCAAGCAGAAGGTAGTCCCCCCGCCCCATCCTAGATGCCGCCAGTGAAAGGATTCATCTTAAGAGTTTTAGTGAGATTCCGTAGACGGCGGCGTCAGGAGCGGCTGTGCCTTTTCCGGGGCCCCGCTTGTCCAAAGAGCCCACCAAGCAAAGCACTCCCGGGCCATTGCGCGTCCGGGAGCCGCCAGCCCGGACCCCACCCAGCGCTGGGCGATTGTGCCTCTGCGGGTTGAAGCGTCGGCGGAGCTCCACGTGCGCCTCTAGCGCCCACACCTGCGCTCGGCCCCCTCCGGGCGCCCGCGGCTGGCAGGGCGGCCTCGCGCTCCAGCTCCCGCCGCCGCCGCCGCCGCGGGCCCCGCCCGGCCCCGCGTGCCGTCCTCCTCGCGGCTCGGCCCGGCCCCGGGATGGTGGGGGCCGCAGGCTCCGGCAGGCGGGCCGTGGGCGGGGGCTGGTGCCCGGCATCTGGCTCCGGAGGCTCCGCGGGGGCTCGCAGGGCCTCTGGACTGCGGCAGAAGGAGAGGATTAAGCTGAGATGGCAGTTGAAGGAAGGAGATGGATGAAAGCTTCATTAACTCCAAGCTCACGTCCCAATTTCTTTCCCCTGAGAAGCAGTGTGAAAAAAGTTTGGTTTCCTTATGATGGGAAAGTGCTGCGTGATTGTGTTTGCTTTTCTTACCTTTTAATTCCTTACTTGTGAACAACAAAAAATTAAGCATTGTTTGTTGATCATGGAGGACTCCAGTTTTAATTAAACAGGAAAAAATCGTGCTAACAGAGTGGCTGAAGAAATATTACAACCCGTTTTAATATCTATGTTAGTGATTAAGCTTCTCACGTGACTTAATTGAAACTGGCGAATATCTTAAGAACTCAAAGAAATGAAAATTAAAAGGGTGCTGGGTATGACATGTCTTTATTTTCCCCCTCCAATCTCGTCCAATAACTAAACTGACTTTTATGATCAATCCTAAAATGTGCCATAGAAAACAGGACTTCCTGATTCCATAAAAATATCTTGAGTCCTGCTTTATGACACAGTTGTTCATGCTTGAATTCCCTCTCCCTTCTTACAAAGTTACCATTAGTTACACTCTAAACCCTACTTCCAATTCTTTGTCTCTGCTCACTCTCCGGAATTCTCCTCCATATTTCAATCCCCAGACACTCTTGAACTTTGCACATGCTGCCAGTTTCAGCTTGCGCAGAATAATCAGTATATTAATTCCACTCGGAGACAGTGAGATTTTTCTAACACAATCTGCCCAACCTGAACTCTTTCCTTCAGAAACACTTTGCCTTTAAAAAGAAACTCCCAGCATGAACCTCATATGAAGCGACATGTAACAGACAGTGCATGTGGCGCTGGGCGAGCAGCTCAGAATTAAAAGAGAATTTTTCACTTTGTTTCTTTGGTGCCATGTGCATAATGTACATGTGGACAAAACTGACATCAGACATTTAAAGCAAAAAAAAGAGTGGGGGGAGGGGGGATGTGATGGTGGAGGGAAAGAAAGAAAATATGTTGATAAAAACAGTAACTTCTGTTAATCTACATTTTTCAGTTACTGTCTTAATTAAGAATGTTAGGAAATATGTTGCAGTTTAATTGCATTGTTTCAAGAAATTCTAATGCTGACAAATTTGGGACCATGTACACTTGGATGGTAAAAGGGATTGAAGTGGTAATTTCTTCCAACTGGTAGATAATCAAAATTATGCTTTCCACAGACAATCCCCCTGCCCTTAATCCTAAATTCAGACGACAAAGTAAGAATAGCCTAACACTTAGCATGTTCAGTATGAAATGAGCTCTGAAAAAGAAAGAAAGAAAGAAAGAAAGGAACGTGTTTTTAACCTATGTGTATGAGATAGGAATAATTTTTCAATATAAATACAAAGAATTCACAAAAAATGAAAGAGCACGTTATCTGAAATTTCTGGGTAACATTATTATCCTTGTAGAAAATAGTTACTTAGAAAAAAGTCGGTACCAATCTTCAACTTATTCTCTGATGACCTTAAGACAGTAAAAATCATTTGCCTCAGCCACAAGTACGTAAACATAATGACAGTCTGAAGACACATTCAGATGTCAGGACACTGTGTCCTTTTCTCCTTCTGCAGCATAGAAGCTCTACGCTTCATTTCTCTTTGGAGGGAAGACTGCATCATCACAAAACAAAATAAATTAGAATGTATTTTCCTTGCTCAGAGTACCTTTGATAGAAGTTATAGTAGACAGGGTAGCCTCCCACTTGCTACAGTTTACCATAGCCAACTCATTTTTAACCTGGATGTTGCATTTCTTACTTGATCCCATTGTCTGCGACCTGGGTAGCTGGGCTCACTGCCTATGAGAAGGGAGGTGGCCACTCACACAGCACAAACCAGGCGCTGACCAACGACCCCCACTGACCTGACTACTTCATTCAAACTGGTTTGATGATTTGGTCAGTTCTTTGACTGGATCAACTATTCATTTCACTTTCCATTAACCACGGTTTATGATACACCTAGAGCCTCAGAGTTAGTTATCTATCCAACTGAGGAGGTGGGCCTAACTTTTCTAGCAGCTAAAGATATTGCATTATACGTGCAATGGCCCTGAAATGAGAATAAAATAAGATCTGTTTGCCCGAAAACGTAGCTGAAATGTCCAAAAAGCTTGGTTAAGAGAACAAACTCGAAAGACCTGCTCTCACTAGGAGGTCTCGTGGCTTCTTCTGCCTCAGCCTCTCAGAACAAGAATGGCCAGAGGACTTGACCACAGCTGAAATACTGCCAATGTGCTGCCACCATCAGTGTCTCAGTTCTTAAACTTTTATTTACATTTGTATTAGAGAACAGAGTCCTAAAGGTCTCAAATTGCTGGATAAATGGCATGTGTGACCTCGGATTCCAGAGAGTTCACCAGTATGGAATTAGTATAAATTTTTTTCATGTCTCACAGGAGGTCCAAAATAGTGAAGGGACACATCTCTTGTGTGCTCAACACCTGGGACCACATAAAACTCCCAGCTGACTGACCAAGAAATGAAAGATTTTCCATCTTTTGGGGTTTCTGTAAATTCTGATGGTAGAGGACATTTCCCCCCCGCACCCCACTCCCCCCACAGTAAACCCTTTGTCAGGCAGCGCTGGGGGCTGGTGTGCAGAGCCTGGACCCCTGCGGAGGGTGGCAGGAGGGGACACTGTGCTGAGCAGGACCGGAGCATCGTTAATCACCAGATCAGACAGCAAGAGGAGAGTTCAAGTGGACACAGAGGCAGGGAGAACTCACGAGTGTAATTATGAGTTGAAAAGTTCTGAGTCAGTTCTCAGAGTTTAGAGAACGTTAAAAGAAGAACACACAATACTGGGGGAAAAATAGGGAAGCAGTACACGCCCGAGGGCCAATTGCCTCTCCAGCAGCGGCAAGGCTGTTCCTGGGCTCGCAGGACCATTTGTTCCATTACACAATCTCCTGAAGCCATTTAGAGAGAGCTCAAACAACTGCCTGTACCAACACGACACATGGCTTCCCATCCCGACTCTTTGCTAATCCAGACGCTCTAACCATCTTTCTTTAAGATGCCATATGGTTGGCAGAAGCCTGTAGATCTAGCAGCACATCTGCTTGTGCGTTTCTTCTTCCCTCCATCCCCCCAGCAAAAGAAGGATAGAGAGACAGACCAAGAGGAGGGCATGCGTGTGTACCTCTGCCTATATTGTTATTTCTTTTTACAGATTCTAACTAAATAAAACTATTACGGGGATGACTGGAATTATTCAGGGCTGCATCATTTTTTACTAGACAACATGGCAGATTTATTTGCTTGTCAATGATTTAAATCAAGATTAGAAAAACAAAGGATGGATGATCCCCTTTCTCCAAAGGAAAACCGGTTCAAAGCTCTCCCTCTGGGAATCCTTGAAATTCTTTCTTGCCGAAGGAGAGGGACAGCACCCTTGCCTGAAGCGATTTCTCCTCTGCTTTTCGGTCAAGGAAGACAGACAAGCTGAGAAACTAGCAGATACCCAGAGCCTGCTTTGTTAGCAAGCACACGCGGCTGTATGCTAATGCATCGGCACCGACACGCTGCTTTTTTGGTGTGATGAGCAAAGATTGTTGACACTGTTGAAATCCTGGCTCTCCTGGCCTGTGAGCACACGGGCTGCCTCCTTGGAATCTGGCCCCCAGTAAGACAGGCTGCAAAAAAATAATACATTTTCTACTCTCCTGATGACTGAAATCTGGCCATTTGCAACTTAGAGCAGTTGGGCGGGGGGAGGGGACATTAGAAAAACATTCTAAGATAGTCTATCAAGCTAGGAATCAAAAAGACACAGGTGAAAATTATGGGTTTCTTTTAAACTAAAAGTTAAACCTGGTAGACATGTGTGAGTGATCAAGGCCAGGATGCTGGCTTCAGGAGCAAACCCTGAAAAGTGAGGGTGAGGGGCCATTATTGTAGCCTCTGCCGCACTGGGTAGCTGGGACGTTCCCACCACACCGGGCAGAGGGCACTCTGCAGATGAGACAGCCCCACTAATGGCACCATCTCAGTTACAGGAGAAAAGCTAAGTTTCAGATCTTCTTGTAAATTTTTCTGAACCATATGTTGGTTGACCATACATGGTTTACCAAGTCTGTAGAAATATATGGCAGCAAAAAAGCAAAGCAGATATTCCATTGTTGCAAAAGTACTTTTTTTAAGTCAAAGAAGAGTAGGGGAAACCACATCTTTCGATTGCTGAGCATGAAATATCCCTTTACCCGCCTAGAAACTCTAAGGGATAGGTATTATTATTACAATTTAACAGATAAGGAGACTGAGGCTTAGAACGGATTACAAAAAAGAAACAAAAGACCCCAGAACTTTGGCAAAGTTATGCAGCTAGGAACTGCTGAACTCAAAAGGCCATGCCTACCTCACTTACAGTCCAGGAGGCCCCAGGTGGGCAGCGACACTTATACACACAAGCATTACCTAGTGGATATGCCCAGGGTCAAGTATGCCAGTCTAAGCAGGTCACTATTAGCTGGTGAGCAATACACCAGTTATAATTAGTATTCAGGCAGGGGCATCAAATAGTAGATTCCATTTACTTGTACTTTTAACATGAATACAGATTCATGTAACTGAAATGTAAAAACATGAGACGCGACTAAAAAAAACATTGAACATTATAATAAAAATATCAGAATTTATCCATTCAAAAAGTATGCCCTTTAAACAATTCACCTTGGAGCCAGCACATGCAATTCAACCACACTGCCATCACCTAGGACTTGCTGACATGTTCCTTCATAGCCTAGGGCTTAGTGGATACACATGTAGGTTTGTGAATGAGTGTATATTAAGTGCATTTCATCAAAATCATATGTTTTAATAAAATACCTGCAGTCTATGCTATACTAATCTATGATGAATCAACAGCTCAGAGCAGATATGAGCCTGATTCTATTATCAACAGGAACAACAAACTATCATTAACAATTCTGTTATTATCACTGAGATGTGGCTATGTAGAATGATGAGTTTAAATTAAAAAAAAAAAAAAGATGTATGTTGAAATCTGAGCATGATCCAAGGCAAATGCTTCTAAGCCTGTTTCATTTCTAATGTAAAATGATACTACCTACCTCCCAGGATTGTTGTGAGAATTAGAGATAACATGTAAAGTGCCCGGCACTTTGCAGATTCTCAATAAATGAAAATACAATCATTATTGTTATTATTTTCAATAGAGGGCTTTGGAGCATATAGAAAGTGCTTTCATATACATTAGCTCATTCAACTCTGAAAACAGCCCTGGAATGTAAGAAGTTTTTCTTCTATATAATGAATGAGATAGTAGAGATTCAAAAATAAAATAACTAAAGCAATGAATAACATGAGCTATTATTATTATTAATTATTTACTGAGCCCTTTCTACATGCAGTTACTGTGATAAGTGCATTTCTAGCCATTTCCAATTGTAGTAGCAACACTTTGAAGAACGTATTACTGGTACTCTTATAATTCTCATTTTGTAGACAAGAAACTGAGGCTAAGAGATGCTGCCAATATTTCGCCTAAATTCACACAGTTAGTAAGTGGCAGAGCTGGAAAACAATCCCAGGTCTGTCTTCTAAACCCACAATACTAACAATAGCTGTAAAATACTGAAGACAGGACTAAAAGCCAGATTTCTCTGTTTAAAATCCAGGGCCCTTTTGTCTGTACCACATTGTCCTTTGGGACTTATCTAAAGCTACTGTACATGTGACAATGAAATTTCCTAGCATAAAAATCCTTGTCCTTAGCAAATTTCTATGTATGCTAACAAATTCTATAGGGCTTATGGTTCAAGTGTCATAAACAATGCACACTCACACAGAGCCTGAATGCTGGGTGCTCCCCTACAGCACAGTGAAACATTAAAGCAGGGCTCTTTTATAAGATGGTAGGACATGACATATGCATGTGAATGCATCACACACATAAACACACACCAACAAAGCTGTCATTATATATTTGGAAACTAATATCACTGAAACTATCAGAAACTTTTTTTTAATCAAGATAATAGTCTTTCAATAAAAATTAACTGTCAGTAGAAGGCTTCCAAATCAAAATTATATGCTAGGGGTACCAGAACATTCAGAGGTTGCTGACCATATGCTGACATGAAGAAATGGGAGCTGGTGCAACTAAAATCTGGATTTATGGTTCACGTATGTGCTTTACCAGACAACCTTCTCCAAATAAGGCCACGGAGCTGCTCTTGTGAACTCTCTCCTTGTTTCTGGTGCAGTGGGACGAGGGGGCAGTCATCTCAGGTAGGCTCTTCTTGACCTCTCTGCTCTCTCCCTCCCTGCGTCCCCTTTATCTGATCAGACCTGGACTGATTTCTGTAAGTCAAGTTTCCCCATTGGTTCTCTCCTCTATTACCAGAGCTTCCAGGCTCCTAATTTCATTGCTGACTTCAACCCAGTTCAAAGTGGAACAGGATTTCAAACAAACAAACAAAATAAACAAGCAGGAGCCTTTGCTATCACTTCAGTGCTTCCAAATTCATAAATCTTTGATCACATTTTCAGTCAATATGGAGGGAGGGTCCCAGCACATGGATTGTGAATGGAAATGTGTTACTGGGAATTTAGTGCTCTGTAAGTGCAAGGTGCCCCACGGGTTTCAGACTTAAAGGATATAAATCTCGAAGGCTTCGCAAGAGTAATCTGGAATGCATCATTATGAGGCAGCGCTCATATCTACCAAGAATGGAGACCTACATATTAACTGTCCCACGAGAGTGAGACTAGGTGCCCCAGAGGCAGACATTTTAAATGATATGTCTTTCACTAATTTCATAGGCTGCAGTAGTCCTGCGTGGTAGCATGAGAACAAAAATACTATTTTATTCTAACTTTGCTAAAGGTATGGGTAGGATGGACTTCCCCTATCATATGTGAGTGTGACTTCCTGAGCTAGCTTATCCACTCTGAATAGGACCTATATAACTTACACCTCCTGGAGTACAACACAAGCTCTGATTTCCTATTACACCTTGTTCTGTGTGCTGGGCACTTTAGCAACTCACATAGCTCGTGTTTGCTGAGCAATTTACTATGTGTCAGGCACTGTTCTGAACATTTCTGTGTACTAACTTGTTCAATTCTCTTAACCAATTCTCATGATTTAATAGGCTCATATTAAGTACCTTGCCCCAAATCACACAGCACAGAAGCTAAGCCATCTGGGTTCAGGATGCACAATCTTAACTACCCTTCCCTACAATGACTCTCTGAGACATTATGTAGGAAAGGATATGATGCCTACCTAGCCTACCAGCCATGGGAATTTGGTGTCATTTAGCCTCTTTGACCCTGAGTTTCTTCAAAGCAAAACATAATTTAAACAACAATTGTCCCACCTATCTATGTCAAAGGGTGGATATATGTATATTATATTCTCTCACATGTTTACTGCTTTCTTTTTCCCACGTGCAGAAGTCTTTTCTAGGCCCAAGTCGGTTGTGACCTCCTTGAGGGGAGAGGCCAGTATCTAGTATATTTTGGTAACTACCATGGCCAGAGCTCATAGTTAGTCATCACCATCTTCATCATAGCCTCATAAGTTGTTGCCACTGTGGGTGCTAACTGGGGCCTCCAAAATGAAAAACCAAGGATCCTTTGCTTTGCTAGATAAAGACAGGGACAAAGCTTGTTCATACTGCATTTGGTGTTTAAATGCCTTTTCCAAAACAGTCTCAGATGAATTGAAAGGGCGGTGAAATTAGCCAGCTCCACTAAGACACAAAGCGATTGACTGACCTGGACTAATGTAGAGCAAAACGAGTGGTATCTTCCCTTCTGGAAGCCCCTGAGGTCAGGTTTGTCACCTGCCCATGTTACACAGGGATATTAAAAACAATACCACAACAACTGACTGGACACAGCTAATGTGATGAAAAGGGTGATGAGATTATATACATAAAAAGAAACACTGCCTTTCTAGAGACAGAGAAAATTGTTAATACAAATGAACAGATGTTTGGGAAGAAAATATTATTTCCAAAACCCAGACAAAGCTCTATTTATTACATTTCAGAGACACTTAAATTATAGTGTCTGAAAGCTATCCTATCAAGGGTATCTGTGACACCTAAATTATCCAAAAATCTGAAAGGTTAAGCCGAAATAAAGACTTTACTGTGAGAAAGACTTAGAGAGAAAAAGCTCTTTCTTTTCTCAAAGGATCAGGTGATTAAACCTACTGTGCAGCATAACCTAATAAGTACTAAGTTCCAGCACTAAACTTTATGGAAATCCAACAGAATATTAAATTCAAAATTCATTCAGAGATGTTAATATGTGCTATTTTAAAATCTAAATGCAAATTTCACTATTCCTATGGTCTGTTGATTTTCTTGTTGTTCACATTGGTTCTTTGGGCACTCCACTGCCCCAAGCTCCAGGCCTGCCCCAGGCGCTCCACAGAAGTCCTGGGGGTGTTCTCTGTGCCTCTGTGCTGGGCCAGGCCTAGAATGGAGGTGCTGGGCGTGGCAGCCACTGAGCAGGCTTGGGCTCGGATTTGTTACCATCAACCCTGACCCTCCCAGAAGAAACCAGGCTCACCACTGCCTCTCCCACTGACTAGCATGCTTCTGGCTGCCTCTAGGCATTTCCAGAAAATGGACTGTCACACACTAGTTAAGGAAAAAAAAAAGGAAATCTTATTTAGTTGGGCCCAGGAAAAATTAAACAATGAATCAAGTGACCTGAATGGGAGTCACTGTCACAGTCCAGTGTAGATATAACTCTAAATCTTTTCAGTTCATCATTCCAGCCAATTCAATTCAAGTAAAATACAGACTTCAGTCTAGATTGGAAAGACAACAAAAACAACAGCATAAAGAAGCACACTAAAATCCATTATCGCCTGTGATATTTACAGGTACTTTCAATCTATGTTTCCTTAGGATGGGGTGACCTGACGTTGAATGCCAGGGGTGTCCAATAGGAATCTTTATCACTCTATGCAAGTGATAAAGTGATATTGCCTTTCTCCCTTCATCTATTTCTTGTTTATTGTTCTGCCTTACTTCCTACACACCTCACTGGGTGTTGTGCAGCTTAGTAAGTTAGCAAAGGCTTGTGATTTTCCTAATGAAAGGTGTTAATGGTGTTATGTAAATACACAGTATTATTTTGTCTTTATTCCAGCATTCCTGGATTGAAATACTTCAGTGTGTGTAAATATGTTGAATCATGTGTATTAATTGCATTTTTTTTTGAGTAATTCCCTGGCATCCCAGTTAACTAAGTAGATGCAAGCTTACTTGCACAATGAAATATTAAGCATAGTCTCAGACAACTAGTCATAAGTCTCTGTGCCTTTCAAATCAAATTCTAGCTAGATGAATCCATCCAGCGCTTATAGTCATTTGCTTGAATACTAGACAGAATCACTAAGTTGTGACCTCCCATGAAAATAAACAGAGGCAGATGCAAAGGTTAAAGTTTACAACATAGCAAGTAGCCTACCCCAGAAGATGGGGACAAGTATGTAAGCTCCCGGTAAACAATTAGCATAAATAACCAAAGAGCCTAAGTGTACAACATTCAGAAAAAATTTCAAAAGTACCAATACCACCACACGTTTTAAGTTGGAATTTCCAAAAATAAATATTACTATGAGGATCGTGTGTCAATGGGGGCCATGTTAGCTCTTTTTTTTTTTTTTTTTTGCGGTACACAGGCCTCTCACTGCTGTGGCCTCTCCCATTGTGGAGCACAGGCTCGGGACACGCAGGCTCAGCGGCCAAGGCTCACGGGCCCAGCCGCTCCGCGGCATATGGGATCTTCCTGGACGGGGGCACGAACCCACGTCCCCTGCATCGGCAGGCAGACTCTCAACCACTGCGCCACCAGGGAAGCCCAGAAAGTGTTTGAGCCAGGATGGTCTTGGGGCTAAAAAGCCACAGGGACACTCCTGGTTAGCTGGCTGAGTCATCAGGTGGTCCAACAAGGCAAAGAACCACGCCATGATATTGGGAATATAAGGGCAGTCAGCCGGGAGTGATGTGCTGCTTCTCATCTTGGGCCTTAAGTCTAGAATCATCTTCCACAGTGTGGAATCCAAAAAAATGTTACTAAAGCAAGAAGTCCAAATACATGTTATGAGTTCTGGTCACAGTGGCTGCCAAAATATGTGATACTGGCCCCTCCCCTCAAAGAGGTCACAGCCCATTTGGGCCTAGAAAAGACCTTTACACATGGGAAAAAGAAAGCAGTAAATACGTGTGAAGGGAATGGTCCAGGTGTGAGTGAGTCGTCTTAGAATTCAGAAGAGGAATTCATTGAAGAAAACTTCTCCATTGATTCTAAAGCACTGTGTATTACTGATTTAAAAAATGTACAACAGTGCATTTATATGCATCAATAATGCAGAAATAAGTAAGGGGATGGAAATGAAATAGACAGTCTAGCTGGTAACAAAGGCTTCGATGTGATAAATTTCAAAACAAAGTAGAATGGAAATGTAGTGCAAATCTGACTGGATGTGCCAGAAATAGAAAATGTTTCCCACTAATGCAAACTTTTTTGGAGACTAAGAAAGTGGACTTCTAAAGCTTCTCAAAGACTGCAAGTCATGCCACAGACAGTTATAAGGAACGGGTAACTCCTGAAAGCCATTCTGCAGATTGCAACAAAGACTTTAGATGCTGCTCTCCCCAATCAGAATTCACGGGCTCACCATGAGGTCAGGGACACCTTACAGAGCACATACTGGAATAGTCAGACTGACCCAACATACTTTCCCTTTGATCACCCTTATATTTGACTGTATTTTAGTAAATTATCCATGTAGTTGTATTTTGACAGCTCTCTTTACAGCAGTAAAACAAAATGTGTGCATCGCAAATGGCAAAGATTCAAATTTCAGCTATGTTTATCCAAAATAGCACTGAACTGCTTCTGTACTTATGCTATACTGCCTACAGCTTTACGGAAGGGAAGACAGATGGGATGAATTTAGCAGGGAAACAGCTGTGGCTTGAAGAAGAGACAAGCAAAAGTTTTGCTATCAGGCTTCATTATGTATCAAGGTACCAGTAAAAATGTATATCCGTAAGGCAGCCAAAAAAGTGTTTTTCATTTGACTAGTGATAATTACCTTTTCTCAACAGCTGACAATGTTCTAAGTGGCATTAAATAGGTAGAGTAATTAAGCAGTAAGATATAACAGGCGGTGCCTTGCTGGGAATCGTGGTTTCCCTCAAGTGTGCTGGGAGGTACAAACTAAAGGGCCACTGACTTCAACCCCCTAAGAAATGCAGCAAGCCCGAGAATTTGCTGGTGGGAGTGCACACAAATAGGAAAAAAGGGTGAAAAGCTATCCATGTAGACTGGCAGTTGGGAGCTTATTTGTGTGACCATGACATTACTGAAAGAAAGTTAAGTAAGCTCCCACCTCTACCCTTTTCACCTATTTCTTAATGATGAATGTGCATCATTCACACTTTGTGGCAATCAACTGGACCTTAAAATGGAGAGCTTGGGCTATTTATTTTCTGAATCATCTTTGTCTATTTTTAAATGCCCACTTAGATATTCTTCAAGACTAAGATGCTTCGACTTTTCTGAGAACAGAAAATTTCCAGTTTTTACACTGTTGAGGGGGGTGATCAATTACTTTGCGAGTTAGGCTTGCTCAAAGTGACCATTCTTGCTGGCACCAATCCCATTCTCTCCTGCAGCCTCAGGGAAAACTAACAAATGTGCTACTGCAAATCCTATACATCCTCCTATATAAGTAGTGTTCACTGCACAAACTTTGTGTTTAAAATAATAAACCATGCATTCTGTGAAAAAATTGTACCCCTGTATTAATTACCTTAAGTAGAGGACTCTATATTGGGTGGCTACCCAAATTATATATAATGTATGCACTTTATTAACCCCTGATAAACTGCTCCATTAAATAGTTTTTTTTAAAATAAATCTAATTTATGCCACAATGGTAAATAACATCGTGTTCCACCCAGATCAATAACATTATTAGCTCCATGGTAACAGAAAGGGGAAAAGCAGAGAAAGCCTTAAAAAGGAACAAACACAATACAACATATATACAACAAACCATGGTGTGACTGATGTTTGGTGGCACAAAGTTTTCCTAAAAAGTCTGGGATTACCACATCACCACTGAATGGCAATAAATAAATAAAAGCATGTTAACTGCTTAGAAACTTAATAACTTCCTAAGTATTTTACCATCACTTTCCGTTCCCGTTCTTTCAAAAGGTTATATATTTTATTTCCTTCTGTGTGCAACTATCTCCCCCCTCACAGCCCCACCGTAAGCTTATGGTAAAGCTCCTCTACTTTTTTCAGTGACTTTTGCTTCTGGCAACACTTCTCAGGCCTCTACCTGACTACATCTTGACAACCCCCCTCACAGCCACTGATTTTCTGGGTCCATTTAGCAGCAGAAAGACAGTGAGGTGTTGTGGGGAGAGCGCAGGCTCTGGAGTCAGGCAAACCTGTTTAATTTCTAGCTTCACCTCTCATGACTATGCAACTGGGGTCACATTTCCTTCTTCTGAGCCTCAGTTTCCTTATCTGTGAATTGGGATAAACCTTGGAGGGCTGTTGTAGAGCACCTAGTGTAACGGCAGAGTAAAGTGTCAATAACTAGGAATGACATTACAGAAAGAAAATATTTTACTGAATTGCCCTTTCTGCCATCGTCTTATTTCAAATTATTGCTTCTCTTTTTCTTCTCACTATTCATCAATCTGTCTGAAATTTAAGGTAACATAAATATATTTGAAACTTTTAATATTTTACTCTCTCTACCACATTTTCTTCCATGTATCAGAACACAAGATTTTCCCATATAGACCAAGGATACTCATGCTTAAGATATGTATGCAACAGCTTAAGACATGTATGTTGGGACTCAATTCAGAAACTGATCAAGATGCTCCTTATAGGACAATAGTAGCAGTTTAATGGCAGGAGAGCAGCTCAGATAGCACAGAGAATGGGAACATAAAACAATAGCAAATCTTGTTGGAAGTACAGGAGGAATTTTTTTTTTTTGCAGTACGCGGGCCTCTTACTGCTGTGGCCTCTCCCGTTGCAGAGCACAGGCTCCGGACGCGCAGGCTCAGCGGCCATGGCTCACAGGCCCAGCCGCTCCGCGGCATATGGGATCTTCCTGGACCGGGGCACGAACCCACGTCCCCTGCATCGGCAGGCGGACTCTCAACCACTGCGCCACCAGGGAAGCCCCAGGAGGAATTTTTTTAAAAACTGCTATTATGAGAGCTAAAGTATCCCTAAGATTCTTTGCATCAGCATCCCTTCTTCATAGACTTGGGAGCAACACTGCCTGGGATCAAGTTCAGCCTCTGTCATGTAGTAGCTGGGTGACCTTGAGCAAGTTACTTAACCTCATTATGCCTCAGTTTCCTCCTTGATAAAATGGGGACAAAACTAACATTTGCCTCACAGGGTTGTTATAAGAGTTAAACATGTTAATGAAGGTAAGTGCTTAGAATAAGAACAATGGCTGGTGCATAGTAAGGACTATGTACATTAGCTGCTGCAATGATAATGATAATGATTTTGACAAATATTATATATTTATTATCTGTTGTATAATTATATACTGTATAATAATTATCACTACTGTAAGAGGTTCAGGAAATTTGTACATCATAGCAGGTGGTTTAATACAGTGTTCAATGGCTATCAAATTGTGGAAACTGGGGAATCAAGGAGAGGGCCAGGAATCAAGAAGCCTTGAAAGCACAAAATGAGAGCAGACACAGGGCCCTGGGCCAGGGAGGCTAAAGGTGTGGATGAACTTCTTTTATATAAGCCATACTCTTAAGACTGTCCTTGTTGAATACTCAGACTTCTTCATAATGGTCCTAAAATTAGTAACTTGCTCAGACCCACACAAAAGTCAAGACCAAATAGAACTTTGTCTTGTGTGTCCTGAGCGTTCATTTTGGGATGGATTCTGAAGGTTCCTACAGGGAGCTCTCTATCCATACCATGATACTTAACAATTACATTTCTGACAGAGAGAGATACCTTGGGTACTGCAGCCAAAAAGAGAAGAAAACATATAACAACAATCTAGCACCAATGCTGTCTCACAGTGTTAAGTCAATAAAATTGCTGTCTCTTGGTTTCCTCATATTGTAAATGATAACAACCACCCTTGATAACCACTTAGCAGAGGGTTGGAGAGTGCCAGCTGAAATTCATAAGGGACACTTGCTGTTGGAATTATATAAACACAGAGAATCTCTCTTTTAAGAGAATCAATTTTGAGTGACTTCAAATTTTGAGTGTTAAGGACAAAAGCTTTATAAAACTAATGAAAAACTGGACTTACATATTGTACTTTGACATCAAGCATCAACATTACAAATGTCAGGTTTGCACAAGGACTGCTACCAGCAGAAAGTTAAGAAATAAATACACTGTATTTGAAAAACTATTTGTCCATGTACTGATGCCAGGCAACAATGGGAAACTGTTGCAAATATGAATACTGATAGGCCAATCAAAGAGAATACATTTTTACCTAAACAGTGGAGTCTTTCCATATATTTTCTATAGGGCTCCTATATTACATTTAAAATTATCAGCTATAAATGATCAATTTAAGAGGAAAGAACTATGTCTTGTATCCAAAACCAACTATTAAATAATGTGGACATTTAAATAAATTATTTTTAGCTTTGTGATGATTTTCACTGTTGATTTGACACTGAGAATGAAATTTCTTTAATGTCTTCAGTGTTCAGGATCAACACAATAGACACACACTGAATTTAAATATTTATAAGATTCTTTCCAGAAAGAAAAATTATGAAATAATCAATAAGCTAATTTTTACAAAGAAGGATGTATCTGGCAAAAAAAAAAAAAGATAGAAGGTCCATTTGTTACTTACAAAGCATTAATGTTTTCTAACATGTGTGGTAAATACCTATGATTCCTCCACCATTTTCCTTTTTGGAAGTTCACCACTGTATATTCTGAGACAATCTGCTCCCCTAGAATATGAAATTTGAATAAAGCAGATTTCGTTGATTTTTTTTTCCCCAGATGAATATACAAAGACCCTTAAAAAACAAATGTTCTTTAAAACACAGCATGATGAGTATATTTAATATTTATTAAAAATATAGCATCTACCAAAAGACCTTGAAACTGAACTCTAGCTCTTCCAGCACAATTCTACAAGAGAGAGTTAAATAAGATCAGAATAAAAGGTCCAGGAAAAGCACTATAAAAATGAGAGGATAAAGATGGAAGATTGCCTCCCAAAAGAAAAAGAAAAAAAAAGAAACAACCTCCCCCCACCCCACCCCCAGCAAAAACAAACAAGTAAACCGCTTCCCTTCCATTTTTTTAAAATGCTGGGAATGATCCACTTTGACCTATGCACATTAGTGTAAAAATAAAAGCTATAAGACTGGTTTTCCTTAGGTATTTGCATGAAATGAAGTATAGACACAGCTGACAGTTCATGCGAATTTCTTTTATCGCTTTTTCTAAGTAGATTCTCCCATTCTAGTTTCATTACACGTGGAGGCATCCATTTTTTAAGATGAATTTTATTTTGCCACTATAATCCCAAATTTGTCATCTGACTATTTCTGCAGGTTCGTTAAACTAATTCCCTGAAATGCCTCGCATCTCTTAACTTTGAATAACGTGAATGGCTCAGTGGCCTTGGGTCACCTGCATGACCCAGGCCAGCCACAGAGTTAATAAGAGAATTTCCCCACTGGCCAGGGCAGCATTAAGGATGAAAGCAGAACCTGACCACTCTTCTGACCTAATTACATCAGGCTTTCCCTTTCAGTGAACCAAACCAAGGAGAGGAATCTGAGGAGAAGGGTTTTCTATCCAGATAAACTCTGTGAGCTCCTGGCTCATGCAGTGGATAAGCAGTTGGAGGAGAAAGAAAACTAGAATGATGAAGACCAAAGAAGGGAGCCGCGTTCTGAGGCCCCCCGGATGCTGGCACAGCCATTAGCCCACTCTACTGGTTCTTGCGCCCGGAACACGAATGCCTTGAGTGCAGAGACCATTCTGACCCATTTTTTGTTTTCTCGGGGCCCAGGACAGTGCCCAACCAAGTACGGTGACAAATTTGAAACTGCTGGTTTGTTAGGTAACATTATCAAATATACTCTGCCCTTGATATGGGCACAAACAGAGGGGTCTAATAAACTGAACCACATTTACAAACATTACAAGGAGAACTTACTACAACGGGTTATGTTAAGGGAAGAATGTCCACTTAAGTAATCAGTTTTGTAAAACTGGATTTAATATATCAGGTTTGCCTAAAGTGAGATATAATGACAATAGCTTGGCTTTCTATCAAGCTGAATTTGGGGTAAGACATTTTGAATTAGGGTCATTTATTAAATTTCAGAGTCTCCAGTCTCTTTGCACAACTGAATGTGATCAAGATAGATAGAAGTAAAGTGTTAATAATTGGACTACTTTTTCATGTTAGGGTAAAATAAAACCTCAAAATTCCCTAGGAATTTTCTGTTATAATTTTCAAAACTTTTCATTCCTTCATTCTGAAATAGAAAGATTCCCTTTAAAAAAAATTGTACTTTTAAAATGTGCCCCAGATTTTTCTTGTGTGAGGAATTATGGCATTTTTATTCTAAGTAGTGTACATAACTTTAAAATTAATATTTATTTTGGTTATTGAATCTAAAATAAACATTGTTACAAAGTTATGTGGTGGATTCTATTCACTGACCAAGCATTTATCTCCACATCCTCTAGCAAGTTTCCTCTGACCAACCTAGATGTCCAGCATGGTGGATGGTACACTTGTCCTGTTTATTGAAATCCTGACCAGACAAATGGCCCATCCAATAGGAAGTGCTATGTTGCTCACTATGCAAGATGGAAAAACAAATAAAGAACACTTCCCTTGAATGCAAATAAAAACTACAGTGAGGTATCACCTCACACGGGTCAGAATGGCCATCATCAAAAAGTCTACAAATAATAAAAGCTGGAGAGGGTGTGGAGAAAAAGGAACCCTCCTACACTGTTGGTGGGAAGATAAATTGGTACAACCACTATGGAGAACAGTATGGCGGTTCCTTAAAACACTAAAAATAGAGCTACCATATGACCCAGCAATCCCATTCCTGGGCATATATCTGGAGAAAATCATAATTTGAAAAGATACATGCACCCCAGTGTTCACTGCAGCACTATTTACAATAGCCAGGACATGGAAGCAACCTAAATGTCCATCGACAGAGGAATGGATAAAGAAGATGTGGTATATTTATACAATGGAATATTACTCAGCCATAAAAAAGAATGAAATAATGCCATTTGCAGCAACATGGATGGACCTAGAGATTATCACACTAAGTGAAGTAAGTCAAAGACAAATATCATGTGGTATCGCTTATATGTGGAATCTAAAAAACTAAACGATACAAAAGAACTTATATATAAAACAGAAATAGACCCACAAACATAGAAAAAAAACTTATGGTTACCAAAGGGGAAATGGGGGGGAACGATATATTAGGAGTTTGGGATTAACATAAACACACTACTATATATAAAATAGATAACCAACAGGGACCTACTGTACAGCACAGGGAACTAAACTCAGTACTTTGTAATAATCTATAAGGGAAAAGAATCTGAAAAAAAAATGTATAAATGAATCACTTTGTTGTATACCTGAAAGTAACACAACATTGTAAATCAACTATTCTTCAGTTAAAAAAAAAGAACACTTCTCTCAAGCAGCTCACCATCCAGCGGGGAACACGGTCTACGTAATCAGGAAGACAGTGCAGGTTACAGGAAAAGCATGGGTTTTAGAAATCGCAGCTATTTAATAATTACACACCTGACAAAGACTCTCTCCTTGACCAATCTTTAGTCAGGTTCCTCTAAGCCCTCATTTCAACCAGGCTTTGACCTTGGGCTTCAGGGTCTGCCCTTGTCAGGCCTGCCTTGCCCAGTTTTAGCAAGAATATTGTCAGTTTAAAGAGAATCCCCTACCCTTGAAAGCTGATCAGCCTAAATATCTGATCACAATTCCTTAACCTTCACCGTTCCCCACGTGTCTGATCATCTTGGCCTGCCTTCAGGAAGGATCCTGTTAGATATGTTTGGCCAGAGTCCTCCCTTATCTCTGAAGTTTCTTCTTAGTAATTTTCTATCTACCGGTTGATTCCACACTCCCACCTGCCCCCCAGTCCTGCTCCTTTGACTATCAGCCCTCACACTCCTCCATGGTGTATTTGAAATTGAGCCAAGCTCTGTACTAAGCTCTCTCTCCCCCTATTGCAATAGTGCCTCAATAAAATCTGTTTTTACCACTTCAGCTTCTGTAAGGCTCTGGGTTTTTTGATACTGCTATAAGACTTATTTTGCTCCTTTGTAGAACAAGATTATTATTATCAATAATAAAAATGAGATAAACTATTACTTTAGCTGAGGCCAAATCCATATTAGTCATTCAGAAAACACGACTTCTTTTCTTACGTAGACTTAAAATATATGCTCTAACGTGCCCAAAAGGGTACAGTACCACAGACTGTGGTGCGCTGGGACTGGAGGGCAAGAAGAAAATACGTGCAGAGTGGCTGCATCGCCCTCCCACGGCTCCAAGAAAACCAAATGTGAAAGAAGCTTCTCTGCTCAGATGACTTCGTGTGAACCGTGAACAGGAAACTATGAATTTTAGCCCTGTTACAATTAGTTCCCAGATGCTCTGGTTGGCCTCTGTGTCTCAGACTCATTGTCTCAAAGGGAAGACAATACTAATGGATCCATCTTGCACAGTACATACAAAAAAAAGTATCTATTTCATGTTTTAAAGGTCACTGAATATATAACAGCTAGATAGTTGAAGCAAAATACCATATTCATCAGTGAAATAGAAAAGTTTAGCAGCATTCATCTGTTCTCATTTTAAATTTACCACAGTATGTAAATTAGAGGATTTAAAAAAGCATCAGGCAAAAATCTGAGCTAGGTGCGAATGAAAAGCACAATCAGAAGCAAATTTGTGACTGCTTGAAGGGTAAGAGTTTGCCAAATGGGCTGGTACTTAGATTTTACTACTAATCTGAGTTTATGTAAAGCCAGTAGAAAGATCCCAATTATTGTTAAATACCCAGAGTAGAAATTTGCTGCTAAACTGCTGTACAGTATCGGTCTCAGGTTGGTTCTTGTAAGCATCTTATTTTAGGTACTGAAATTATCACAGGAATACCACGCACAAAGCTGAACTTTAAATACACAGTCCCAGTCATATATACAGTCTGAAGAACATAAACCAAATACAATTTGGATTAGAGACTGAATTACCTGATTTTAAAAATATTTTGCAGTAGTTGAGAGAATCTACTCAGCCAGGAATGGCAGTTATTGTAACAACTTAACATTACAAAATACGACTGATGGCAAAATGAGATAACCTGATCATTCTTAACAGGATTTTTTTACATCCAAAACATTCATACTATATCAGAAAAGTACAGAGGCGGGTTTGTGATTCACACTTTTGTAGATCTCAGTGGGCCAATATGTTACATTGAGACAACAGCCTACTATTTAAACAGCACCCTGTCTGGTTTCCATGGAACAAATTACCTTCAAAAACAAAATGAACTAGATTAAGTGAAGCCAAGGGAAGGTCAAACTCAAGAATGCTGCACATTCTCAAACCTGAGAGTCAGGAGACCTGCTGACTTGGGCTAGGGCCTCCAGCCAGCCTGGAACGAAATTTAGAGTCATAAACAGCTTAAGTGACTACCAAGTCCAGCCTGAGAGACAAGGAGACAGATGCCCATTCAGGTGCCAAATCCAACCCTGCTTCAAGACCAATTGTGTGACAAGACAGCATAAACCTCAGTCCGAATCTCAGTCTCAGAATGCTTTTGATTACTTCCTGCTTCCTCAAGTAACATCATATTTAATCAATTCTGAAAAGTGGGGATAATAAAATAAATGCCTTTTCTGCCCCATAATGCCTAATCATTCAAAATGTTATACTTTTTAAGTGCCTACTATATTCTAGCACTGTTCTAGGCAGTAGGAAATTGGTGATGAACACGACAGACAAGTCCTGGCCTCGTGACACATTCTAAACAAGGAAAGCAAACAGGGTAAGTATAGAGAACACTGGGTCAGGAGTTCTTCATTGTTTTGAGATTCTGATTAAAGACCAGCTCTAGAACCTTGCCTGCTACAATGGAGGCACCCAAAAACTAACTGGATCTGCTTCCCAGAAAAGAAATGAATAGACATTAAATTTTGCATACATTTTCTGGAGATTTGTAGCCCATCTCTGGAGTTCAGTTTAAGAAAAGAGAAGTGATCTATAACATTGATAAACCAGCAGAAGAGGAAAGGTCTGAGAGCTCAGAGGAAAACATGATAAAAACAAAGCAATGGTATAAGTGCAGGGCAAGAGCAATCAATAAGGCAAAATGGAAAAACAGACAGGGATCTCTCTTTGGAAGGGTTTAGTCAGGAAAGGTTTCCTAAAAGAGGCAAAACATGAACTGAACTTTTTTTTTTTTTTTTTTACTGTTTACATTTCCTTTTACAAAAGTAACACATGCTCAGTGCAGAAATCTTAGCAATTATTGGAATACGTGAAGGAAGAAAATACACCAATAATCCCACTGCTTAGAGATAGTTAATTTATTATATCCTCTTGTGTGTCGTGTGTGTGTGTGTGTGTGTGTGTGTGTGTGCGTGTACAAGTTGGCAATGTTAAATTTACTTTTTACTCAACATCCAGGTTAGTTTGAATGTATATGCATTTGAGGCAAGAGCTGGGGCAGAGTTGGATTATTCTGCATAATAGAGGGGTAAGGAATTTATGGTTCCCGGAGCATGAGAAAGCAAATAATTTGAAAGTTATGGGGGAGGGAGGAAGCAGGAGCAAGGAAAAAAGTACCAGAGTAGATATGTAGATATATAGCCTAGAAAGGACTTTGAAGGAGAGAACTAAGCATCGGTGGAGATTATTACCATTTTTCTAAGAGATGTGTGGTGTTAGTGTTCTCCATTTTCTTAATTACAATATCCTTAGTAAAGTCCATGCTGCTCAGCAGTGCTTTTGTGCATATGAAGTCTTTGGGGAACTTTAGGAGATGTGGAGCTCTACATACAAGTCGACATAGGGCAAAATTTGAGTCCACGTGTGTGAGATACAAAATCTAGACTGTGAAGAAGACATGATATTTTGGGTACATATCTATTTTTTTTTTTTTTGCAAAAAATAGAATCATATCATATAATATATACTACTTATATCCTATTTGCCCTTGGAGATATATTTTGAACATGTGCAATGTCAATAAACACTTTTCTTCCAATAAATGATTTTACTGGCATTTTATAATTCCATTGTAGGGAATTTACATACTGTTTATGTAACTAATCTCCTGATGTTGGATATTTTGATTATTTAATATTTTGATTTGATTATTTTTAATGTTCTTCTCTTAGAAATAATACTACTGCTTGGAGTCATAATTAGTAGGACTGGCCAAAGAGAGGTATCATTATACTTATTATACTGTATTTTATTATCTATTTAGATTTCTGTCCTGCTAGGACTCTTGTACCTCGCACCAAGGACAGTATATGATAAGTGTACTGCAGGGAGGAGAGATCAGCATGGCTGGGAGGTAAAGGAAGGCTAAACACTGGCGATGTCAGGAGCTTGTAAGTCAGCTACCATCTCTCTTCTGATGTAATTCTTTTTTTTTTTTTTTTTTTTTTTTTTTT
>NW_006789458.1:2977729-2978458 GCF_000442215.2 Lipotes vexillifer | reverse complement strand
TTTGCGGTACGCGGGCCTCTCACTGTTGTGGCCTCTCCCGTTGCGGAGCACCGGACGCGCAGGCTCAGCGGCCATGGCTCACGGGCCCAGCGGCTCCGCGGCATGTGGGATCTTCCCGGACGGGGGCACGAACCCGTGTCCCCTGCATTGGCAGGCGTACTCTCAACCACTGCGCCACCTGGGAAGCCCTTCTGATGTAATTCTTGACGCCCATTTCTTGGGATTTAAAATATTTATTGTAAAAACTATAAATCTAGTTTGAATGGTCACAGAAATAAGGGATATGTAAATTTGAAAAAAAAAAATGTAGACTTGCTTTAGGGAATATTTAAGCCAAACGAAGACATGACCAACAAATGTCATTTTAAAATCATTTGCTTTGAAGGCATTCTGAAGATTCATTCCCAGAGATATCAAAAATGTCACTGGGATTTAGACCAGAGAAACAGCTACTAACAGGGAGAAAAAATTACTTGATTCCTCCCTTTTCCTCATTTCTCATATCCGATCAACGGCTAGCCAATTTTACCCCCTAAATATTTCTCCAATCCATCGCCTCTTCTTCATCTCTATTTGAGGCTTTAATTATTTTCTATCTAGTTTCCCTGCCTAGCTCCCCCAAATCCATCTTTTATGCAGCCACCAGGGTGAGTTACTTGAAATGCCAATCTGCTATTGTGACCTGTTTAAAATTCTTCATTGCTCCCCGATACCTTTAGATAAAAAGCC
>NW_006789458.1:2972338-2977703 GCF_000442215.2 Lipotes vexillifer | reverse complement strand
ATTCCTGCTTTCTGCCTTCCCCACCCCTCCACCGACACTGACCTGTTTGTAGTTCTTACACCACAAGATAGCACCTCTCCAGAGCTTTCCTCCGGTTTTCCTCTCTGCCTGGCATGTAGCCTTGTACATCCTCTAAAGTTAAGTTTTGCCCTCCCTACCTCCAAAAAGTTCCCCAGCATCTCTTGGGCTGGATTTGTGCCTCTCTTCAGTAATCCTATGCTGCTACATGCCTATCTCTTTACCACATGAGGTGTGCGGGGCTACAGTGAAGGATTTACACCTCCTTCTCCAGAGAGCAAGAGGTCAGTGATTGCTTAATTTATCTTCTATATCTCCACGACCTGCAGTTCCTATCATGTAATAGGTATTCAATCACTTTTTTTTTTAACATCTTTATTGGAGTATAATTGCTTTACAACGTTGTGTTAGTTTCTGCTGTATAACAAAGTGAATCAGCAGTATGTATACATATATCCTCATATCCCCTCCCTCTTGTGTCTCCCTCCCACCCTCCCTATCCCACCCCTCTAGGTGTTCACAAAGCACCGAGTTGATCTCCCCGTGCGATGCAGCTGCTACCCACTAGCTAGCTATTTTACATTTGGTAGTGTATATATGTCCATGCCACTCTCTCACTTCGTCCCAGCTTACCCTTCCCCCTCCCCATGTCCTCAAGTCCATTCTCTACATTTGTGTCTGCCAACAAACACATGACAAGATGCTCAACATCACTAATCATTAGAGAAATGCAAATCAAAACTACATGAGGTATCACCTCACACCAGTCAGAACAACCATCATCAAAAGGTATTCAATCACTTTTGTTTGTGCTTGTTTTGTTTGTTTTTGTTTTGGATGGATCAAACCATTCTGTAGCTTTAAAAGGTTGAAAGAGCTAATAAAGCCAGGTGAGTTCAAATCCTAATGGATTGGTGGAAAGAAATGAGGACACATACGGAATCAGCACACATTAATCCTAACCATTAACTAAAAGCTTTTAAATAAAAAAAAATCAGTTCCTAGATAATTACTCATTAATTCAACATAGTTTTATACACTGGGACTTCAGAGATTGATTACTCATGGTTCACACTGAAGACTTCACAATCTAACAAGGGAAAAGGACATAAAACGCCATGAATACAGTGCTCAAAGTGCTAGAAAATAGAAACATTTACTATAGAAATAAGAGGGCATGACTAACTGTCTAGAATTAAGGAATGTTGACCTCTAGGGAGAGCTCAAAGTTTCTATTAGTCCCACCCCTACCCATCCCCCAAATCCTTCCCTGAAAGCAGTTCTCATATCTAGAGATCAGGCCCAAATGTATTTTTCAGCCTTTCCTTGGGGTCATTTAGTCTCCATAGTGAAGAGGGGGAGATCTAGGACCCTAAGATGGGAATATGGACTTGAGGGAAAGGAGGCTGTCTGGGCTGCCTCATTTACAGTCATTTAGGCTTCCCTGTTCTAGGCAAAAAGCCAAAAGGAGTCCAGGACTCTATGACCCAGCCAGGCCTAGCAGGAGCTAACCCTGCAGGTGAACACAGTGGCATAATTCAAAATAAGAAATGTGAAATGCAACACTAACACTATGTTCTAAGAGCCATGTGGAAAAACTGGAGCACCTCCAGATATAGGTCACAAAAATGATTATTTAAATGTGGGACAGATATAGAAGTTAAGTATATTTGGTTTGAACCAGAAATGATCATTTCTTTCCAAGGATCAGTTTCCAAGGGCTCTTCTGCCTGGCCCTGTAAAAGAAGAAAAATGTTTCCCAGCCTCAATTCTATATTATCTCCTTCATCTATGATACAGAAATTACTAGCATTATGTGAGATGTAAAATTTAGCTGATTGAAAAAAACCTCTCACATAGTTGCATCTTAACAATCATTCTGTAATCTATCAGGCCATTGTGGAAACCAAACGCTTGGAAAATGCCTAACTCATTCCAAATTACTGTCATAAAATTTATAAAGTCAAAGTCATTTATATAACTGCTAACAACCTTAACAAGCAGCTCCATTAAATGTGACCTACAAACCTTGCAAAATAAGGACCAACTAATAACACAATGAGTAGTTAAATGGCCTAGGTAGTGTGAGGGAGCCGTTCCAGTTTTAATGAGATCAAAGCATATTTAATAATTGTGATTAATATTTACTGAGTGCTCTCTGGTTGTACATCATTATGCAATAAAAATTTAGATTTATATTACTTAATGACAGTGATTAGATGCACATGTACTGAGCAGTTTTTCCAAATGTAGGGATGTAGATAAGAGGTTATAAATTATTTATAAGTTGTGTATACACATCAAACTCTGCTTTTGTCTCATTATTTTTTTCCCTTCTACAGTTTTGGGAGACTGAAAAAGATGAGTTAGAAGACAAAAATGACTGCAAATTCATTTAGTGAGTGACTTCTAAGTGCCTGGCCCTTGGCTATGTATGTACGAGAGAAACAACGATAACTAGGATATGGTTCCTGTTCTTAAGGAACTCCTTCTAATGAGTCAGACATTCAAAGAATAATTATCATGTCCTGTGCGCTTGATCAAAATGCTGTTTGAACGAAGTTTTGAGTAATACAGAGAGTGGGGTTAAGGAAGGCTTCACTGAAGAGATGACAGCTGACCTGAATCTCAAGAAAGAAGAGATCTCTAGGTAGAGAAGGGAAAGGTATTTCAGGCTTTGGGAAGCACAGGCAAGAGCATCTGGACTATGAATTCTCAAAGACAAGAGCTAAGTCTTATGCATCTTTTTAATCCCTAAGCTTAGCACAAGTCCCTGCTGGCACTCCGTAAATATCTCGAGTGTATGTATAAACAGTTAATGAATAGATTAATAATTGGCTGAGCACAAAATCCTCTTTCTGTATATACCATTCAGAAATGATTCCTGATCCCCAAGAAGAAGGAAAAACATAGCAACAAAAAAAAAATCCCTTTTGAGAGTCCATGAACTGAGAATAAAATAGCTGTTACTCTCCTTGCTCATCATAGCCAGATGAGTTTTAATAGAGATAATCAAGACTTCCGAGAACTATTCCTCTCCAAATCCATTCCTTGATATAGTCTCAGTAACCTGGAATAACCACACCTCAGCTTTCACCTGTAAATAGCAGACTCCCATTGTTTGGCAGTACAGCTGTACACAACAGCCATGAGCCGCTTTTCCTGCCTATGGGTTAGAAAGCATGGACTTGGTATTCATGCCACACATTAGAGTATAAAAGGAAAAAAGTGAAAAACCATGTTTGTCATAGGAGGAGTAAGGGGCGAAAGGTGATCAAAGAGCCATGAAAAACTATGCAGGTCCTCCATGAAGTGCCACAGTGGGTTATTTCTACCCTTAGATTAATGACAGGTCTCGAAAAACAGCCCTACAGAGCAGTTTATAGGTCATCATGCCGCATCCTCATTTGTGAAGTTTTAAATTTTTACAAGTATTTTAATTTATATCATTATTTTAAGCCAACTTAAACTTAAAGAAATGATTAATAATTTCTCAGACTCATCAAGACTTTTAATATTCTAATGTGCATTTTGACCTTCCAGAGAGAGATAGTCCTTGCAATATGTCCCAAACTAAAACATCCTGCATTCCTTTTTTCAAAGACCATTTTGTAGGACTCGTTGTCCATAGAATACACATTGAAAAATGCTGCCCCAACCCTTTGGGCCACAACAAATGTAGCAAGGGAGTGAAGAGGCAGTTATATAGCATGTTTGTGTGTTTGTTTTGTGAAGTGGCTGTGCGCTATAATCATCATCTTGATAAACACCATGACTTAATTAAGAAAGGAAAATGGAATGGATGCTCAAACCAAGAAAATAATAAAAGGAGAAGTAGAAGGATTATATTCATAACCCAATTTAGAGAGAGGATAGTTGTTAATTACTTGATGATTTGTTCATTCATTATTGAGGAATGAGACTTAATGCATTCACAGTACCCTTTAAAAACCAGACACGGGTTCTTAATCCAAGAACTTAACAAAACCCATTTTGAAATCACTTGTATTTTCAGCTGTGCAACCTCGTAGGAGAGCAATTCTTCCAGGACTTTATGCAAAGAGTAGAGCAGCTCCCTAAAGAAAGCAGGGCTGCGTCCCCAAGAATCCCCAACTGAATAGCAGGCCACTTGAAAATCTGTACATGAGGGGTGATTCTCTAGGCTGAACAGTGGCCTCTGCTTTTACTGCCAAGCAGCTGTGGAAAGTTTGTTTGGTATAAGAATGCTCCATTGGCCCATCTTCTGGGTGGGGTAAGGCTGGCCTAAGACCCAGGGGATGAGAAAGTACAAAGGGAACAAAGAAAGTTCACTTTCTTCTGCCTCCCGGTTGGTTGCCTCCTCTCTGGTACAAAGGGGAAAACTGCGTATGGAGAATGCAATGCAGATTCTTCTTATAAAACTAGTTCATTGTATGCCTTTACTTGTCTGACTCTAGTAGCTCCTTCCAAAGTATAGTAGAAACTCTCTGAATGGAAGGCCACTTACCCTGATCACCTAATGAACCAACACTCTCCCTTCCTCCCTATTAAATGTATTGAATGATGTCCAGGGCACATGCAATACTCATGGCCATTGGCTGCTACTCTGTAGTACAACTGGACACTTCTGCTCTCACCAGTTGTGTTATACTTCCCAAAGTCAGTTGTGTTTCTTCCCAAGTCTGTTTATGCTGCTAACATAAGCATAACTTAATGTTTAGTGAACTCAGAAATACGATTATTAAAAACAGAGTCTGCTGATTCTATGAAAACAAAGTAGAATGATTTAGAAAGAATCAACAAAGCTGAGTTAAAAAGTCCATCAAATTAGATGTGCGTGAAATAAATGTAAAAGATGTGGTGGGAGAGCAAGAGGGTCATTAAAGTCTCAAATTCTGCATGGAGGTTGCTTCCCAAGTGTCTTTTATGTCCTCAGTTGTTTTAGCGAAATCAAAATTGGGTGCATCAAAAGAGGTAATTTTGGTATGGTTTATCCAGGAAAGATGATATGGCTCTCCAAATCAGGTAATCCATTCACAAAGAAAATGTCTTGGCCTAAACATACTATCACTTGCTATGATTTCCTGACCTTTCAATTAACCATCCTACTTCCAGTCTCAAGCTTACTGGATGAGCCAGTTTCTGCTGAACATCTATTTATCTGCACTTAGTATTTTCCTTTTGATTATTAGAAGTAACCCACCTCCCTACTTCTGGGAACATGTAAATTACTGAGGGGGTACAGCAGAAAACACTAAGGCAGAAGTCAGAAAACACAGATTCTAGTCATTACCTGAACTGTAGTCTGAGAAGTCACCTTAGCTCTTTGGGCCACTTTCCTCATCTATGAAGTGCCCATGTTGCGTGT
>NW_006789458.1:2966168-2972294 GCF_000442215.2 Lipotes vexillifer | reverse complement strand
GTGTAGGGATGGAGGATGAGAGGTAGATGATAAGAGAAGGAGTTGGACTAGATAATCTTTCAGGTCTCTCCTGATTCTTTAAAATGCCATTCTATGCAATTCAGCTTATATAAGACAGGTAGAGTTCTTTAAAACATCTCTTAATCTTTATTTGGAATATAAAATATAAATATTCAGAAAAAATATATAAATTCATTGTTAATGTCAAGAGGAAGTAAGTTTACTTGAGAAAAGTAACATTATTTAGAAAAATTTTTTAGAAATTTTAATTACAAAAAAGAAAATACCAAGTTATATATGTACGCTCACACACATAATGATTCAAGTAAGATCTAAGTTGCCAACATAAAATTGATAACTGATATCCTTATAATTTGAGAATGGGAAAAAAAGTCTCTAAGATGTTACACTTCAAATGTCCATGCTCTCTATAACAAAAAGCTTTTGGAAGAAACTATCTTTATTAATTTATATTTCCAAAGTGGATTACAAAGCTATAGTTCTGGGAATAGCATGTAATATAAATTTGTTTAAATAATTCCCAGGTCTAATTTTTTTTTTTTTTTACATTTTAATGTTACAAATACAAAACTACAATTACTGACTGGAAAAAATAAACTACTGAAAGAAACAAATGCTGCCTCCTTTAAACTCATTAGTTCTGCAACAGAACTAAAATGAAAAATTAAGCTCAAGACTCAGTTCAGATCCCAACTGAATTTCTTTAACAGCAGTGAGTCTTGTCAAAAATATGTTTCTAGATAAAAAGAAAATTGTTAGAGAGTACTGCCTAACATATTGTCTTGGTATTTCTTTCACAGAATGATGCCTGAATCACTTTTTGTGCCATAAAAATAATACAAATTAAGACTCATATACAAAGATAAGAGATTTAAATCTAAGTATACATCATCTTTTAAAATAACCACTTGCTATTCGTGAGTGGGAAAAGAAACTGTAATACTCAGCTTATATGCTCCCTTGGAGTCTATATCAATTTCAAGTTTTCTTTTATGATTCAGCTATTCCAAGAGTATAAAATATTTTATTAAAAATTAATGCGTTATCCACACAAATGGCAAATACTGAAAATAGGAACATAAATAAAAAATAATAAAAATAGTAAGTCTACTAATACTGAAGAGGAAGGAAGGCAGGAGCGGGAGCAGAGCATGTGAAAGGGAGAGAGATTTTAAACATCCGGTTTCTATTCTGGACCATTTACAGAAACAGACAGACACAGCAAGCAGAAGCCAAATATATTCTCGGGCTCTGACAGGATTTGTTTTCTATCTTGTCATGACTTTTACTATATTCTTCCTAATAATATTTCTCCAGCGTTCTAGGTTTCCTGACCGACAATACCAATCTTATTAAGAGCTTACAAATGAGAGTTTGTAGAGGATTCAGGCGTGTGCATGGAGTCTGGCCGCCTTGTGAGCCTACTTGCTGGGGGTTTGAAGCTTTCCCAGGAACTCTTCAGCACAAAGGCACACACATCCATGGCAACTTCCTCCCCCATCCTATGCATCCTTCCCAAATTCCTTTGAATGATTTTCTTAGGAACTAGCACACAATCCCTGGCAGAGCAATAGGTACCTACCTGGTCTATTGCACAAAGGTAAAAGTATATGCATGATGCCCATTTCACTACTGCTGGCACAAAAGGCAACAGACTCACTCAACATGCATCCTCTTTGTTTGCTCTTTTTATGAGAGTGAGTCCATGTCATATCTCAAGCAAGTACCTATCAAGCTCAACCCTTTCCATTTCAATGCCATTGAGAGAAAGTCACAGTGCCTACTAAACATGCAGCTTTAGACACACACACTTGTCCCTGCATCAAAATAAAACACAATAGAATTCCTCTACACCAAAGATAATGAGGGAACTATTTTGAAAATATGAATGATTTGTTTATGCAGACTATAAAAACATCTCTTTGCATCAAAATAAGTGTCCCTCTTTATTGCACACAGACTATTTTCTATAGAATTTAAATTGCACATGAAATTATAATTGTGTCTTGTTTAATGTAAATTGATTGTCTCAATTATTGGGAAAGCATTTGAATTTTAATGGACTAATTTTAATGGACATGTGCCAAGCAAATCAGCAAAAACTCTAACAGCTCTGACTGTGGAGGTGCACAGCCAGACGTCTCTACAAATCAGAAGGGACTGCCTGGTCTCCAGAATTCATCCTAAAGTGGCGGCCCAGAGGAGTTAGTAAGCTACTCCCCATGAAGAAGAGATCAGCTTTTGACTGTCAGTGTTAGAAGATGCTGTGACAGTGAGGCTGTAATTTGTTTTCTCTCTCTGAAAAAAAAAGATCCACTATTAGTAGAAATGACTTTTATGGCTATGCTTTTTAAAAAACATTTTTTTTAATGTTCTTTCTTTCTACGGATTAGGCCATCCATGAAAATCAAGGCTTTAACCTGAAGGTAGAACCAACAGAGAATCTAGCAGTACCGTGTCACCAGGAACTAAGACACACTTTTATTTTTTTAGCACAGTAAATATACATGTATATATTTATTATTTTTTTTAAATAGATCTTTATTGGATCATAATTACTCCACAATACCGTGTTAGTTTCTGTTGCACAACAAAGCGAATCAGCCATATACATACACATGTCCCCATATCCCCTCCGGTTTGAGCTTCCCTCCCATCCTCCCTATCCCACCCCTCTAGGTCATGGCAAAGCACCTAGCCAATCTCCCTGTGCTATGCTGCTGCTTCCCACCAGCCAACTATTTTACATTCGGTAGTGTATGTATGTCGATGCTACTCTCCCTTTGCCCCAGCTTCGCCCTCCCACCCCATGACCTCAAGTCCATTTTCTATGTCTATCTGTTTATTCCTGCCCTGCAACTAGGTTCATCAGTACCTCTTTTTTTTTTTTTTTTTTTTTTTTTAAGATTCCATATATACATGTTAGCATACAGTATTTGTTTTTCTCTTTCTGACTTACTTCACTCTGTATGACAGACTCTAGGTCCGTCCACCTCACTACAAACAACTCAATTTCATTTCTTTTTATGGCTGAGTAATATTCCATTGTATATATGTGCCACATCTTCTTTATCCATTCCTCCATCGATGGACATTTAGGTTGCTTCCATGTCTTGTCTATTGTAAATAGTGCTGCAGTGAACACTGGGGTGCATCTATCTTTTTTTTTTCAGATTACATTTTTTTAACATCTTTATTGGAGTATAATTGCTTTACAATGGTGTATTAGTTTCTGCTGTACAGCGAAGTGAATCAGCTATACATATACATATATGCCCATTTCTCCTCCCTCTTGCGCCTCCCTCCCATCCTCCCTAACCCACCCCTCTAGGTGTACACAAAGCACCGAGCTGATCGCCTTATGCTGTGCAGCTGCTTCCCACTAGCTAGCTATTTTCCATTTGGTAGTGTACATATGTCCATGTCACTCTCTCACTTCGTCCCAGCTTCCCCTTCCCCTTCCCCGCTTCCTCAAGTCCATTCTCTACATCTGCGTCTTTATTCCTGTCCTGCCCCTAGGTTCTTCAGAACCTTTTTTTTTCTTTAGATGCCCTACATATGTGTTAGCATACAGTATTTGTTTTTCTTTCTGACTTACTTCACTCTGTATGACAGTCTCTATGTCTGTCCACCTCACTACAAATAACTCAATTTCATTTCTTTTTATGGCTGAGGAATATTCCACTGCATGTATGGGACACATCTTCTTTATCCATTCATCTGTCGATGGACACTTAGGTTGCTTCCACGTCCTGGCTATTGTAAATAGTGCTGCAACGAACATTGTGGTACATGTCTCTTTTTGAATTATGGTTTTCTCAGGGTATATGCCCAGTAGTGGGATTGCTGGGTCATATGGTAGTTCTATGTTTAGTTTTTTAAGGAGCCTCCATACTGTTTTCCATAGTGGTTGTATCAATTTACATTCCCACCAACAGCGCAGGAGGGTTTAAAACACACTTGAATGTAAGCCTTGGACGTCTGAGGGAAGGCCACCCCAGGAAGCTGGCTGCAGACACATCGCAGCAGCACACCACATAGTCACTGCCTGACATTTCTCCTGTTACAAATCCAGTGTCTGTGAAGTCAAACAAATATCCTCCTCAGTTACAATCACAGGCAATAGCAGACCTCACCCATTTTGCTACCCAGATAGTGCAACATTTTTATAGTTAAATTATAACCAGTGATGCTGGAGGTATAGATACACATCTGCTGGAAACTGCCAGCCTTACAAGATCTTTTTCTCACACCCCAAGCCTCAAGAAGCACTGTTGATAGGTATAAAAATCACCCCTGGTTATAATATGATGAACAATTTACTATACAGCCAAATTTATACCTCAGCTATAAATCATCATGAATTTACTTTAACTGCTACCTATTTGAGATATTTTAGGAATTGAAAATACAAGGTTTTAATCATTTCAGTCTTGAGACTCTTTTTGCAATAGAAAACTGCCAGTATTAATCTAGACATACATGTAGATGTTAGGTACAGAGTATAAATTTTGAGCCAGTGAATAAAGATTTCTTCTCCTATTCATCAAACTTTCCTGAATGAATTTCTATGATGTTAAAGAATCAAGCTGAATATGAGGCATTTCTTTCTATAACAAAATTCAGAAAGGGCCAAAAGTTATGAGCAACTACAATTTTTCCTGATTTCTTCCTACATGTTATCTGGCTTGTATAAAACCACCTCAGTGTTAAGATAGTTCAATATCTATGTGTCCTATAACTTTTTTTTAAGAACCCAGAGTTCCCTGCCAACTAGGTATTTGATTAAAATTCATAATTAGTACGTCTCAGATTTTGGATAATACCGCCTAACAGTGTGAATTCTAACAAAATGTCACACCCAAGGCACACCATTTCACTGCATAGGAGTATGAAATCTGGCCACAGGTGGGTATCTAGAAATAAAAAGCCGAAGCAAAGCAACAGAAGCATGAAAAGGTAGAGGAAGAGTAATGTAAAAATTAGGGGGAGTATCAGACAAAGAAGAAGATGAAGAAGTAGCAGATAAGCATCACTGGCTGGTTAGAAAACAACTCAGCATGAACTGCACGTTTGGCATCTCAATACCCATCCATCCCACATCCCCACATTTGTAGGGGACTGGTTAAGCTTCACTTAGCAGCCAGAGTCAGTAATGCATCAGCTAGATGGATGGCTCCTTTCTTTTAATGACATTTGCCTAGCATATACACATTAAAATTTGCATTAAGCGGAAAAGAGTGACTCAAAAGCCACTTTAATGCGGCTTTTCTATATTTCTGCAAAATGCCTTTAAAATATCTGCTCTTTAAATGGCTGCATTATTTTCCATAGGCGATAAGGAGAAAACGGTCCTGCCCCTGTTCTCATACACACACACACACACACACACACACAGTATAATAGTCATTTTTAACACCAGTTGACTTATAGAAAACAAAAACCCAGAAGATATCACTCTATCATCAAGATACTATAAAACCAAATTTTCTCTTTAATCTGTTAAATTCCCATCATGCCAAAAACAATGTATGAAATTGCTCCCTGCAACCCAATTCATGAAATGTTTAACTAAACAAAGGAAAACACTTTAAAAAGGACTAAAGGCATTACTCTCCTTATGTAATCACCTCAGAAGTTATTTTGTTCAAAATGATCAAAGACATGTCAAAAACAACATGGAATCACACAAAGGAATTAATTCATTATGTTCGATTGATTCTAGATATCTTTTGTGCAACATGGAAGAGCTAAAAGAGCACAAAAAAGAATACTGCCTACAGGCCTGCGTACACAGCCCCAACTCCAAGTACCCTGCAGGCCAGGGCTGGGTTTTCAGCCCATAGGTAATGGGCTCTCTGTTGGGACTGCCCCTCCCAAGTCAGGTAAAAAAGGTCTGCCTCGGAACAAAACTCCACAAAAGCAGCCTTGGGCTTCCCTGGTGGCGCAGTGGTTGAGAGTCCGCCTGCCGATGCAGGGCACACGGGTTCGTGCCCCGGTCCGGGAAGATCCCACATGCCGCGGAGCGGCTGGGCCCGTGAGCCATGGCCGCTGAGCCTGCGCGTCCGGAGCCTGTGCTCCGCGGTGGGAGAGGCCACAGCAGTG
>NW_006789458.1:2963449-2966102 GCF_000442215.2 Lipotes vexillifer | reverse complement strand
ACATCTTTATTGGAGTATAATTGCTTTACAATGGTGTGTTAGTTTCTGCTTTATAACAAAGTGAATCAGTTATACATATACATATGTTCCCATATCTCTTCCCTCTTGCGTCTCCCTCCCTCCCACCCTCCTTATCCCACCCCTCTAGGTGGTCACAAACCATGGAGCTGATCTCCCTGTGCTATGCGGCTGCTTCCCACTAGCTGTCTATTTTACGTTTGGTAGTGTACATATGCCTATGCCACTCTCTCACTTTGTCACAGCTTACCCTTCCCCCTCCCCATATCCTCAAGTCCATTCTCTAGTAGGTCTGTGTCTTTATTCCTGTCTTACCCCTAGGTTCTTCATGAACTTTTTTTTTTCTTCTTAGATTCCATATATATGTGTTAGCATACGGTATTTGTTTTTCTCTTTCTGACTTACTTCACTCTGTATGACAGACTCTAGGTGCATCCACCTCACTACAAATAACTCAATTTCGTTTCTTTTTATGGCTGAGTAATATTCCATTGTATATATGTGCCACATCTTCTTTATCCATTCATCTGTCGATGGACACTTAGGTTGCTTCCATGTCCTGGCTATTGTAAACAGAGCTGCAATGAACATATTGGTACATGACTCTTTTTGAATTATGGTTTTCTCAGGGTATATGCCCAGTAGTGGGATTGCTGGGTCGTATGGTAGTTCTATTTGTAGTCTTTTAAGGAACCTCCATACAGTTCTCCTTTTTGACCTACCTCCTAGAGAAATGGAAATAAAAACAAAAATAAACAAATGGGACCCAATGAAATGTAAAAGCTTTTGCACAGCAAAGGAAACCATAAACAAGACCAAAAGACAACCCTCAGAATGGGAGAAAATATTTGCAAATGAAGCAACTGACAAAGGATTAATCTCCAAAATTTACAAGCAGCTCATGCAGCTCAATAACAAACAAACCAACAACCCAATCCAAAAATGGGCAGAAGCCCTAAATAGACACTTCTCCAAAGAAGATATACAGATTGCCAACAAACACATGAAAGAATGCTCAACATCATTAATCATTAGAGAAATGCAAATCAAAACTACAATGAGATATCATCTCACACCGGTCAGAATGGCCATCATCAAAAAATCTAGAAACAATAAATGCTGGAGAGGGTGTGGAGAAAAGGGAACACTCTTGCATTGTTTGTGGGAATGTAAATTGATACAGCCACTATGGAGATTATTTAGTTTTAAAGGAAGACCTGCTATTTTGTGTTTCTATTTTATTTTGTTTTGTTATTTAATGAGGATATACTATTAAGTTTGAATTGCAAAATAAAATCCAAGAACTTAAATTTAACAAAAGTATATATTGTTTCCTATGTGCCAAGCAGATTCCAAGCTCATTTCAGTCTCAGAACAGCCCTAGGCAATGGGAACTGTTTTCCCTCCTTTTACGTGTGAGGAAACTGAGTCACCAAGAAGTGAGGTGACTTGCCCAACATCCACAGCCTGTTCAGTGGTGGGCCTGGGCTTATAATCCAGGCAGGAAGCTCCAGAAGCTGCATGTTTTTAACCACTATCCACCACATGCTCTATTGGTAATTTAAAAATCTTTTTAAAAGCTCATTTAGTCTTGCTACAATAACCTGGGGAGATTTCTAAGGCACATTAGCCTGAAAAGCTGCTAGCAGAGACTTTGACTCTTAGATACCACACTGTCACTCACAAGTTAGAGTGGGAAAATCTGCTGTGGGGCTTTGTGGCCTGGAACTCTGGAGACCTGGAATGGGGTCCAGGACCAACTCAGATGCTGGCTTCCTGAGGAAACTCAGAGAGGTATGGCAGCATGCTGATGAAAGCACAGGCTCCAGCATTAGACAACCTTGCATTTCTAGACTGGCAATGGGACATATTAGCTAAGTAACTGTGGGTAAGTCACATAATCTCTTGGAGTCTCAGTTTCCCCCTCTAAAAAATAGGAGACAAGAATATTATCTCAATAGAATTGATCCAATGCTTAAATTAGTCAATGCCTCTCTGCTGCAGATTCTTTAATCACAAAACTGCAGTGTTGTGTTAGAGATCACGAAGTCCCATCTACCTAACAAATACTGTGATTCCATAATACTACAACTACAAGACAGTTGATTATAATACTGTACATAGTGCTTATGCTTTTCAAACATTTTCACACCTATGATCTGATTTGATACTCATTACTAATCTGCATAGTATTCAATCCCTATTTTATGGATGAGGAAATTGAGCCTGAGAGAGTTTATTTGGCTTGGCCAAGATCATATGTTGGCAGGTGACATGGCTGGCCCACAAACTCTGAGCTTTTGCTCCCTATCCAGGATTCTTATAATTTGCTGTGTTTCCACAGAAGACATGACGCCTGCATGCAATAAGCTTACAACACAAATGGAGAAAGTGAAAGAATGTGAAAAGGTAGAAATAAATACTAGTTGCTCCAAGATCCTGGAGAGAATGGAGTAGGTGCCTCTGGTTTGTATGTCAGGCAGCTTGCACTGAGGGGACCTCTTACGCATCCAATGATAGTGCAGCACCCAGGCTTGCTTGGAGCGCAGAAGCCAAGGTAGAGTTTCCATGAGGAGAATGAAGAAAAGAAAATGAGAGATATTTAACCAAAACATGGTTGCAGGAATGCTTGTAA
>NW_006789458.1:2942675-2963345 GCF_000442215.2 Lipotes vexillifer | reverse complement strand
AGGAATGCTTGTAACCAGTGAATGGTAATTGATGGCTCTGGAAGGGAAGAGAAGCGAAACAGTAGAGAGGATAGGAGATGCACATAATGAAAGTTTTCTCAAGGGCTGGCCTTGAGGTTGACATTATTTAATGTTAGTATCCATGACAGGTGTACCAGATTCTCTCTGTGCCATCCTTCCCTGGGCTCTCAATCCCTTGCCACTGCTATTGAGATCACTGATTTCATGGAACCCTCTTTGCTCTGCCACCTGAGGCTCACTGCTTGCAACTCAAGTCTTGGGTTCCTCCTGCCACCTGGAGTCCAATGACATGCCAACTTCTAGAATTTAGGATTTGGCTTCTGAAGCAACTGCTAAAAGGACTGGTAAATGTAATATGAAGTGCAGGGGAATTATCTCCCATGAGGAAAATTTTGGACCCATGGGAGACATGAGATGGAAGTGGGGCAGATAAATTCCCTCTCCTTTCCTCCCTCCAGTGAGCTATCCGGAGGCAGTTTCTCTGTACAGCCTGTCCAGAAACAGCCTGTGTGGCTGTGACTCTGTGGCTTATCATGAAGCAATTGCCAGTATGGTAACACATTGCCTTACATTATTTTCCATTATTCTATGCCTCACCTTCCTTTCCCTCACACTCACTGCCCTGGGGTTGCAGCTAAAATAAACATTAGCATGTAAGCCTTGTTCAAGTTCTAGGACAGCAGAAGTGGCAAAGTCATCATTGAAATTACCCAGTTAGTTAATATATCTAAAAATAGACATAAAAGACATAATTAGTCATGGAAATGTAAGTAGTCTGATAATGTAAGCAAAATGGTGAAAAGTCAATAAACTCAGAAATCAGAAACAGACTACAGATGGGAAATAAGCAGAAGGCTATCAGGGTGCCCCTCTGGCGCTCCAAGTAGGAGATAAATATCATGATGTTTAAAAGGCTAACATCATAGAAATGCCACCCCCCACTCCCCTATCCGCTTAAGATCCTTCAAAGACTCCCTTCTCGCAGTGAAGAATAAATTTCAAACATTTTTACATGATTCAAGAGAAAGGCTCTTCCAGATCTAACTTCTGAGAGTCCCACCTCCTCTTAATATGTAGGAAGCCACAAAAACATTACTCCCACCCTAACAATGAGAAAAAGAGTCAGATAATCAACAAAGCCATAATTATTCTTGAGCCAGAGAGCTGAGGTTGGAAGATAACCAGGTGAACTAAATTCCAAAAGGCAGAGTGTCCCTCTGAGGAGAGCCAGAAACACTTGAATTCTTTTATATTTAGCAGAGCATGGAAAAGAGAAATGGCCACTATAAAAGGAGGGAAGAGGAAAGCAGGTAATGTTCTGATCGGTTCTTAGAGTGTAGGCTAGTGTGACAGTCTAGAATTCCTGGGACCCCCAGACACAAGAGGACGAGAAGAGTTTGCACTCATTCTTAAGCACTTTTCCACAGGTTTCCTTCCACTGGATGCTCACAAGAAAGACTGGGAGCAGGAAAGGAGACGTGCACCCCAACCGGGCAGGGCACAAGCAAAAACCCTGCTCACAGAGTAGACTCTATTTTTTCATATGAAGCAAAAGCCTCAAGCTTCTGGGGAAGGGGCAAGAAATCTTCCCAGGAAAAGGTTCAGTGCCTCTGGGGAAACGTTAGATGCAAAAGCTATCTTCCCCTGGGAGGGGTGGAACCCTCTTGCACGTGGCCCTAGGAATAGGTAAACTTTCACTGAGGAATAGGTCAAAGCAAAATCCGTCATTGCTGTGATGGTAGACGTTTGAAATCCAGCTCTCTGGGGAGAAGGAAGTTCTGAATTGTAGTGTCTGCCCATTTCTGTGATGTAAATACTTCTACTGTGGCCAATTTAAAACTATCAAGATGATGTTAAATGACTCACACATTTATAAAAATTTAATAATCAGCTCCAGCACGCAACTGCATCTGACCCTGAAGAGGCAGCAGGAAACCCCATCCCCATGCCCAATCCCATGCTCATCATAAACTACAAGGAGAGTCAAATGGAAAAACCAGAAATAAAAAACAACAATTAAAAAAAAAAACAACCCAGCATCAACAATAAAGAATTTCTTTAATGGGCCTATCAACAGACTGAATTCAACACAGGGAGGGAAAATCATTAAATTTGAGATTGGTCAATAGAAATTATCCAAGCTAACTTACAAAGAAGATAGAAAGGAGTTAAGGTGGGGGGCACAGGGGGTAGTGTGGGGAGAGAAGAGACTAGAACAGTACATCTAACAGCTATGGGACAACATCAAATGATCTAACCAATGTATAACTGGAGTCCCAGAAGGAGGAGAGAAAGAAAGAGAATGGGAAGATCTAACTCCTGCATACTACCTCTGCCTCATCTACTGTCAATCTCCCTTTATATTTTAAAGCCACAGTAAAGTTCTTGAAGAGACCATATCCTCCTTGACTCCCAGGACCTTCAAACATCTATTCCTTTTTCTCTGTTAAGAGTACTTCTACTTCTCAGGTATTATTTCTCTAAGGAATTGTACACTGGGTCTCTAAACCCAGGTCGGGTGCCAGTCTGGTACGCCCCAGAGCATCCTGATTCACTCTCATCATATCAGATTATACCCCTGTGATTATTGTGTGCTCCTGAGCAGAAATGAGAGCTCCTTAAGGGCAGAGATCAAGACTTTTTGGACTTACACTGGATGTATGGAAGAAACGTTTAGGGATCTTAAGCATGGAAATACATTTTTTTTTCTCTAATATAAGAACAGAAATTTACCTGCTCTTTTTAGCAAAAGCTCTGTCCAAAGAGTGATGTTCAATGCTCATAACCTCTTGTGGTTCTTCAGACATTTCTAACATGTGTCTAGCACCCATTTTTAACTGAATATTTAAAAAAATCCAGACTTAATTGAGGAAAAATAAAAATAATAAACATTATAAAAATATTAAAACTGGCTCATTATAGATGGATTTATAGAATATTTGTCTCCAAAAAGGCATTAGCTATTTCCTAGTACTTTATGTTCATAGTTTTTTCTTTTCTAATGTTTAAATGTTATAAAACTTTCTCTCCCAGTAATAGAAATTAAAATCTGATAGCCTTTTTTATTTTTTCTGTTTCTAAAGTCAAAACCTAAAATAGGTAAAATTGGGGATTTAAAAAGAGTGTTCCTCACTCCCAATTATGCTGAAAATATGATTTTTAAAACAACTAGGTAAATGTATCCCTCTTGAAATTTTATTTGGGGCTCATATTAAAAACTTTCACACATACAAACACACACACACATACCTTCATATACTCACAAACACTTAGAATATCATAGGCCTATCCCAAGTATTGTCCAAAATGTTGTTCCATAAATCACTTGTTGAAAACTCAGAAGGCATTTACCCTTAGAAATAACATTATGTAAACATGGTATTTTGTTTCACAGACTAGTTCACAAGAGCCTATTTAACCCCAAATATAAAAAAACTACCTTCTAGAATGTTAGCCTCTCAAGTTCCTGTTGCATGTCCAAAATCTAGAACAGAACCCAGTATACGTTAAGGGGTTGGTAAGTATGTTGAATGAAGGATGCTGAATAAATAATAGTGTGAAACATTTGTTGCAGACTAAGTCTGCAGCAGACACTGTTCTAAAGAGTTTTCAAGGGTAATTTTAGGCCATTATCACAACCTTATAAGGTAGCATTTTTCAGATAATGAAAGTAAGAAACTGAGGAAATAAGGAAGATTAAATTTATGATTTAAGGAATTTGCTCTTGACCTGACATCTAGGAAGAGAGCCTCCTTCTAGGGTGCATGCTCTTAACTACTATACATACTGTGAAAATTAGTAAAAAGAAATCTCATTTAAAATGGTGTTGGGTTTTTTGATATTTAAAGCGTGTGTTTCCTTATTTATTTCATTTTGGATGACCTGTCCATTGGTGAAATTGGGGTGTTGAAGTCCCCTACTATTATTGTGTAACTGTTGATTTCCCCTTTTATGGCTGTTAGCATTTGACTTATGTATTGAAGTGCTCCTATGTTGGGTGCATAAATATTTACAATTGTTAATATCTTCTTCTTGGATAGATCCCTTGATCATTATGCAGTGTCCTCCTTTGTCTCTTGTAATAGTCTTTATTTTAAAGTCTATTTTGTCTGATATAAGAATTGCTACTCCAGCTTTCTTTTGATTTCCATTTGCATGGAGTATCTTTTTCCATCCCTTCACCTTCAGTCTGTATGTGCCCCTAGGTCTGAAGTGGGTCTCTTGTAGACAGCATATATAGGGGTCTTGTTTTTGTATCCATTCAGCCAGTGTATATCTTTCGGTTGGAGCATTTAATCCATTTACATTTAAGGTAATTATAGATATGTATGTTCCTATTACCATTTTCTTAATTGTTTTGGGTTTGTTTTTGCGGTCTTTTCCCATTTACATTTAAGGTAATTATAGATATGTATGTTCCTATTACCATTTTCTTAATTGTTTTGGGTTTGTTTTTGCAGGTCTTTTCCTTCTCTTGTGTTTCCTGCCTAGAGAAGTTCCTTTAGCATTTGTCGTAAACTGGTTTGGTGGTGCTGAATTCCCTTGTCTGTAAAGGTTTTAATTTCTCCGTCGAATCTGAATGAGATCCCTGCTGAGTAGAGTAATCTTGGTTGTAGGTTTTTCACTTTCAACACTTTAAATATGCCCTGCCGCTCCCTTCTGGCTTGCAGAGTTTCTGCTGAAAACAAACAACCCAATCCAAAAATGGGCAGAAGACCTAAATAGACACTTCTCCAAAGAAGATATACAGATTGCCAACAAACACATGAAAGGATGCTCAGCATCACTAATCATTAGAGAAATGCACATCAAAACTACAATGAGGTAACACCTCACACTGGTCAGAATGGCCATCTTCAAAAAATCTACCGAAAATAAATGCTGGAGAGGGTGTGGAGAAAAGGGAACCCTCTTGCACTGTTGGTGGGAATGTAAATTGATACAGCCACTATGGAGAACAGTATGGAGGTTCCTTAAAAAACTAAAAACAGAACTACCATAACATCCAGCAATCTCACCACTGGGCATATACCCTGAGAAAACCATAATTCAAAAAGAGGCATGTACCACAATGTTCACTGCAGCACTATTTACAATAGCCAGGACATGGAAGCAAGCTAAATGTCCATTGACAGATGAATGGATAAAGAAAATGTGGTGCATATATACAATGGAATATTAGACATAAAAGGAAACAAAATTGAGTTATTTGTAATGAGGTGGATGGACCTAGAGTCTGTCACACAGAGTGAAGTAAGTCAGAAAAACAAATACAGTATACTAACACATATATATGGAATCCAAAAAACAAAAAAAAAAAGGTTCTGATGAACCTAGGGGCAGGAAAGGAATAAAGATGCAGATGTAGAGAATGGACTTGAGGACACGGGGAAGGGGGAAGCATAATCTGGGCCAAAGTGAGAGAGTGGCATGGATTTATATATACTACCAAATGTAAAATAGATAGCTAGTGGGAGGCAGCTGCATAGCGCAGGGAAATCAGCTCGGTGCTTTGTGACCACCTAGAGGAGGTAGGGAGATGCAAGAGGGAGGGGATATGGGGATATATGTATACATATAGTTGATTCACTTTGTTATACAGCAGAAACTAACACAACATTGTAAAGCAATTATACTCCAATAAAGATGTTAAAAAAAAAAAAATGGAGTTGGGAGGCCAGCAGGGGAACTCTCAGGCCCTACCACTCCATGTCAATCACAGACCCATGAAGAAAAGACATACTTTGTATCTCCAACAGGTAGAAGGTTACTATTTTACTACCCAGCAAGAGGAAGGAAAAAAAAAAAAAAAAAAAACCTCCTTGCCAGCCAACAGCCCAATCAATTACAGGCTTTCCCAACTCAGCCAATGAAAAGCCACTACTTTGAATTCCCAGTTTCCTCCAGTGAACTCTTTGTTTAATAACAGGCCTGCCCAAGTCCTTCTCTAGAAAAGCACATTCCTCTCCTTTGTCATTTGGACTTGACTGTGGATTACCACAGATTAGATGTCCTGAATTGCAATTCTTTTCTGTTCCCGAGTTAACCTATTTTGCTGGTAAAATAACTGGCTGTTTTATTGCTTTAGGTCAACAATACTGTCTCTCTACTTTCAGTTTTAGGTCTTAAAAGCATAGAACCAGAACCTGAAGGCTGTTTAAAGAATGTAAGCTCCATAAGGGCAGGGCTGTCTGCTTGTCCAGTGATTTACCCAAGCACATCAGTGCTATATATAATAAGCACTCAATAAATATCTGATGAAGAAGTGAAAGGGAGTCTTTTTCCTTTTCCTGGGTATTGGGCCTATTCTAGGAATAAGAGTGAATTACATTAAAATGTCTGACATTTTCCTCATTCTCTTTTGTTGGGTATATTTCCCATTTAATTTTCTCCCAGGTGATCAGTTATGATACTGTCTGCCTTGTTCTAGCTATATAACTTATTCATTCTCAGATTAAAATCTAACTCCTAAAGCTAGAACTTCCTCTGTTACTGGGAGGGAGGAAAGCAATCTGATTTCAGGTCTTCCCAATAAAATGTAATTGAAAATGCCCTCCAGTCCTCTTAGGGATTTGCCAATAATGTATAGAATAATTGGATTTTAAAGAAATTGCTTACTGACTCCAACTGACTTATATATTTGGTACAATTTTGGGGGAAAGGGTCAAGTTTTCTAAGCTGTTTCTGTTTTTTGTAGCTTCCTCTTTTCCTCTACACAGTACTCTCAGATTGTTTGTCTCTAGACCCCTTAGGGGAGGCAGCCTACCTAATCCATGGTCCAGCAAAATGAAAGCTAGTGATAACCAAGAAACATTTCAAAACAGAGTTGAAATGAGCTTCTTTCCTAGCAACATATGGATTATATACCAGTTCCTACAATTTGATATTAGAAAATAATGGCATATAAATCTAAAATAACACAGCAATTATGCTAATTTACTTTTAAAAGTATGCTGTCAGTTATTTAGAAACACAGGTTCCCAAGCAGCTCATCACCAAAGGAGTACCTCTCTAAAGAAAACTGGTGGTGGTGATAGACAGACAGGAGGTGAGGATTATACATATATTTGCTTTAGCAAAAGAGATGCTGGATGATTCACTTCTGAATTACAATTCATACAGGACTTGAAACATAGTTATTGAGAAAATAATACACTGCTGATGTAAATATGTGGTATTGCACTATAGGTCAGCAAAACAACTCACAACAAATGAAATTAATTACCGTGAGCTAAAGTGAGAGCATTTTATAGTTAAAGCTAATAATATCAGTATTTGAAGACCAAGATGACCTCAGTGCAACACTAATAATGCAATATGAACTAAATGTCCTTCCCCTAAATCATCAGAAGTTAAACTGCTGGTGCTTGTGCAATATCACAGGAGTTCTGCAAGGTGTGGAGGCCAGTGAAATACTGCACTGGCATTCTCAGTAAGTTGTTTTGGCTTATAAAACCCAAATTTCAGTACTTTTAAAACATTCGCTTAATAGATTTAAAAACTGCCCATAAGAACTGCAGAAATGACCTATAATTTTGGGTCAGTTTTTTGGCCATCAGTACCCAGGAAGCTTTGGTCTATATTTTGATTACTCTTCTTAATGAGGAATGATCAACTCAAGAAATTTCCTCAGGAATAGGGAAAGTTTATCAACAGACTTTTGGTTTGTGCAAAACAGAGAGAATAGGAGATAAAACAACAACAACAACAACAAATCCTCCAGGCAACCAACTCCTACCCAGGCTGCCAAGGGTGGCTGGTCCCCCAGGACATCCTTCCTTTTTGCCTCTGGGGTTTCAGGATGCACAGAGCAGCCAGAAGGCACCTCCCCAAGATGGCAGGTGGTATCACAGCTGCTCTGGACTCTGGGCTCATAGTGCCTTGACCAGCCCAAATAGAGAGGGAGCTTGCAACCATGGGAATGAGGCAGAGGTGAAGACGCTTATTTTTGTATCCCCTGGCCAAGTACAGTGACTGGTACAAAATAGTTGCCTAATAAATATAGAACAAACAAATTGAGGCCTCAGCTTACTTTACCAGCACCATATCCATAAACCTGCATTCATCAGCTCATATGCTCTTTTCAACCACAGCTGTAGCAATGTATGAAGTAACTCTTTCCAGTCCAAGATTAATTCCTGCTCAATGCTTGGTGTCCCAACCCTCTTATACTCTTAGGACACGTAACATTGCCTCTGTGTCTACCTCAGCTTCTCCAGATTTATTTTGATTCTAAAAATCTCCTTCACAGAAATACATAGTTTTACAAAACCCCTTAGAAATTTATTAAATTATTTCATTATTTTACATAATATGATTAAGAGGGGAATTTTAAGTAAAAACATTTTATTTGAAATAAGTATATGTTTAAGGATTATAATATAAAATTCATTTTAAAAGTTCTTGAACCTAAAACTACTCTAGAAAACAAAGTCTATTAAAAAATATGATGAGTATTTGCAAAGTCTCTAAGTACCTCTCCATAAGACACTTAATGATTTCTCTTGAGCAGAGAGACCTGGCAGATCCCACCTTCAACTAGTGGTCCAAGTCCATACCGCCTGTGACAGGACAAACTGACAGCAGGTACCCCTCAACACAATGCACCAAGAATGACACTTGGGATTCCTGCCCCAAATATATAGCCTCAATCTAATCATGAGGAAACATCAGACAAACCCACACTGAGGACCATTATGTAAAACAATCGAGCGGTTCTCATCAAAACTGCCAACTCTGGGAATTCCCTGGAGGTCCAGTGGTTGGGACTCCATGCTTTTACTGCCAAGGGCCCCACTTCGATCCCTGGTCAGGGAACTAGGATCCCGCAAGCCGCATGGCATGGCCAAAAAAAAAGGAATAGAAAAAAAAAATTTTTTTTAAGTGTCAAGTTTGTGGATGGTGGAGAAATACTGAGGAACTGTCACAAATCAGGTTTCTCCACTCAAGGGAAATTATTAAGGGTCTAAAGACCACTAAAGAGACATGAGAACTAAATGCAGCATAGGCTCTTAGACCAGAATTAGAATATTAGGAGAAAAACTGGTGAAATTCCCATAGGGTCTAGAGATTAGTTTCTAGTATTGCATCAATACTAATTTTCTGGGTCAGATAACTGTATTGTGGTTTTGTAAGAGGCTGACATTGTGGGCAACTGGATGAAGGGTATATAGGCACTCTCAATTATTTTTGCATCTTTTTATAAGTCTAAAATTACTTCAAAATAAAAAACTAAATAAATGTAATTTTCCTATGTAACAAATGACAGCTCTTCAATTCATAAATTAAATTCTTACTGAATTAATTATGTAAGAAAAAGGGCAAAACTGGCCAATAACATTTTTCAAACATGTGTTCTAAAATGTATATTTGAAATTAAATCCATGTATAGAACAAAAACATATAAAAGAGCTTCATGATATTTTTTTGAATTCTTACTTTTTAACGTAAAGTTCCACTGTTACTTTTATAGATTCCTCATTTTGTTATTGACTATTTTTTAGAGCAATTAAAGATTCAGAGCGAAACTGAGGGGAAGATACAGACACTTCTCATACACATTTCCCACACGTTCATAGTCTCCCCCATTAGGCAACATCCTCCACTAGAGTGGTACGTTTGTTACAACTGATGAACCTACATTGGCACATCAAAATCACCCAAAGTCCACAGTTTACATTAGGGTTCACTCTTGGTGTTGTACATTCCATGGGTTTGGACAAATGCATAATGACATGTATCCATTTACAGTATCATACAGAGAAGTTTCACTGCCCTACAAAATACCTCTGTGCTCCACCTATCTACCCAACCCCAACCCCTGGCAACCACTGATCTTTTTCTTGTCTCCATATTTTTGCCTTTTTGAGAATATCACATAGTTGGAAATCATACAGTATATAATTTTTTCAGATTTGCTTCTTTCCCTTAGTAACATGCATTTGAGTTTCCTCCAGGTCTTTCCATGACCTGACAGCTCATTTCATTTTAGTGCTGAGGAATATTCCATTGTCTGGATGTACCACACTTTATCTATCCATTCACCTAGTGAAGGGCATCTTGGTTTCTTCCAAGTCGTGGCAATTATGAATAAAGTTGCTGTAGACATCCATGTGCAGGTTTTGTGGTGGACATAACTTTTAAACTCCCTTCGGTAAATACCAAGGAGCACCATTGTTGGACTGTATGTTTGGTTTTACAAAAAATTGCCAAACTGTCTTCCAGAGTGACTGTACCATTTTGCATTCCTACCAGCAATGAATTAAAGTTCCTTTTGCTACAAAGACTTATCAGCATTTGGTGGTGTCAGTGTTCCAGATTTTTGCCATTCGAATAGGTGGGTAGTGGTATCTCATTGCCGTTTTAACTTGCATTTCCCTGATGACATATGACATGGAGGATTTTTCATATGCTTATTTGCCATCTGTATCTCTTCTTTGGTATCTTTCAAGGTCTTTGGTCCATTTTTTAATTGGGTTGTTTGTTTTCTTGTTCTTGAACTTTAAGTGCTCTTTGTATATTTTGGGTAACAGTCCTTTATCACATATGCCTTTTGCAAATATTTTCTCTTAGTATGTGGCTTGTCTTCTAATTCTCTTGACATTGTCTTTCTCAAAGCAGAAGTTGTGAATTTTAATGAAGTCCATCTTACCAATTATTTCTTTCATGTATCATGCTTTTGATATAACTAAAAGGTCATCACCATTCCCAAGTTCATCAAGGTTATCTTCTAGGAGTTTTATAATTTTGCATTTTATATTTAGGTCTGTGATCCATACTGAGTTAATCTCATGTAAGATGTCTACATTCATTTTTCCCTATGTGGATGTCCAGTTGTTCCAGCATCATATTTTGAAAGGACTGTCTTTGCTCCACTGTACTGCCTTTGCTACTTTCTCAAAGGTTGGTTGACTATGTTTATGTGGGTCATATGTGGGTTTATGTGGGTCTATTTCTGGGCTCTCTATTCTGTTTCATAGATATATTTGTTTGTTCTTTCTTAAATACTACACTGTCTTAATTGCTGTAGGTTTATAGTAAGTTGGAAGTCAGGTAGGATCCAGTCCTCCAACGTTGTTCTTCATTATATTGAAATTGTTTTGGCTATTTTGGGTCTTTTGCCTCCCCATACAGAAACTTTAGAAGCAGCTTGTCCCCATCCACAAAATACCTTGCTGGGATTTTGATTGCACTTGTATTAATATACAGATCAAATTGGGAAGAACTGATATCTTGACGATATTGAGTCTTCTTTTTTTTTTTTTTCTTTTTCCTCCACTCTGTTTTAGATCCTATTCCCACAGAGGTCATTACAGAGTATTGAAGAGAGTTCCCTGTGCTATTCAGTAGGTTCTTATTAGTTACCTATTTTATATATAGTAGTGTGTACATGTCAATCCCAATCTCCCAATTTATCCCTCTCCCTGCTTTCTCCTGTGGTAACTACAAGTTTGTTTTCTATATCTGTGACTTTATTTCTGTTTTGTAGATAAGTTCATTTGTACCATTTCTTTAGATTCCACATATAAGTGATATCATATGATATCTGTCTTTCTCTGTCTGACTTACTTCACTCAGTATGACAAGCTCTAGGTCCATCCATGTCACTGCAAAAGGCATTATTTCATTTTTTTATGGCTGAGTAATATTCCATTGTATATATGTACCACATATTCTTTATCCATTCCTCCATCAATGGACATTTAGGCTGCTTCCATATCCTGGCTGTTGTAAATAGTGCTGCAATGAACATTAGAGTGCATGTATCCTTTTTTTTTTTTTGCGGTACGCGGCCCTCTCACTGTTCTGGCCTCTCCCGTTGCGGAGCACAGGCTCCGGATGCGCAGGCTCAGCGGCCATGGCTCACGGGCCTAGCTGCTCCGCGGCACGTGGGATCTTCCCGGACCAGGACACGAACCCGTGTCCCCTGCATTGGCAGGTGGACTCTCAACCACTGCGCCACCAGGGAAGCCCCATGTATCCTTTTTAATTATGTTTTTCACTGGATATATGCCCAGGAGTGGGATTGGTGGATCATATGTAGCTCTATTTTTAGTTTTTTAATGAATCTCCATACTTTTCTCCATAGTGGCTGTATCAATTTACATTCCCACCAAGAGTATAGGAAGGTTCCCTTTTCTCCACACACTCTCCAGCATTTATTATTTGAGATTTTTTTGATGATAGTCTTTCTAACTGGTGCGAGCTGATACCTCACTGTAGTTTTGATTTGCATTTCTCTAATAATTAGTGATGCTGAGCATCTTTTCATGTGCCTCTTGGCCATCTGTATTTCTTCTTTGGAGAAATGTCTATTTAGATCTTCTCCCCATTTGGGGGGTTGGGTTGTTTGTTTTTTTGATATAGAGCTGCAGAAGCTGTTTGTTTTTTGTAGATTAATCCCTTGTCGGTTGCTTCATTTGCAAATATTTTCTCCCATTCTGTGGGTTGTATTTTTGTTTTGTTTATGGTTTCCTTTGCTGTGCAAAAGCTTTTAAGTTTAATTAGGTCCCATATGTTTATTTTTGTTTTTACTTCCATTACTCTAGAAGGTGGATCAAAAAAGATCTTGCTGTGATTTATGTCAGAGAGTGTTCTGCCTATGTTTTCCTCTAAGAGTTTTATAGTATCTGGTCCTACATTTAGATCTTTAATCCATTTTGAGTTTATTTTCATGTACGGTGTTAGGTAGCATTTTAATTTCATTCTTTATAGGTAGCTGTCCAATTTTCCCAGCACCATATATTGAAGAGACTGTCTTTTCTCCATTGTATATTCTCGCCTCCTTTGTCATAGATTAGGTGACCATAGGCATGTGGGTTTATCTCTAGACTTTCTATCCTTTTCCATTGATCTATGTTTCTGTTTTTTTGTGCCAGTAGCATACTGTTTTGATTACTGTAACTTTGTAGTATAGTCTGAAGTCAGGGAGTCTGATTTCTCCAGCTCTATTTTTCTTTCTCAAGATTGCCTTGGCTATACGGGGCCTTTTGTGTTTCCATACAAATTGCAAAATTTTCTGTTCTGATTGTGAAAAATGCTATTGGTAATTTGATAGGGATTGCATTGAATCTGTAGATTACTTTGGGTAGTATAGTCATTTTGACAATATTGATTCTTCCAATCCAAGAACAAGGTATGGCTCTCTATCTGTTTGTGTCATCTTTGATTTCTTTCATCAGTATCTTATAGTTTTCTGAGTACAGGTCTTTTGCCTCCTTAGGTAGGTTTATTCTTAGGTATTTTATTCTTCTTGATGTGATGGTAAATGGGATTGTTTCCTTAATTTCTCTTTCTGATCTTTCATTGTTAGTGTATAGGAATGCAAGAGACTTCTGTGTATTTATTTTGTACCCTGAAAATTTACCAAATTCATTGATGAGCTCTAATAGTTTTCTAGTAGCATATTTAGGATTTTCTATGTATCATGCCATCTGCAAACAGTGACAGTTTTACTTCTTTTCCAATTTGAATTCCTTTTATCTCTTTTTTTTCTCTGATTGTCATGGCTAGGGCTTCCAAAACTATGTTGAATGAAAATGGCTAGAGTGGACATCCTTGTTTTCTTCCTGATCTTAGAGGAAATGCATTCAATTTTTCACCGTTGAGGATGATGTTTGCTGTGCGTTTGTCGTCTATGGCCTTTATTATGTTGAAGTAGCTTCCCTCTATGCCCTCTACGCCCTCTGATAAAAACTTCTGGAGAGTTTTTATCATAAATGGGTGTTGAATTTTGTCACAAGCTTTTTCTGCATCTATTGAGATGATCATATGGTTTTTATTCTTCAGTTTGTTAATGTGGCATATCACAGTGATTGATTTGCAGATATTGAAAAATCCTTGCATCCCTGGGATAAATTCCACTTGATCATGGTGTATGATCCTTTTAATGTGTTGTTGGATTCAGTTTGCTAGTATTTTGTTGAGGATTTTTACATCTATATTTATCAATGATATTGGCCTGTAATTTTCTTTTTTTGTGATATCTTTGTCTGGTTTTGGTATCATGGTGATGGTGGCCTTGTAGAATGAGCTTGGGAGTGTTCCTCCCTCTGCAATTTTTGGGAAGAGTTTGAGAAGGATAGGTGTTAACTCTTCTCTAAATGTTTGACAGAATTCACCTGTGAAGCCATCTGGACTTTTGTTTGTTGGAAGATTTTTAATCCGTTTCAATTTCAGTACATGTGATTGTTCTGTTCGTATTTTCTATTTCTTCCTTTTCAGTCTTGGAAGGTTATACCTTTCTAGGAATTTGTCCATTTCTTCTTGGTTGTCCATTTTATTGGCAAATAGTTGCTTGTAGTAGTCTCTTATGATCCTTTGTATATCTGTTGTGTCCATTGTAACTGATGCTTTTTCATTTCTAATTTTATTGATTTGAGTCCTCTCCCTTTTTTTATGAGTCTGGCTAAAGATTTATCAATTTTATTTATCTTCTCAAAGAACCAACTTTTAGTTTCATCCATCTTTGCTATTGTTTTCTTCACCTCTATTTCATTTATTTCTGCTGTGATCTTCATGATTTCTTTCCTTCTACTAACTTTAGGTTTTGTTTGTTTTTCTATCTCTAGTTGTAAGTTGTAGTTGTTTTTCTATCTTTAGGTGTAAGGTTAGGCTGTTTACTTGAGATTTTTCTTGTTTCCTGAGGTAAGATTGTATTGCTGTAAACTTCCCTCTTAGAACTGCTTTTGCTGCATCCCATAGGTTTTGGATTGTGGTGTTTTTATTGTCATTTGTCTCTAGGTATTTTTTTTGATTTCCTCTTTGATTTCTTCAGTAATCCTTTGGTTATTTAGTAACATATTGTTTAGTCTCCATGTGTTTGTGTTTTTTACAGTTTTTTTCCTGTAATTGATTTCTAATCTCATAGTCTGTAGTTTGAAAAGATGCTTGATATGATTTCAATTTTCTTAAATTTACACAGGCTTGATTTTTGGCCCAAGAGGTGATCTATCCTAGAGAATGTTCCATGTGTACTTGAGAAGAAAGTGTATTCCGCTGCTTTCGGATGGAATGTCCTATAGATATCAGTTAAGTCTATCTGGTCTAATGTGCCATTTAAGGCTTGTGTTTCCTTATTAATTTTCTGTCTGGATGATCTGTCCATTGGTGTAAGTGGGGTGTTAAAAATCCCCCACTATTATTGTGTTACTGTCAATTTCCCCTTTAATGGATGTTAGCATTTGGCTTATAAATTGAGGTGCTCCTACGTTTGGTGCATATAATTTACAATTTTTATACCTTCTTGGATTGATCCCTTGATCATTATGTAGTGCCCTTCCTTATCTCTTACAACAGTCTTTATTTTAAAGTCTATTTTGTCTGATATGAGTATTGCTACTTCAGCTTTCTTTGGATTTCCATTTGCATGGCATATCTTTTTCCATCCCCTCACTTTCAGTCTGTATGTGTCCCTAGGTCTGAAGTGGGTCTCTGTAGATAGCATATCCATTCAGCCAGTCTATGTCTTTTGGATGGAGCATTTAATCCATTTGCATTTAAGGTAATTATCAATATGTATATTCCTACTGCCATTTTCTTAACTGTTTGGGGTTTTATTTTTTCTTCCCTTACTCTTTTGTTGCCTTCTCTTGTGGTTTGATGATCATCCTTAGTGTTGTGTTTGCGTTGCTTTTTCTTTCTTGTTTGTGTATCTATTGTAGTTTTTGGGTTTGCTATTCCCATGAGGTTTTAATTTAGCAGTCTATATATGTACAAGGTTGTTTTAATTTGCTAGTCTCTTTCCCGCCTACGAAAGTTCCTTTAGCATTTGTTGTAAAACTGATTTCATGGTGATGAATTCTCTTAGCTTTTGCTTGTCTGTAAAGCTTTGGTTTTCTCCGTCAAATCTGAATGAGAGCCTTGCTGGGTAGAGTATTCTTGGTTGTAGGTTTTTCTCTTTCATCACTTGAAATGTATCATGCCACTCTCTTTCTGGCCTGCTGAGTTTCTGCTGAAAAATCAGCTGATAATAATAATCAGGATTCCCTCATGTTATTTGTTGCTTTTCCCTTGTTGCTTTTAACAGTTTTTCTTTGTCTTTAATTTTTGCCAGTTTGATTAATACGTGTCTTGGCATGTTCCTCCTTGGGTTCATCCACTGTGGGATTCTCTGTGCTTCCTGGACTTAGTAAGTGTTTCCTTTCTCATGTTAGGGAAGTTTCTGGCTAAAATATCTTCAGTTATTTTCTCAGGCTCTTTCTCTTTCTCTTCTCCTTCTGGTACCCCTGGTTGGTGTGCTTATTATTATCCCGGAGATCTCTGAGACTGTCCTCATTTCTTTTCATTCCTTTTTCTTTATTCTGTTCTGTGGCAGTGATCTCCACCACTGTCTTCCACCTCACTTATTCATTCTTCTGCCTCAGTTATACTGCTATTGATTCCTTCTACTGCATTTTTCATTTCAATTATTGTATTGTTCATCTATTTGTTTGTACTTTAAATCTTCTAGCTCCTTGTTAAACATTTCTTGTATCTTCTTGATTTATCCCTCCACTCTTTTTCCAAGATTTTGGATCATCTTTACTATCATTACTCTGAATTCTTTTTCAGGTAGATTGCCTATCTCCTCTTCATTTAGCTGTTCTTGTAGGTTTTTACCTTGTTCCTTCTTTTGTAACATATTTCTCTGTCATCTCATTTTGTCTAACTTTCTGTGTTTGTGGTGTCCTTTCCACAGGCTGCATGATTGTAGTTCTCTTGCTTCTGGTGTCTGCTCCCTGGTGGGTGAGTTTGGTCCAGGGGCTTATGCAGCCTTCCTGGTGGAAGAGACTGGTGCCTGCCCTCTCATGGGTGCAGCTGGGTCTTGTCCCTGTGATGGGCAGGGCCACGTCAAGGGGTGTGTTTTGAGGCGGATGTGAGCTCAGTACAACTTTAGGCAGCCTGTCTTCTGATGGGTGGGGCTGTATTCCTATCTTGGTGGTTGTTTGGCCTGAGGTTTTCCAGCTTTGAAGCTGCAGGTTGTTGGGTGGGGCTGGGTCTTCGTGCCAAAATATGGACCTCCAGAAGATCTTACTCCAATCAATATTCCCTGGGGCTTCTGCTACCAGTGTTCTTGCCCTCATGGTGAGCAACAGTCGACCTTCACCTCTCCAGGACACCCTCTAAGACTGCTAGGTAGGTGTAGCCCAGGTTGCTATTGAGGTACTGCTTTGTGCCGGGTCCCAGTGCATGTGAGACCTTGTTTGTGCCATCCAAGGGTTTAGTCTGTTTCTCCCAGCCCTATGGAGTTCCTGCACTCAAGCCCTGCTGGCCTTCATGGCTAAATGGTCTGGGGGTTCTTCTACCCAATTCCAGACCCTCAGACTGTCTTGGAGGGCTATTTTAATATTTTAATATTTTTTGGTGCAAGGGTTGTTTTTAGTATAGATGCTTGCCACCTCTTCCTCAGCATACGCTGGCCATTATCCCCTTTACAGGAGGTGTGACTGATGCTGTGGTAAACAGAGCCAGTACTGGATATTGAGCAGGGCCTCCCCTTTGCTCTGTGGTTGTCACTGCCCTGTCAGACATGGGGTCTGCTCCCTAGTTGTTGGAGTAGAGGCCCTCAGATCTGTTTCTTAGCTGTGTTTCTGATCTGCGGTGTGAGGTAGGTAGGACTGGAGTACTCCCACTGGGAGGGAAGCCTCTGAGTATTCCTCCTCTGGACCTGTTCACCTGTGGCTGTGCTCTGTTATGTCACTTTTCACCTCTTGTGCGAGCTCTCTTACACTGTTGTTGGCACTGCTCTAGGCCCCACCTTAACTGTGGGTATGCCGGCAGTTGGCGCTGGTGTCTCTCAGACGTTGTTTTCACCAGGCCACCAGCATAGAACCACTGAAGTCAGGTCCTGGGATTGTAGTAATCATGGATTGGACCCACTATGGGTGCTATGGGGGCAGCTCTGACTCTAGTCTGGCCCAACACCCATGTGTATGTGCCGACAAAATCTACAGCTGCTAAAGCTAGGCCCATCTTGGTTGCAGGAGCACTGGCTGTTCATTCAGATGCTCTGTAGGCACTGAGTTTACAAAGCCAGTCACAGCATTGTCAATTCATGGTTTGAACAGCTGTGTGGAGAGGTTTCAGCTTTTCTTTCTTAGTTGCATGGTCCCTAGGGCTCAGTTGTGGTTTCAGCCCCACCTCTGTTTGTGGGCCACCCATAGGGGTCTGCTGTCAAGGCTTCCCTGGAGCACAGGAGTCCACCCCGGCAAGGAGGGGTTGTGGCAGCAGCACGGTGGCTGGGGTCACAGGACCCCTGGCAGCAACAGGCATTAGGGGGAGCTGGCGGCCAGGGGCACAAGAGAGTCGGCCCCAGTGGGGGCTCTTGCTAATACCCAGCCACAGGCGTGGGTGAGCCAGCCCTAGTGTTGATGAGGCACGTGGGGAAGCTGGCCCCGGTGGTGACAAGGCATGTGAGGGAGCCAGCCGTCGTGGGCACAAGAGAGCCAGCCCTTGTGGGGAGGGGGGCCTCCTAGCACCCAGCCACAGGCAGGAGAGAGCAGGCCCCAGAGGGATTCCCCTAGTGCCTGGCTGCCAGCGTGATAGAACCGGCCCTGGTGGGGCCCCTCCTAGTGCCCGGCCCCCTGCACAAGAGGCTAGCCCTGGCAGGGGCTCCTCCTTGCACCCGGCTGCTGGCTTGAGAGGGCTGGCTCCAGCAGGGGCCCTTACTAGTGCCCAGGGAGGCAGGGGTGGCACATGGGGAGAGAGCCTGCAATGGCAGCTCTGCCCCTTACACATCACGTAACAATGGTGCTTTGCTTCTATGGCAGTCTGGGTTTCTTCCACAGGCATTTCTGGTTGCAGTGTCCTCACTCCCGTCCCCTCAGGCTGTCTCCTTATAGCCAACAGCAGTCCTATACCCAGGTTTGCTCTCCAAACCCCACATTCCAGCACACAGCCCCCATCCTCACTGGGGACACATCTAGGGCTGGGGCACACAGGGCTGTGGCACGAACCGTCTGTGTAGGTCTCACTCTGTCTTGCCTGCCACAGAACGGTTGCTGCACTCTCTTCCGATAGCCCCGAAGCTTCCCTTCTGTCCCAACTGATCTCCCCACCAGTGAGGGGGCTTCTCCAGATGCAGGAACCACTCCTCTCCTCAAGCTCCACCCCAGGGCTCCCGTTCACATCCTGCTTCCTCTCCTCTTCTTTCCCCCTTCTTCTTTCTTTCATCCTACCAGGTTATGGGGGACCTTTCTTGTTCTTTTTGGTGTCCAAGGTCCTCTGCCAGTGTTCAGCCAGTGCTCTGTGAGACTTGTTCCATCTGTAGATGTATTCTTTTTTTTTTTTTTTTTTTTTTTTGCGGTACGCGGACCTCTCACTGTTGTGGCCTCTCCCGTTGCGGAGCACAGGCTCCGGACGCGCAGGCTCAGCGGCCATGGCTCACGGGCCCAGCCGCTCCGCGGCATGTGGGATCTTCCTGGACCCAGGCATGAACCCGTGTCCCCTGCATCGGCAGGAGGACTCTCAACCACTGCACCACCAGGATGTATTTTTGATGCATCTGTGGGGAGAGATGAACTCCACATCCTCCTACTCCTCCACCATCTTGACCTCCTTTGATATTGAGTCTCCTTATCCATTAACCTGAATATCTATTTATTAGTTCTTCTTTAATTTCATTCATCAGAGTTTTATAGTTTTCCTCATCTAGATCTTGTACATAATTTGTTAGATTTATACCAAAACTTTTCATTTTAGGGGGGCTAATGTAAATGGTATTGTGTTTTTAATTTCAAATTCCACTTGTTCATTGCTGGTATATAGGAAAGCAAATAACTTTCAGGTATTAACCTTGTACCTTGCAACCTTGCCATAACTGCTTTTTAGTTCCAAGAATTTTTCATCAATTCTCTCAGATTTTCTACATAGATGATCATGTCATCTTGCAATCAAGAAAGGTTTTTTTCCCTCTTCCTTCCCAGTCTTTATACCTTTTATTTCCTTTTCTTGTCTTATTGCATTACTTCCAGTATGATGTTGAAAAGGATGGGTAAAAGGGAATAACCTTGACTTACACCTGATCAATGGGGAAAGCTTTGAGTTTCTCACCATTAAGTATAATGTTAGCTGTAGGTTGTTTTTTTTTTAAGATATTCTTTATCAAGTTGAGAAAGTTCCCCTCTATTTCTAGTTTACCGAGAGTTTTTTAAAATCATGAATGTGTTTGGATTTTGTCAAAAGCTTTTTCTGCATCTATTAATGTGATCATGTGATTTTTCTTTTTTAGCTTATTGATGTGACAGATTACATTTAATTTTCAAATAATAAACCAGCCATGCATACTTAGAATAAATCCTACTTGACTGTGGTGTGGAATTCTTTTTAAATGCTGTTGGATTCTATTTGCCAATATTTTGTTTTTTCAAGCACTTCTCAGAAAATAATGAACAGTCCTCCAAAATTTAATGCTGAATTAGATAAAAATCAATACTTTACTTCTTATTTTTAACCCTAGTTTTCAAGGAATAAAATTTCTATTAAAGATAAAGATCATTGCGAGGTAGTTTATAAAATAATTACCAATTCTAAACTAATAATTAGTTTGTTACATTTCAGTCAGCAGCTTCATGTCATCATTCAATGGGTTTTTAAATTATTTATTTATTAATTATTATTATCTTTTTTTTTTTTTTCTTTTGGCTGTGTTGGGTCTTCGTTGCTGTTCGT
>NW_006789458.1:2932129-2941594 GCF_000442215.2 Lipotes vexillifer | reverse complement strand
TATTTTTTTTTTTTTTTTTTTTTTTTTCTTTTGGCTGTGTTGGGTCTTCGTTGCTGTTCGTGTGCTTTCCTCTAGTTGCAGCGAGCCAGGGCTACTCTTCATTGCGGTACATGGGCTTCTCTTGTTGTGGAGCACAGGCTCTAGGCACACGGGCTTCAGTAGTTGTGGTACATGGGCTCAGTGCTCATGGGCTCTAGAGTGCAGGCTCAGTAGCTGTGGTGCACGGGCTTAGTTGCTCCACAGCATGTGGGATCTTCCCGGACCAGGGATCGAACCCATGTCTCCTGCATTGACAGGCGGATTCTTAACCACTGTGCCACCAGGGAAGTCCCCATTCAATGGTTTTTATGTATATAATTTAAACAATACACTACCATAAGAAACTTTTTAAAATGTGAAAGTATATAACCAAAAAAACAACCAGGATTTCTGGGGGTTGGTGACATAATACTAAATCACATGAGAACACATGAGTGTGTTCAGCCCATTTCCTCTAGCTCTAGGGCTTGCTCCGTCTGTATACACTGTGGAGTTCTCACGTGGTTCTACTTTCTAGGGAGAAATATATGACTCAATACTTATTTTAAAATATAACTAGAAAGAAATACCATTGCTATCTTTAGCCTGAATTCCCTGGTGTGCTTTGTGGACACCAGGGGTTCCAAACTACCAGCTGGAAAATGTAACTATCCTGACTTTATAACTTTAATAACTTTGACAATCAGAATTTAATAAATTCACATCTACTGCAACTCAAAAAATTCTCTTTTCCAAAATGCCCCTCCCAATACATCTACCCACCACCAGTTGGTTGGTCTGTCTCTTGCTTTCTCTTGCTTCCCTCTTTTCTGTGCATCCAAATCTTATGAAAAAGTGGTTTAAATTTGCTATTTCAATTTTTCAACTCACACTAAGTTTTCAATCCATATTATATGATTTCTGTACCCACTCTTCCAGTACAAATATTTTTGTTAACATAACCAGTGTTGTCCATGTCACTAAGTCCAGTGGATACTTTTCAGTCTTATTTAATCACTCAGCAGCATCTGGTAGATCACCTCCTCTTTCCTGAAGTATTTCCATCTGTCAGCATGCATGATAACAAGCCTTTTCAGTTTCTAGTTATTTCTCAGGTTACCTTACCTTTAAAACTTTTGATGTTCTTTAGGATTCACTAAGCCCATCTTCCTTCTCACTTTATTTCTCTAGGTGACCTCATTTACTCCCAAGGTTTCTAATATCCTCTGTAAGCCAGTGGGGATTTCTATCTCCAGCCCAGTCCTCACTCCTGAGCTTAGTCCCTTGTGTCCCCATGCATATTCAACATATCCATTTGTACAATGCTCTTGAACATTAAATTCAACAGGGTCGAAACCTAACACTTGGTCTTATCCCAAACCCAGGCCATCTCAACCACAAACCTGCTTATTTTGTGTATTTTCTATTCTCACTAAGTACTACCACTATGTACATATTGCTCATGTCAGAAATATGGATATGCACTCTTCTCTACCCAACATAGCCAATCAGTCATTAAGTCCTGTTGATTTCACCTCCTATATATTTCACCAATCTGTTTACTTCCAGCATCATTATTATCAGTTCAATCTAAGCCATCATCATCACTTGACTAACTGCTCCAGTAGCTCCCTAACTGGTCTTGTGTAAACACCATGGCTCTGCTCCAGTCCATTATCTACTCTGGAGCTGGAATGCTATTTTTAAAATGCAAATTTGATCACATAATTGTCCTTTGTTTTTAAAAAAATCTTTTAATATCTTCCTTTTAGTAAAAGGATAAAGTGAAAAGTCTACAATAAAAACTTAAAGGCCTTGTCTTTATCCAGCACTCACCTGCCTCTCCAACCTTATCACATGCTATTTTTTCCATTATTCTTTATGTTAAACACAGTTTCTTTCCTTCTTTAAATGTCCTATCTCAGGACCTTCAATTTACAGTTTTCTTTTCTCTAGAAGAGGAGCTGGCAAACATTTTTAGGAGAGGGCGAGATAGTAAATATTTTAGGCTTTGTGAGCCAATAAATAGGCCAGTCTCTGACTCACCTATACTCAACTCTGACATTGTAGGGTGAAAGGAGCCACAGATAACATGTAAACAAATGAGCATGACTATGTTCCTGAGCCATACAAAATGGGCTTGGGCTGGGGTACAATTTGCCAGCTCCTGCCCTAGGACTAATAATCCCTATACTGTCACTCATAGATTCATTTCAAGTGTCATTTTTTTCATTGAAACTTCTTCTGATCAGGGTAAGTCACCTTATTAAATGTGCTTATACCACAAAGTATATTTTACTTTCATATAACTAATCATTACTGCAATTAATTAGATATCTGTGAAATTCTCTTGTCAATATCCATCTTCCCTGTAAGGCTGTAAACTCCATTAGACTAGGAATTATATTTACTTTGCTTTTTTATTCCCAGCATGTGGTGGAGAACATGACACATGGTAGCAATCAATAAATATTTGTTGAATGAATGAATTTACTATCATTCATATCAATGAATGAATGATTAATTTACTATATGACCTTCAGTTGGCAACTTTATCTTTCTGAGCCTTAGTTTTCCACCTGGAAAGGAAGATGATAATAACAACTACTTCCCAGGTTTGTTTCAGGTAAGAAAACATGCGTGAGGTGAATTTTGTGAACTCTAAAACAATATACAGATGTAAGAAAAGAAATATTAGAAAGATGAGTTGGTTGCATAGTACAGGAGCAAATTATAGCCCAAGGTCCAAATCTTTTCACTCATTTTGTTGGTCTTCTAGCTAAGAATGGTTTTTGTCTTTTTAAAGGGTTGTAAAAAAAAGCAAAAACAAAACAAAGACTACGTGACAGAGACTACTCGTGGCCCAGGAAGCCTAAAATATTTTACTCTCTGGTCCTTTACAGAAATAGTTTGCTGATCTCTGGCTTAGAAAATAAATGAATGATTAATTCTTTATAAATATACTCATATTTTAATATTTGGTGTCATTTTCTGACTACCTTTCTTCTCTTCAATAGAGAAAGTGATCAAATTTATAAACATTCCTCCTCCCCCTGCCGAGGGACTCTATGTTTACTTTAAATTAAAAAATAATGACAAAAGGAGTATTTAAATATTTTCTTTTCCCCTCAGTTATATGAACAATTGGTTTTGAAACAGAGTAGGCCTGGGGTGTCTGGGGATGGGATAGAAATGGGGAGATGGATGCCAAGAAAACTATCTCCACTGGAAGGTTAACTGCTATTATGTATGTGATTGCTGAGATTTTTTTTCCTGGGTAATTCATCACTGTATAGAAATTAGGAATGACACATTTATAGTAAATATAAGGGACTGTGTTTTTCACACACAAAAAAAATACTGCACAAAAAAGGAAAGGAATTTGGAATCAAAAGATCATGAAACAAGTTTGAACTCTACCAACTTACTCAATATGGCACTTTGAGCAAATACATTAGTATCTCTCAGCTTGAGCTTCTCCATCTAGCAAAAGAGAGTAAATACTGATTCCATTTAGTAGGTGGCTATAATGAGCCAGGTGCTTTACATATATTATATTTGATCTTTATATCAAACTGCAAAGTGGCTACTGTTAGCTCCAATATATAGATGAAGAAACTGATGCTCAGAGAGGTTGAGTAACTTGCTCAAAGTACACTACTAGGAAGAACCAAAGGGTCTGGGGTCAAATTCTGACTCTAGCAATATATTTAACCTTCTTGGGCCTTACATGCTTTATCCTACAAAAATACATACAAAACCTAATTTCTAGAAGAGAAGTTTTGAAATTCCTGCATATTACATTACCAGCTTGCACCTTAAAGGTAGATGGTTTTCCTACAATGTTCTATATTAAATCTACTTCTGTGTCTTTAGAGAATAGTAAAGAGGGAATGTGCTCTCCTCTCTGTGTATTATAAGAGCAACCTAAATTGAGAAAGCATAAATATATAGAAATATTAGATTTTAAGCATGTTCCTTGAGTACCATAGTAACCATGAATTCTATTTATTCCACAGCAATTCCCATCCTGTTTTTGAACCAAACACATTCAATAGGTGGCACATCAGTTGATTATTAAGTCTTTATTACCTTTGCTTCATTATCTCATGTAGTCTTCCATGCTGGACACACTGTTCCTCCAATTCATCATTTCTTCTCTGTAACTTTTCCAGTTTGTCACATGTATATCTTTTTTCTTGACTGAGCTGAGCTATTTCAGATCTAGAGAGGTGTAAACACAGAAGTGACAGATGTTAAAGGTTCTTATTACCAGAGCGTGTTTTTATTGTATAACCTTATCATTTTCTTGAACTCTGTACTTAAACATAACAGTGTCAATAAAAATTATTTTATGTAAAATAAAATATTTCAGAAATTACAGAATGTCTAGTAGAAGGATATACACACTGCAGGAACTCAACTGGTAGACAGATAAAGGAATAACAACTTCAACAGAGAGAATTTTTTCAAGGAACAAGACAAAAATGATAATAATCAAATCCCGTTTTTAAAAAGACAACTATTAATTTACCAAAAATTTAGTGAGTATCTATTACAGGCCAGCTACCATGCTGTTACAGGAACAACCCCAGGTCTAATTTCTGACAGAGTTGTTTCTTTTAATTAACATAGCTAATTTAATGGTATATGATTAAAATCATATAGTTTTAAAAAATGGTGGGGCTTCCCTGGTGGCGCAGTGGTTGAGAGTCCGCCTGCCGATGCAGGGGACACCGGTTCGTGCCTCGGTCCGGGAAGATCCCATGTGCCGTGGAGCGGCTGGGCCCCTGAGCCATGGCCGCTGAGCCTGCGCGTCCGGAGCCTGTGCTCCGCAACGGGAGAGGCCACAACAGTGAGAGGCCCGCGTACCGCAAAAAAAAAAAATGGTGGTTCTCTGCCCCCCGACTCCACCTCCAGCTTGTCAATGTAATTACTAATATTTCAGTTTGTAGTTAAATCAGTATCAGTTTTATGTCATAACAGCTACATAAATATTGGTCCTTGTTGTCTAAGGAGTATATTATGATTACACATGCGTTTGTGTACATTTATTTTCCCTAAACAAGTGGGCTTTAGTGTAGAATGACCGAGTGGCAAGCCATCTTTTCTGATGGGAGATTCCCAATATTATCAGCATCCGTAATTCTTTCCCCTGTGGCCATTCTGTTTCTCAAAAGAAGGATTCTCCATTTTCCTGCTTGTGTACAACCCTAACCATCAGTGGTCTAGGAGCTGGTTGGAAATAGAGGGGTGGTGTACTCACCTTTCAGAATGTAGACTTTTAATTAATTCCTCTATTCTAATTTCAGTGCAGCTATTTTCACCAGTGCCTGCTGGTTTAATCTCTTCAGAGGGGAAGCTCCTAGTTTTCTGGGTGGAGGAGGGATAGTCACCTGGCTGCATGGGGTGGGGGTAGAACTGTCAACTTTGGCTTCAGTCCTATATTCCACTCCTGCCTTCTAAGTCTTTCTGGGATCCTGAGAGCAGATCAGCTTGCTTCACATACAAGTATCCCTGTCTGCAGACATTTAAGACTCACCTTCCTCCATTTGCTAAGTGAGGTATCATTCCCCCAATTTTCTTTCTGTTTTCACATTATTTCATTTGGGATTACAGATATCTCTCTACTTTGGTGATGATTGGTGTTTGTCAGGAAATAATGTTACTTCTTCAGTGTCTTGGATGGCCATTTCAAGGCTCAAAATTTGAAGCTAAGAGAGACATCTGTCCAAGAAAAATTGTACTTTGTCCTTGATTTAATTAAACATTACTCCTTAGTCCACCATCTCCTCATACTCCACTGCCTCATAGGTTAGAACTGAAAGCTGAGAAGTCTGGCACATTAAAATACAAGTAGTTAACAACTGGTTCGTTTCTTGAGGTTTATGTGAGATGCTTGATGTAAAATTATTTCCCTCCAAAGAAAGGATTCCTCCATTAGGTGACATAGCCTTTTTTTTTTTTTTTTCCTGGAAAAGATTTGGATTTGCTAAGGGAATTTATCCCAAGGACCAAGCTGCTTCACGTGGCATGAAGCGATCGCTCGCTTTTAGTTCACCTCATTCCTCATTTTGTTTTCACTTTGGTTCAAGTTTCATCTCGAAGAAAGCTTGCTCTGATTAATATTTGCAGTTCTCATTATGTCAGCACATTTTTTGAAACTACCTCTAGCTTTTATGCATATATTAGCTTATAATTTATTCCTGTGAATTGTGCTCTGTGCCTCATCCTTTTTGCTAGATTACAGATTACACACAAGGGTATGGATTATCTCATTTTCAAGCTCAGATTAAGCACTCAATCTATATTTACTTCTTCTAATAAGAATTTACTTATATTTGAAATAGTCTAAATAAGTAAATGATGACTATGTCTATCCTTTCAAAATCACATACAATATAAAAGAATTTAGGAGCAGTTATATGAAATTTTTAATTTAGTATTCTTCCACGATTAGTATTTCCTATCACAATATGCATTATGCACTAAAATTCCAAAAGGCCCCAAAATATCCTTAAACCGGATTAGAAAAAAATGCATAAGAATATTTATCTGTTCTCAGGTACTTTCCCAGAAAAACAAGTCACTTTTTAAAAGTCAGGAAAGAAACATAGATTTTACAATATAAGAATATAAAGCTTTTACATACAACAAAATCATATGTTTTCATGAGCATGTTCCTTGTAGCACTGTTTCTAGAAACAACCTTGCTCTGCAACCCAATATAGGAAAACTTAACCCAGAAATGTATCAACAGATGATTAGTTACATTACTTAAAAAAAGAAATATCAAGATGCCATTCTGATAATATGGCTATTTATTGGTGTTATATATTGACCTAAAAATATGACATATTGGTAAAAAAGGAAAATATTAAAAATCAGCATAAGGTAATTCTATTTTATAAAATAAAAAATATTTTGACATGTATACCACATATTAATATTGATTATCTCTTGGTGTCCAGATTAGAAATATAAAATATTTTTTTTCCTTTTCTGTATTTTCTGAATATTACATGTATTGTAATATTTAAAACAAAAAATAAAGTCATCTTGATTTTGAAAAAATTCTTAAGAAACAAAAAGAACTGGGAACAAATTTTTCAAAATTAAAAAAAGGGGAACGTAAAAAATGAGACAAATGAATATTAGAAGCATTATATAATAAACTGCTATCCCCACACTTCATCAAAATTCCAATTAAAAAAGTACAAGGGATATGAAAAATACTCACAGAGGAAGAAACATAAATGATCAATAAACATTTATAAAACATTCAATTTCCCTATTATTCAAAGAAATGCCTAATAAAACATTTACTGTATGCCTACACTACACTTGGTAGTGGAATTCATCCTTTACATTATATCTCAATTAATCCTACAAGATAAGTGTTTATTCCCTTTTCTCTGGGAGGTAAATATGAGGTTTAATAAGTCGCCTAAGGTCACCTAAATGGTGATTACCCAAGCCCAGACACAAACACTGGTCTGTCCAACTCTAAAGGGGTTGCCCCACCCACTGTGCAACATGGCCCCTCACTCCTTTTTTGAAAAACCTCTCACTTCTTTTTGTCACAAACTGCTATGTACACATATATACTGAGCAGAATTTAGTGCAGTACTTGAGCAAAGTCATACACATTAACAGCCTTAACAGGGTTCACAGTCTTTGGACCAGCAATCCCCTTTTAGACATCTCAACTAAGAAAATCATGAAAAAATTCATATTTATGTATAAAATTATTATTATATTATTCATTACATTTAAAAAGAGTTTAAAATTCTGATGAATTATTATTCATACAAATGATTCAACTAAAATTATGTTTCCTGAGTATTTACTGATGTAGAAAACTGTTCATCAGATAATATTAAGTAAAAACAGCAGGATGTAAAACTGTATATATATATATATATATATACATATATATATATGTATGTATGTATATATGTATATATATACATATATACACACATAAGTATATCACTCACAATATAAATGCATGGTAACACGCACATTTACCTACACATGGAAAATGACTGAAAGTAAACATGTCAAAAGTTAACCATAGTTAGCTGGATGGTAACGTTACAGGAAATTTTTTTCCTTAATTCTTCTTTGCATTTATAACCAAATGCCCTATACTGAGGATATCTTATATACAGAATTTCAAAAATATAAATGTTAATTGTTAAGTACATATTACTATCAGGTATTTTATTGCTACAGTACTTTTCTGCTTTGCATATTTTATGTGTATGCTTTTCTTTGTTTATAATAGTAATTTGCCTACCAACTTCCAATGTTCAATAAAAATTTGGTATATGTACATGGACATCATCTTTTATCTGTCTAGAGTCCATGATATATTGAAAGAACTAGCAGTTTGCAAAGTTCAAAGAGTAAACTTACGAGCTTCTATGTTAGCTTGAGATTACATTTGTGGCATGATTATCCTAGTGCCATATAAAAAGAAAATGGATTCTAATCCATTTTCATAGAAAATTTAGGTAATTACTGCCTTTACAGAAGCATGAACTTCTCACTGCATTTTTATATACCAGTTATACTGTGTAATTACATTTTCATGAAGTATAATATTTTACTACGATAATTAGGATTACAGTGATAATTGCTTTTTAAGGAAAAACATGACCCCTTAATTTTTTACTCTTTTAGAGTCTCATTCAACTTTCGGTAATAATTGGCAGAGGACAATATCAGTTTCTTCTTGTAGAATATAATTTTTGTAGCATCCCAAACTAACATCATCTAAACATGCCAGGGAAAAGAAATAGTTCAACAGGGTATGTGTTCTTTACTTCAATTAAACTCACACAGTTGGATACCTACTCTTGCCAAAACAGTAATATAATTTATACATTATAGTCCACACAGTAAAACTACACTAAAAGTCATTTAACAATATTTATAACACCATAAAATACAGTGTTAAAATATATGAACTGCAATATGTACCAAAATTATAAAATTTGTTTCTCATCATCAGTGATTAAAGCCAGGATCATTGCTCTAGCCTCAATACCCACAACCCTGGTGACAGATTAGAATTCAAATCTTAATGATCAATTTACAATTAACAAGATAGAAGCGAAACAAATTAAACCAACCATTATATATAACGAGACCCAATGGACTCCCATTGTTCCTCTTAATTACAAAACGCAAATCACCAATACACAATGGGTAGTGTTAGACATCAATCCACGAACCTAGCAACCCAGAAAGTGACAATGATAGAAAAGAAAGAGAAGCAAAACCATGCAGACCCCAGTTCTATGCTCTATATCCTTTTCTTTTCACTGGGGCAGAAGTGTTGAGAGGTGAAAACCTAGCACATGCTGGATCTCCATTCTGCAGCTGGCAGAGGCTCCCTTCATAGCTGGTGCCTAACCTCTCTGAGCTCTACGTTTTAGA
>NW_006789458.1:2919872-2932066 GCF_000442215.2 Lipotes vexillifer | reverse complement strand
CCTGCTGATTCATCTAAGTGCCTGGGGACAGGGAACACCTCCTTCACTTTGATAAAGAAAAATCACAGTTGCACCAAAGATATTTAAATATCTCCATTTACCAACTTCAGAAACAACCCTACCACTGTAATAAGCTCTCAGAGTCCTGGGGAATAAAGACAAAAGGGAGCTGAAGTTTATGTGAGTTTCATCTAAAATCAGCCAGAATGTCTGCCTAGTGCCAATTAAAAGCAAAATGGAATTACTTGTCTTGTCTGATGCTCAAAAACAAGCTATATAAAATGCATGGAATTGGCAGTTCACTTTTAGTTTTAAACTGGGATGTGCCATTCACAAACCCTGGGGTTACAGACACCACCCGAGCAGTGTGGAAGGCATACTGTGCAGGAAGTACCGGCTCTTCACTGTGGAGGGCTTGCAGACAGCAGAAGCAATAGGCACAGCCATAATATGACTTCCATCTATCTACTTGGGGAGAAACACATATAACAGGACACACACACGGAGGAACCATTTCTAAACACTTTCATAAAGCAGCCTAGCATGAGGATGGGATAGAGAGTAAGAGTGTCTGGGATTGGTGCTCCCAGATTGTCAGCTTTCCCAGGGATTCTTCAGGGGCTCTAGTCAGAGGACTAGATCTGTGAGTTTAAAAAAAAAAAAAAAAAAATCATATTTTAAATGGTATGAATCCATTTATTTAGCATGGGATTTTGAATAACATGAAACTCTTAGACCAAAAAAAATGTTTAAATTGTTAGTCAACATGAAATAAATACACTTACTTTCAGGAAAAATTTTACTGCAGTACTCTGAGGAAAACCTGGATTAAAATTACCATATGGTCTAAGTAATTATTTTGGAGACTGTGCTGTCACAATGACAACAGTTTAGAAAGCTCAAAAAACTTCAGGATTTCCTCACTTCAAAGCACAGGGGGAATTATTTATCCTAAAAGAGGGTATGTAGAGGCTCACTCCTGGAGGGCTTCTACAAGGCTTAATAAATGTATAGCTTTACTTTAAAAGAAACACTCTGAGCCCTTCAAGTTTTATAGGTGTTTTCAAAGCAAAGGTAATATCAAAATGGAGTGTCTTTCATGTAGGAAGCCAGAGTGAAATGAGAAGAGTAAACAAACGAACAACCCCCCACCACCACCAAATCACAATTTATCCTATTTATAATGCTAATTTCTTGTGAGACACACAAAATGTACAGTTTGTAAGTTTTAGGGGCACTTAAAAGTTTTAACAGTAATAAGTTACAACTTATCTAGTCTTTATTATTTGCTAGGTTTTAGTTTCGGATCAACTTATAAAGTTACAGTAGATGCGTATTTTAACTCTTCAGACTTACAAGACAAGGTACCAGAGCAGGAGCTGAAACACAACCAAATCCACATTTTCCTCATCTTGCATTGCCTTCAGAAAGGTTTTCCATTGTGGCATAGATTTTATGTCTGTCAGAGAATTATGGCACTCAGACTCTGGCAAAGACAATAGTAGCTAGGTGAAGTGATATTCTAATTGCCAGTCAAGACCCTTAAAATGATACCATCAATGACAGCAATAGCACCTACTGTATACTTCTATGGGTCAAGCATGGTGTTAGCTGCTATGTATATGTGTGTACCTATATACATCTCTCTAAATTTCGAATTCCCACCATAATCCTGCAACACAGTTTTTAAAAGGTTTTTACAGATGGAGAAGCTGAGGTTTGGAGAAATTAAGCGATGTATGCAAGGTTATGAAGCTAAGTGGCAGAGCAAGATTCAAACCTTGTTCCTTCTGAATTCCAAAGTGTTTTTTACTGCACACTGCCTGTCATCAACAAAGGAATAGTCTGGAATCAGAGTCAGATCAGGATACAGGGGGTAGTAGCACCATGCTTGTTTGTTTCATTCATTCATTCAGTAAATATGTATCAGGTGCCAGCTGTGTATCAGACATAAAGGAACACTTTATTCAATTTACAAAGTAGCCGTCAGGAGCTAGAGTCAGAAGTGAGAGGAATTGAAGAGAAGAGAGGCTGAGGTTCAAGTTCACTAGACTAGTACAGGGTAAATTGACAGACCTAGAGCAGGGGAAAGAAGGCCTCAGGGCACATGGCACAGGTTAACCCAGGCTCACAGGTTAACCCAGGCTCACAGGTTAACCCTCACATGCCAAGTATGCTTACTTCTCCATGGAAATATAAAGATTAATTTTTCTTTCCTAAACTTTCCCATTGTAACTACTTTGGCCTGGATTTTCTTTAGTAGTAGATATAAAATAATTATACTTATTGTAAGAAAGATCATAGGCTTTGGAACCAGAAATGTCTAAGTTAGAATTCTAGTGCTCCTACTTACTAGCTATTTAAACACTCTGAGTATTGGTTTCCTCCTCTGTAAAAGAAGATAATAATTCATGTCTCAGGCTGTTGTGAGAATTAAATAATATATAGCAAGCATATAGCTTCTCTTTCTCTTTTATACACTTCCATTTCCTCAATTATATCTCCTTAGACAGCAAGATAATTAATCAACAATCAATCCCAAAGCAATCTTAAGATAACACAATCTTTTAAGACCCAATCCAAAATAATTTTTGCCTAAATTATTAATCTAGTCTGTTTATATCTATGTGAGGTAAATCAAATATTTCTACTTAGGAATACCTCCTGCTGATATATTATGAGGGTCTCTTCCACAGCAAAATTATTTGGGTTTCCTTGTCAAATTTCTTGAAAATACTGGGTATTTTGGTACACTAAGCCTTTTCCCATCCCAAACAAGATACTTAATTAGTATTCACTAAGAGGGTGCATGTTCAGAGCACATTCTGGGTGGTTATAGGAGCTTCTGCCTTCCTGTGAGCAGAAAGAACTGGATTCATAAGCCCCCTCATTTTCCAAAAAATTCAGGGATGGGGTTTCCATAAGGTAAGCCAGCTTATTGATGCAGGAACCCAAGATAGGGCTCAGAGTGATCAGACATGCTCTGACCCTCCTAGAAATTCTTTCTGAATAATAAACCTAAATCAGTAGTTGGTTTGCTGAGCCCTATTGCTTGTTCTTTGATGATTTAAGTGAGTTTCAGAAAAGTATGCAAGAGAAGATACACAGATTATTTTCCCATTAGGTTTTACTGTAATGCGACATTTTATACCTAGCTAGTTAAATGAATGATTTCTTTTGAGTTCAAGTCAAAGTGATTCTGTTCAACATCATTCATTTACAAGAGGAAACCACAGTTCAAGCAGGTCAAATAAATTTGTCCAAGATTACACAGCTACTGTCAGAGCTAAGATGAGAACTCAGGCTTCTTAGAATTTAGAATGTAAGTAATTCATTTATTGAGATAATATGATTAGAAAATGTACAGAAAAAAATTCATTAAGAACCCAATCAGTGGATTTATAAAAGAGCATGTACCTACAAAATCAATGATGGCTATTTTATTAAAATAAAACAATTTTAGGAGAAAGAAAAGATGGTTTTGGTTTATTACAAAGTATCATCTACTTTTATTTTTATACATTCGTATTTTATTCATTATCATTTGCCTTAAAGATAGCTTTTATGTGTTCATGGAGAACTATGATAATAGACTAAAATATGTTAGCTGTGTTAAAATATGACTTTAGAACTGCTTGATTTATCTGCATCCTTTATCAAAAGGATGCCATCTTGACCCTTGTGCTCTGAAATTTCATAATTTTCAATTCTGAATGTTAAAAAAGTCAAATTATAGTATGTATACCTAATTATGAAAAAACATCAAGGTGTCTGTATGGATAATTAAGAAAATTTTCATAGAGAGAAAAGGTTTTTTACAGGAAATATGTCAATACATATCTAATTTTGACATTAGAATATAAAATAGTGGAAATGCTGTCTTTTAAGAAAAAAATTACAGTATTCATATAAACAGTGCTCTGAAAGTATTGTATTATTATTACCCACCTGCTTTTCTGAGAGATTTGTTCCAGTTTCTTGGCTAATGTGCAGCACTCTTCCTTTAACTTTGTCAGAAATGAATTCTGGGAGGTCAGCAATGAATACTGTTCATTTTCTAGAAATAACAATACCCCCCCCCCCCCAGCAACATAAGATGTTTATGGTTGTAGCTCTGCAGTGCTTCCACATGTATAGTGGTAAAAGTGCTAAGACAACCACACTTTTCCTATAAGACGCTAGATCACTTTTACGGTCCGAGGTCAAAGGAATGCTCATCTGGCAAGACACTAAATCTTGTGAGACATTTATTTCCCTAATAATTACACACCAGAAACATTTCTGATCATATCAGCTTTGTGTAATTTTTAACATGTTAATAAATTGTCAAATACCTCAAGTGGAGTCATAGATGCTTATATCTTTGTAATATGCAATATATTTTTATTTTGATAATTTTACTATAAACAGTGTCAAATTTATCACAACAGATAATTCAAAACTAAAATAATTGAGGAACTCTTTCTACACTGTAATTCATGCTTTATGTTTCATATCTGCTCCCATATTTCACTACTCTCATCTTGCATATACTTCTCTAATCATAAAAGAAAAATACATAACTTTCCTTATTTTATTGGAAATAAATAATTTTCCTCATCTATTTAGTGTGAGCTTCAATGAAGATCTGATCAAAGAAACTGAAGAGAGTATGTATTTTTGTGCAAAACAAAAGGAAGTATTCTCATGGTGGTTCAGTTAATACTCTTATCTAGCACTCAGAGATACTGCCCAAGACTCCTTGATCAACGGCATCCTGATAGTAGTGGAGGCAAACAATAATTCATCCTGTAATCTTCTCCTTTTGTTTTTAGTGGAAAAACAACTACCAAGCCTGGAGAATTTTCATTTCTTCTGGCCAAACAGTGTGAGAAGAAAATCTCTACTGAAAGTGATGGAGTGAATTATGTGGATCAGTATGACATTTGCCTCTTTATTAGCAAACAGATTATTTAATGAATTTTACATTAGCAATTTTTCACTTACAGGAAAAGCAACCATTTATTACCATGTCATCAAATATAGTATACACCAAATCACATGAAAATTATCTTTAGGTGAAAGGTTTAACAGGCCCTTTCTTTTTAGTTTTAGACAATGACTGACAAAAAAGCATATAGCATACAAAGCAAAATATATCAAGGCACTAAAAATTAATCAACATTTTTCTGGAAGAAACAGGATCAATTAAACTTTTGTTTTAATAGTACAATCAGCTTGGTGTATGTGGTGTGGAATTATAATGACTGACACTGTCTTGTTTTGACTAACACTGTCTGTGAACACACAACTCAAAAGTGAAAGGAACTACATAATGCTCCGACTGAACAAATCAAACTGCCTATTTTCAAAGTGCATTTTACTTTCAAATTAAAGGTAAAGAGTTACTGGCCAACTCAGTCTGCAGAATAGTGCCAATGTGATGAAAGATGGCAATTTTTAGCCAAGCTGCCAGCTGTGGTCAGTGCCTTGTATTAGTGAATTTTAACAGCAGTTGTGAGAACTTGAAGAATGCAAAGGATTAAACATCACTCTAGACGGGGTTGGGGGAGGTGGGGAAATCATACAAATGCTAAAAATGTTCGAAGCTGCAAAGATTAAATAAAGGAACATATCAATTTGGAGCCACTGAATTACATCCAGCTGCGACAGTGAATTAAGAACCGATTAATGGCTAAAGCTTTTCTCCAGTTTGGATGCTGAAGCAAACTCATTAGGCTTTTAGAGTAGCTATAATGTGTGTACTGTGGGAACTGTTCAATGCTATTCAGGAGGCTCTAACTGTAAGCTCAGAGCATTTCCCGCAGAGCTTCTGATGCTATTTTCTTTATATAACATGTGTGCCTGAAAACCCAGCCAAAAACAAGCCCTTTGTTTTTCTACTTTGTTGTGGTCTCTCTCAGCTTTACGTTTCTTGAACACAGGTAAATAAACTCATAATCCAGATGGTGCAACAGATGTGAGAGCAGCACTCTGAAATCAACAGACAGTGGGCAATACTTTCCATTTTCTCTTTTAAACGCTAACTAATATGTAATTCGGAATCTCCGGTGTAGTTAGCATCTGCTCCCTTCGGCCAGCCAAAGGTTACAGGTGTTCCTGATGTCATTTCACAGTAAGGCGTGGGCCTGGCTTGTGAGCAAGTGCCCAGGCTCTAATCTTTCCATACCACCTACCAGTTTTGTCATGCTGGGCCTCCATTTGCTGTATCTTCTGTGTCAGCTCCTGCTCTCTTTGCTGGGCCTGAAGGGCTTGGGCCTTTGCATCACTGCTAAAGCTCTGCTGAATGCTATCTTTTTCCAGCCTACAAGGCAGAGAGGAGACAGACAGAAATTTAAACTACAGATGCACTAAGCCCCATCATTTCCCCTACAGACCACAGAGAGCTGATACATAGTAAATTGTTAAGCATAAGTAGACAACAGTCTTTCTACAGACTCCCCCTTACTTTAGGCAGAAACTCCAAAGGACCTTTCATACAATGTTAAATACTTGCCATAAATCTAAATTGACTAAAGTAAGCAACTTTAAAAATCAAAAAATCATGACAACTGAATAATGCTATTTTGTAACTTTAAAACACAAACACCGTTCTCTATAATATTCTCAATGTTACGTACCTCCAATTAATCTTTTTTTTTTTTTTGCGGTACGCGGGCCTCTCGCTATTGTGGCCTCTTCCGTTGCAGAGCACAGGCTCCGGACCCACAGGCTCAGCGGCCATGGCTCACAGGCCTAACCGCTCCGCGGCACTTGGGATCTTCCCGGACCAGGGCACGAAAGGTGGACTCTCAACCACTGCGCCACCAGGGAAGCCCATCTTTTTTCTTTTGAATGGTCAATATTTCCTAAAGATCCTGAAGTTACAGGAACAGCATGACTCAATACACCCAAAACTTAAATTCTTGAAACTAAGTTTTGTAGATCACCTCTGCTTTTCCTCCCAAGCTTAAAACGGAATCTCAAATATAATGTAGGAGATTCTATCTGGAGGCAAGTAAATGATTCTGCAGTACCACATGCATGTTTTCATTAAATATTTTCACACATTAGGCCATGTAATGTGAATAGAAATATGAAAATAAAAAACTTCTCCCAGCACTTCATAATAAGATCCCTTTGGGGTCACATTGAAAGAAACTGCAGGATGAGAAGCTTCTGTAGTCAAAGACGATGTATCTCACCCCACTGTGACTGGATATTGACCAGTGGATGGGTCAATATCCAATCACAGTGGCTCCTAAAGAGAGAAACTTCCTAAACAATTAGAACCTGAAGAATGCAAAGGACCTCATCACTGGCACCACTGTGGATAATGACACTGTGTGTGAGCACACACACATACACACAAACACACACACACTGACACATACACACATTAGGTTGGTTCTTTATTCTCTAAATATGGGTAAGTGATATAAAAGTTTCCTTCAATTAACTGGCTTAGTTATTTCTAACTCCTAATCTTCTTGTGGGCATTTCTCATCCATGCTGCTTTAGTTTACTAATTGAGAGTATTTACTGTCTTGTCTTGCCAAACTAAAAATAAACAATTCCATAAAGCTATCACTAGTCTATGTACTGCTGTGGAACTTCAAATCACTGGCTTCTAATCATAAAGCAACATAAGGAAATTCTGTATTGTAATAGGTCAATGCATGTGGTAATGTTGTAGTACAAAATTCCAGAATGAAAATACACCCACACCTCAATCAAATGGATCATCAGGGGGCCACGCTAAATGTGAAATAAGGTCCCTTCTGGTACTTCTAGTAACAACAACACCCCGTGGACTTGCTCCAAGGTCTTGCCTCACACTCAGTTCCAAACTGGTATACTGCAACACATGGATGGTCCGTTGAGGCCACTTGTTGCCTCCCCAGTCATACCACATATTTTCTGGCCATGGAAAGCTGCACATGTCTCTGCGTTTCTTGTTTGTTTGTTTGTTTTTGCGGTACGCAGGCCTCTCACTGTCGTGGCCTCTCCCGTTGCGGAGGACAGGCTCCGGACGCGCAGGCTCAGCGGCCATGGCTCACGGGCCCCGCCGCTCCACGGCATGTGGGATCTTCGCGGACCGGGGCACGAACCCGTGTCCCCTGCATCGGCAGGCAGACTCTCAACCACTGCGCCACCAGGGAAGCCCGTCTCTGTGTTTTGCTGGGATGTTCTTTTCCCCCCGCCCACCTCACCCCTCTCTGCCTCCCACCAACCCGTCACCCCTGCTCAATGTATACTGCTCCTTTAGGGTCTGCTCAAATTTCTCCTCCTCTCTTTCCCCTCTCTCCTAAATTGTTCTTTCTACAGTGACATCAGTATATGTTGTGTATGTATGCATCCTACGAAGATAGCATTTATCACACTTTGGTTATTGGTTTACTTGTCTGTCCCTTTTTGCCATCTTTGTCTCCCTATAACCATGAGCCCAGCTCAGTACATGGCACACAGGAAGTGGGTAGTGAATGTTTAATGAACGGATGTTCTTATATACTTGCCATAGGGGAAAGAAGGCTGCAGTCTTTAAGTGAAGCTGCAGAATCTGCTCAAGTCTTATATGAGGAGGCAAAAACTTTCCAGACGTGAAAAGAAAGAGAGAAGAGTGTATGGAAGAGAATGCCTCTAATGGTGTTGCCAGATGGAGATGCTGCCGCTGAAGGGGTTAGCTTGAAGAGAGCACTGCGGATTCTTTCACTGAGTAACCATCACCGAGACAGAACCCTAGCTAGAGCAGGGGATATAGGTCGGGAGACCTAGGACTCTGAGATCTCCAGTAATTGGGTGACCAAAAAATGCATTGTTCAAAACCAATACCCATTTGAGAGTGAAAACGGGCATTATTAATAATTAATAATAAGTAATTATACCAAGACAAACAGTCATAACTGGGACTACCCTTTGTAAACTGGGGCTTATGGTTCACTTACACAAAGGGGCTGCCAGTCTCACCAGTAATTTTCAGAATGAGGAACCTAATTACTGATCTCCTAAATTTACTAGAGAAAAGAACTACTGTCTTATTGTAGTTCTCCTTATAAAACAATTTAAAAGAATGCTCTACCAACAAATGTTGTTACACATCAACTTTTGTTGCTTGAATCCTTGCCCAACTTTTACTCTGTTTAAGAAACTACACATTTTATTTTCAATTGCATAAAAACACGACATATTTTTGCTTTCCTACCTTCTTTATATACCCCTTTCCTTCTATGTTGCCCTCTCACCTTGCAGGTTCTTTCTGACTTAGCAGGTTTTTTATAAAATCTTAACATTTTAGAACTGAGAAGGAATCTCAAATTTGTTTAATCAAATCCTCTCACATTATAGTTGGAAAAAGAAAAAAAGGGAGGGTCATAAAGAATTAGAAATCTGCTCAAAGGTTACTGTAAATGCTGTAAAGGCAGAGATGGGATTTGAAATATTTTGATTTAGGAACCTTATTTTATAACACCCTACAGGTAATGCAGTAATGGGTTGAAAGAATTAATAAAAATCAGTTATCCAAGGAAGTGATCAGAGAAGAATCCAAACCAATTCATTTAATATTTAACATAACTCTGAAAGACACTCTGTTAGGCACAGGTCAAACAAAGATACATAAATATGGCATAGCCTTTGTCCCAACAGGGAATTCAAAATGGCCAAAATAGAAGGTAAAAGGTGAAGTATACCACAAGAAAGGTACTAGGGAATAAAACTACTAAAGCACAGAAAAATAAGAAGTCAATTCCAGCTGGGTGGGAGAGCCTTGTAAAAGATAGCTGGGCCAGGCTTCCCCAAATGGTTTTCATTCAGTTCTTACTCAAAATATTGATGATCTCACTTAACCAAACTTATATATTACCATATTTTACAAATTGGAATAAAAGCAATGGCAGTAAAGAAGAATTTCTTGGTTGTTATTAAAATAAGGCTGAAAGATGTATTCATAATAGCTAAAACCTGGAAACAACCTAAATATCCATTAAATGCTAAATAGATAAACAAATCGTGGTATAGCCTTACAATGGAATACTAGCAATAGTAGTAATAAAATAGTAATGAAAAGCTATTGTTACATATGACACCTAGGTGAATCTCAAAGACAGTATGCTTAAAGAAGCCAGGTACCTGGGGGCTTCCCTGGTGGTGCAGCGGTTGAGAATCCGCCTGCCGATGCAGGGGACACGGGTTCGAGCCCTGGTCTGGGAAGATCCCACATTCCACAGAGCAACTGGGCCCATGAGCCACAACTACTGAGCCTGCACGTCTGGAGCCTGTGCTCCGCAACAAGAGAGGCCACAATAGTGAGAGGCCCGCGCGCCGCAATGCAGAGTGGCCCCTGCTTGCCGCAACTGGAGAAAGCCCTCGCACAGAAACGAAGACCCAACACAGCCAAAAATAAATAAATAAATAAATAATAATTAAAAAAAAAAAAAAAAAAAGAAGCCAGGTACCAAAGACATATTTTATGATTTCATTTACATGAAACTCTAGAAAAGTAAACAATAGAGTGACTGGTCAGTGTTTCCAGGACCTGGAGGTAGGGAATGGGCATGAGGGAACTTTGGGCTTGATAGAAATGCTCTATATCATGGTTATGATGGTCCTGTAACTATGTACATTTGTCAAAACACATTTAATCGTAAACTCAAAATTGGTGATTTTTATTATATTTAAATTTACCTCAGTAGAGCTGACTTTAAAAAGGAGCAAATGTATTAGAATAGGAACATCCACCTTTTTCTCCAAGTTATCCACATCACCTGTGGCAACACATGGGCGTGTGGGCCATGTCGATGTTTACTTGATAATAATTGAGAGTTAAAAGGAGGGAAAAAGTACTGGGTAGGCCTCAAACACAGACTAAGCACACATTGAGGCTTAGTCTCTCCTTTTTTTCCAATTATAATTCTGGTTGATTATATTTTCTAAAATGTCATTTACCATCCCATTTAAAAAATGGGATTGAAGAATTAACTTTACATTTCTAATGCTCAACTTTTCCATATCATTTATTATTTTAAATCTTGCTATTTAGAAAAATACATGTCACAGAGCAAAGATGATTAATTATATTTTTTTCAAGTACATTTAAAATTTTACTACTACATTAAAGGACTAAAAGTTTCTGATGATCCTAAAATTCACCAGTGAGTGCAGCACGGAAATGATGAAAGCCTCAAGTCTAACCTGAGGACAAGGACGTGGTGTTGCCAGTGATTTGAGGCACCAATCCTGTCTGCCATGTTTCTATTCACCTTTTTACTAGTGACTGAAGTGCTAGTATTAGACATACAACCCTTTTGGTTAAAAGGTGTTTCCTTTTTAAAGTAAAATATAGAGAGCTTTGTGACAGTAGCATATTGGTGTAACAAAATGTATGAGACCATTTATAACATACTTACTAGCTGAGAGCCATTCTTGATGGAATTACAGAGAGAAGCAGCAGGGAGGTGCGGGGTGCTATTGTGAGTTAAGAAACATGATGTTGGGCTTCCCTGGTGGCACAGTGGTTGAGAGTCCGCCTGCCGATGCAGGGGACACGGGTTCGTGCCCCAGTCCGCGAAGATCCCCCATGCCGTGGAGCGGCGGGGCCCGTGAGCCATGGCCGCTGAGCCTGCACGTCCGGAGCCTGTGCTCCGCAACGGGAGAGGCCACAACAGTGAGAGGCCCGCGTACCGCAAAAAAAAAAAAAAAAATACATGATGTCCACTTGTCCCAATAATGGTGATATTATCTTTGATCACTTGGTTGATGTTACTGGTGTGCTGGAAAATGTTTCATAATTGATTTGGGGGGTATCCCTCATTTGCAGTATTTACCAATTTTCATTGTAAATACTTATACCAGGTCCTATTTTAATAATATGATATTGTCTATTATTCTTGTGCACTTCTTGGCTTCCTATTCCTACAAGATGTTCCAGTTTCCTCTTGTACTGTCCTTTACCAGTCTTGGAATCAGCATTTGCTCAAGGAGCTCTTGTGCCTTTTGGTGGAGAATGGTATTTAGAAATCAAGATCTGTCACTAGGTGGTACTCATTGCTACTGACAAGTCTTGGCTTCTAGGTCACCTTAGTGGACAGAGCCAGTATATGAATATACATATAATACATAAATATAAATATGAATATTTGTCTATACGTCTTTATGTGAATATATACATACACATTCAAATTGATATCTCTAATTCCAATCCAATAACATCGATAGAA
>NW_006789458.1:2907755-2919862 GCF_000442215.2 Lipotes vexillifer | reverse complement strand
CTTTCCCTAAGTGTAACATTATTCCTCAACAGTGAGAAACTTGGAATCCATTCTTTAACATACTCATTTTCTCAAACTTGGTATACACAGGAGTGCTTTCAAAGTTGCTAATCTACTATGGAAATCAAATCTATGAGTAACTAGAATTAAATATTTCCTTATAGTTTTTAGGTTTGCTTTTTTAAAAATTGAACTATAGTTGATTTACAATATTGTGTTAGTTCAGGTGTACAGCCAAATGATTCAGATTCTTTTCCATTATAGGTTATTACAAGATATTGAATATAGTTCCCTGTGCTATACAGTAAATCCTTGTTTTTATCTATTTTATATGTAGCAGTGTCTATCTATTAATTTTTTTTTTTAAAGCATACACACCATTTTTCACTTGATTCTCTTTGTGTTCTGGGAAAACCACATCTTAAGAGGCAATGGAGAGACTTCCCTGGTGGCACAGTGGTTAAGAATCTGCCTGCCAATGCAGGGGACATGGGTTCGATACCTGGTCTGGGAAGATCCCACGTGCCGCAGAGCAACTAAGCCTGTGTGCCACAACTACTGAGCCTGTGCGCCACAACTACTGAAGCCCATGCACCACAACTACTGAGCCCATGTGCTGCAACTACTGAAGCCCGCATGCCTAGAGCCTGTGCTCCACAAGAGAAGCCATTGCAATGAGAAGCCTGCGCACTGCAACGAAGAGTAGCCCTTGCTTGCTGCAACTAGAGAAAGCCCCCACAAAGCAATGAAGACCCAATGCAGCCAAAAAAATAATAATAATAAATTAAAAAATAAAAATAAAAAAAGAGGCAATGGGGTACAGTAGAAAACTCACAGAGCTAGAGGATCCAAGTACAGTATCTACCTCCTGATTACCTATGTGATCATGAACAAGTAACTTAATTCTTTTAATCCAGGGGTTCTTCTTGAAAATAGGGCAGGAAAAAAGCCTACTTTAAGGGTTAATAATTTTAGTAACCTATTATTTACTAACGTTTAGCATAAGCTAAGCTCTTTACATGTATTCTTTTAGTTAATCTCAAACAACCCTAAGACGTAGGTTCTCTTATTATCCTCACTTTATAAATGAGGAAACTGAGGTCTAGAGAGGGTGTACAATTTGTTCAAAGTCCCCCAGTTATTAAGGGACATAGCCAGGAAATTCAGGCCTACCTGAATCTGAAGTCCATAGTATGAATCTCTATGCTTCAATATCTTACTCTGTCAGGGATGCAGAGAAATGAGATAAAGGATGACAAGAGTCTTATTTAAATTATCCGTGTGTGTGTGTGTGTGTGTGTGTGTGTGTGTGTGTGTCATTTACTACCCATATTATCCATCTTGATAGCCAATCCCAAGCTAGTCCTCCTTCTCCTTTTCCCATTTGTCCCATATCTTATTGGAACACTTCCTCCTACAATGACACCATCAATTAGTTGTATCCTCCTTAAAGAAATATATTGACTTTTGTAAAAACATTAAAAGGCACATAAATACATCTCCTGCCTCAAGCTTATCACAGACTCCCAGGAAAGATAAGACGTGCACATCTTAATTGGAATGTAAGTGCCTGAAGAATAGAGACCTTTGTTTTGCTCTAATTTATTCCAAGAGCCTGGAATGGTGCGTGGAATACAGTTGTGCAGTCAACAAATATTTGATGAATGAATGAACGAGTGAATGAATGAATGAACAACTGTTAAGGGACAGAAAATACTAAGTATCCTTACACATTTAAGGATCCTCCTACCTAGTGATTAGAAGAAGAGAATGGGATAAAATAATCCCTACTTTGGCCAATAATTTAATTTAGATTTATTATTGTTATTGATAATAACAACAAAATAAAAACAAAGTAAAATTAGTAGAGAGAATGATATCTCCCATGTTTGAGAAGAACCAAAATCCTGTACCTGTTTACTATTAACAAGGACTATGTTCTCATATTTGGGCAAATGTAGAAATACAGGGATGGAACAAATAGGGAAAGGAAAATACAAGATGGCTAGGATTCAGTAATCCCTACTTCCTCAAGTATGCAAGAAACTTCATGGCATTATACATATTTCCTAGAGGAAATTATTTCGATTTTCTTCCCTGCAAAGTATATCAGAATTTTAAGTACAATGTTGGAAGTTGAGTTATCAGATCAGAGCATGAGTCACTTCTAGGAAAGGAAGCAGAAACGGAGGAGGTCAACTTCTTTCAAAGGAATAAACACAAAAGAAAGGAAATAATTCACAGAAACTTTCCTAAAAATATTTTTCCCTCCAAAAATGTTCTCTTACAGTATCTCCAAAATAATTTGAAAACTCTAACCTTCAAGGCCAAGGAGGTGTGCTAGACTCTATATCTCCAGCTTCTATTACACCTCCTGAATAACTCACATTTACTTAAGACAAAACCCACAGACTTTTACCATCTCATCATCTTCCAGTGTCTGTGCTTTCTATTTTACAAAGCACAGTCAGATGCATTGACCTCTTTATTCTTCTTAATAGTTCTGTAAGGCAGGGAGATGGAGCAAGGATATCCTTGTTTGACAGATGAAGTATCTCAAGCTCAGAGAATGAAGAGATTTGCTCAACACCGCACAGCTACTAGTAAGTTTGGTGTCCTTCCCATTCCACGGCATTGCCTTACATGAGGAGTTTAGTAAAATTCTATTGCTCATCCAATTCAACAAATACTTAAACACCAATTTGTGCCAGGCACAAAAGTGTGGGGATGCATCAGTATACAAGATACAGACCATGACCATCTCCTCGAAGAGTTCATGGTCTAGTGAAAAAAATAGATAAGAAAAAACAACTAGGGCTTCCCTGATGGCGCAGTGGTTGAGAATCCGCCTGCCGATGCAGGGGACACAGGTTCGTGCCCCGGTCTGGGAAGATCCCACATGCCGCGGAGCGGCTGCACCCGTGAGCCATGGCAGCTGAGCCTGCGCGTCTGGAGCGTGTGCTCCACAACGGGAGAGGCCACAACAGTGAGAGGCCCACGTACCACAAAAAAAAAAAAAAAAAAAAAAAAGAAAGAAAAAAAAGAAAAAACAACTAAAATAGTAAGGTAAATAATAAAATGGAGCTAAATTCCTGCTATCATACAGTGGATAGGACAGGAGTTGGGGAGTAGCTAGGCACAGTGAGGGAGGATTTCAGGAAGCTTAAAATATTAGAGGCTTAAAATGAGTAGTAATTAGCCATATAAAGAAAGAGAGGAATATCGTTACAAGTGAAGTGGACAACTGGTGCAAAGGCCCAGGGAAGAGAGAGAATCAGGTGCCTTTGGAAAACTGCAAACAGTTTTGGCACGAGTGGAGGGTGGAATATATGTGTTGTGGGGTAGAAGCGAGCAGTTGGTGGAGGGGAGACTGAAGAAAGATGAGACTGGAGATGTAGGCAGGAGCCAGAACATGAAGCTATTTTTAAGGACTTCATCCTCAGGGAAATAGGGAGCCAATGTAGGGTTTTAAGCAGGGGAGTGTTGTGATCACACTCGAGCTTTAGAAAGATCACTCTGGCTGCAGTGTGGGGAACAGATGGGGAAGGGACAACATTAGAAGCAGGGAGAGCACTTATTACTACAGCAATAGCAAGAGCAATTTTGGTAATTGTTTCTTAGATATAGTAGATATCATAGATCAATACTGAGACTGAATAGCCATCAAATGCACATTTCAGGATTTTCAGCCTTCAAATTTCTTAAGTAGCTCAGAGGGCTCCAATGCATTAAGTGCTTGTCTTGATCAAAGTTCCTGGGAGAATATTAGGCCCTCCTATATTCTATTTTACAATACCATGGGCCCAATTCTAACGACTAAAGAATAAGGACAAGTATGCTTTTGCATGAAATAAATTAGACCATGATTTTGCCTTTGCATCTTCATATTGTCAAAATATTCATATTTCCATCCCTGACTTTTCTGTGTAAACTAATCACATTGGTCCACTCTTGCCCTTCCTCTCTGAAAAATATCAGTTTATCTACATATTCCCAATAATTAATTAATCCTTCTGATGAATAACTTCAAATTAGACATCAGTAGGATCAATATATATTATAATGGCATTTCTATAACCTCTCAATGGATCTGAAACACTGTCAAATTGTAGTACAATTGACTGAAAGAGTTTATATTCTATTATTAAAATGTTTTGGAATTAATTTCTAGGATCCATTTTTAAATGGGGAACATGTTGATTACTTTGTGCCTATTAAATTTATTCAGAAATATGCTATAATAGCAAGAGTTACAATTATGAAATACATGTCATAATGTCTCATTTCTCAAGCATAACAGAGTAATGCTTCATTTATCTGGAATGTTGGGAGATAAGCCGTTCCACGAGAGAGAATTTTCCAGGTATTAGACCCATACAAATCTGACCATTTGCAGTAGAAATATCTAAAATATATTACATCTCTGCTTCCTTAAGCAAACTACAAACAAACTCTTCATAATCAAGGTTCATAATGCCTGCTTGCAGCTGCATTCCCTTTGCTAGGAAGCTCCTAGGGATCACTGCTCATTGTTGTATCTTCAGGTATCTACTATAGTGATTGGAAACAGCAGACACTCGATACGATTTGTTGCAAGGAAAGTCTCAGGTGCTATTCTAACAAAACAGAAAGCATACAGAAGCACTAATCTGCTTCTTATAATTTTTTTTTTATTGATTGGTTTGCTATGATTCGCTGCCATGATTTTTGCTTTGTTATGTTTCAAAATTTTTTTTAATATATAAAACTGATTCTTAGGATAGTTCCACTGATCCTACACAGAAAAGTGCAAGGGCTTTGTGATAGTTATTTGCTTCTTAAAAGTACTTTCAAATTTATATCTCAGTTTATGGCTATGTGTCAAATGGCTGAATTTACCAGAAGTCTACGTCTGAGGAAGTAGGGAAGTTCTGTAAGAAAGACAGCAGGGTTTTCATTGTTCTAACGTGATGGCCTTTGGTCAACCACCCAGTATGTTTGTACAAAGAAATTAGGATTGTGATCTGCTGACTGACCTTGGCTTGATAACAAAAACACAGTTCATTTTTAAAGCTTGATTAAGATCTCTATAACCTCTCCATTGTTGCACAAACCTCTGGGGCTGAAAAATACTATGCTTATGGAAGAAAAAAACTGACCTGAGGCCAAGTTTTCAGATTCTTACTCCAGTATAATTCTCACTCTTCTAAATAAGAAAATCATTGTTCTTGTCACAGTAATTAGGTCATTTTCTTCATCAAAACATTTTTCCTTTTAGTCATTTCATGATTTAACGTTATTTCTATTTGGCTTGTTAACACTTGCTTGTAACTATTTTTATCTACATCCTTAACTGTTTCCTCTGCTTCAGGAACTTAAAGTGTTTGTTGGATTTTCTTCTTCCTCAAGCCATTTCTAAGCCATCATCCTCATCATTCTTATAGTTGCAGAACTGTCCTTTCTATTCCTGAGAACCTGCTTTTACCTTTATTCTAAATCTGTTTATATTCAAATTCATTTCTGGGAGGCAGCCTGTCTTGAGCCTACCCAAACCAGCAGAATTTGCGCCCTAAGAAAAGGAACATGAGCAACTAAAATCCTAAAATATGTCTAAAAATAATGTCGCACTTTTGGCCTTTATCCCTTAGTACATAAACTTCACTGCCAGCAGGGCTGGGCTGGTCATTCTTTGTACACAAGGAGGTAGGGATTAAGGGTGCATACTTTGGTGTCAGCCAGACTGGGCATCAGAGTCTCCATACCTCCACTTACTAGCTGTTTACCCTAAGTGAGTTACTTACCCTATCATTGTTTTCTCGAATGTGAAATGGGGTTAGTAACAGTACCTCTCCTTATAAGACTAGCATGATATTGTATGTAAAATACACAGTATAGTACTGACACATTGTAAGTGTTCAAAAATATCAATTAGTGCCATTATTATTATCATTATTATTTCTCAAAAGATGACTACTCAAAGTGTAACAATCAATATAATTACCTCAAAGACAAAACACCTTGAGGAAAGAATTAAAAATTTCCTCAGTTTACTGATAAAAGCTACATAGGGGGAGGTGGTATTGCACAGTGGATGTGAGCTTAGGCTTTGGACACACACAGTCCAGATTTGAACCCTGGCTCCACTATGTACTAGTTGCATGACACCAGAGTGGAACTTCAGCCTAAGGCTTATTTTATCACTTAATAAAATGGTATTATTAGAATATGTGAGATAGTCTACATAAAGCAACCAGCAATGTCCAGCCCAGATCATCATTTGAAAGGTGCCTAAATTCAACTAATGGACTGGCATCTAATTATTTGTCAAATTTACTTTCCATAGCTCTTAACATGTAAAGGTAAAGATGGGACAGTAAGATATGGAAGAACTTATTGTAATTTGCTGCTGGTACAGCTAACTCTTCAGCTGCTTTCTCTGTCCTCCTCCTCCCCTCAAAGTGACAGTTCCTCAGAAAAAAATTAACCAAAGTTAGTCCTGGCTACCAGCTTTAAATTAAAAAGCTGAGATGATTTTCTTATATGTACAGAATGATTCCAATTATTGTAGAAATTGACTTTAGGGTTTATGACTGCATCTACAGTGGGCATTGTAGGAAAGCCAGGAAAACTGAGGAACAAAAGGTCTAGGGCTACAGTGGCGTGTACGGCAGCCACCAACCACATGTGGCTACTGAGTACTTGAAATATGGCTAGTTTGAAGAGAGACATGTCTCAAGTCTGGACTGCTGTGAAGAATTAGAAAAAAAAGTCAAATATATCTAATTAATTTGTATCGATTACATGTTGAAAAGATACTATTTTCTATATATTGGGTTAAGTATACTATGTTGTTAAAATTAATTTCACTTGTTTCTTTTTAAATATGGTTATCTGGAAATTTTAAATTGAATATGTGGTTTGCATTTCGTGGCTCCCATATTTCTACTGGACAGTGCTGATTTGAGCATAACTCCTTTTCTCCTTCCCTAAAGCAGAGCATCATTTTTAATCTTGATGTTCCATAAATCAAAATAACCATGTTGCCAAACACTGCTAACTCTAAATGTCTCACGAAGATATAAAATCTCATAATTCTTATAAAAAAGCCAAAACTATTAAAATAACGTTTTCTTATCTTGATAAACTTCTCATTTGCGTCAGCTAGTCACCATTACTTGAAAAGGAGAAACAAAGAAGAATTCTAATAGAAAACTAAGAAAAGCTAAAGCTGAAGTAGTCACCATATTATACAAATGTAAGCAATACAAGCTTTTTTTTTTTGTAAATCAGATTTGGTTTGAAGCAACTCCCAAAATACATATTCATATTTAAAATTAAATTATAAAGCATATTAAAAAATTATTCCATACAGCCAAGCTGGCAAATTATAGAAAAATGTCCAGTTATATACGTGGATTGTAGGCTCCTAATAAGTTAATGTGCATACAGTTGGAAAACACTGATCATTTAATAGTCTCTCTATAATTGTTAAATGGGAAATAGCAGATTCTCTACGATCCGCCCTCCCATAGATTTCTTTCCTGAATCTTCAGCAATCATCTTCATGTCATTCATTCTTTGTTTCTAGTAAGAAACTAACAGTTTCAAAGTCTATCGAGAGTATTAGTTAGTCAATCAATCTGTCAACCAGTTTTTAATAAATTATCCTACTGCCTGGTGAGTTAATCTGTTGCCTTTGTAGTTTTTACTTATTGCAAAACATTATCTCCATTTCATGAAATACAAATAAGCTGCTGAATGGTTTCAAATCTCTAGAAACACTGGTGGAATTTATTTGTTGAGAGAAATATAATTCAAGGATCCAGAAAGGAGAATGAGTGGGAAAGCCAGGACCACACATAGTAAGCCCTCATGAGAATCACAATTCTAGTCATCATTATCATTACAAAGTCGTTCTTTATAGAAAATCTCACTTGAAATATTTATAAATTATGGGCACCTCCAAGTGTATTTATAGAAACATTAACACATTATGAGTGCTAAACTTCTTAATTTCTAGAGCTTACTGCCCATGAGTTGCTGCATTTCTTCAGAATACAGTAAAGGATACACACAGAAGGGAGGAATATCAGTATGCCAAGAATGGAAGGAGAATGAAATCTACTGCAGAGTTTGAATTAGGGTCCCATACTTTAAATCTGTGCCAATAATCCTTAGCAGAAGATTGTTTAAAATAATTTATACCCAAAAGTACCCCTAATGTTTTATTCTATAAAATCTTATTCTAAGAATCAAGCTTTGAAAGGTACATAAATTTAATTAGCTGACTGGCATCAAGTTATCTAATTGTCAAATTTATTTTCCAGAACTGTTAACATATAAAGGCAAAGTTGGAACAGCGGATATGGAAGAACTTGCTGTAATGTCACTCTGGCACAGCTAATTGTTCAAGTAAGGGACAAAGATGTTCCCCCTCTCTCACTTCCATTTCAGAGGACTGATTACACCTAAAGTGAAAGTTACTTACCTCCCTGCTCTCTTTGTGAATGAAAGTAAAGTGGGACGTGGGAGCAGAGACTGAAGTTCCAGAGGCACAGATGAGATAAGAAAACAAATAATTTCCACGTGATAATTCTCAGTTGTCCTACCACAAAATAATTTAAATAATTTAATTTTGTGTATTCCCAAAAACCTGATTCCTGGGAGATATGTGGAGATTTAACAGAAAAGCTTCCCTAAGTCATATAAATTTGACTGAAATACTGAAAACTAAATTTCTTTCTAAAGAAAGTCATACTGCATGTTAGCATATTAAAATCTCTGAGAAGCCCTACTGTCAAGAACCCTATTTAATTCGACTTTCCAAAAGGAATATTTTCACACCACCCACCACCATCAGAGGCAGATAGTACAATGGATAAAACCTTATTCTGGAGCCTAACTGCCTAGGCTTGAATCCCAACTCCACCACTTGCTGGTGCTGTGACCTTGGCCAAGGTATTAATCTGTAGACACCTCGGTTTTCTTATCTGTAAAATGGGGCTCATGGCAGCATCCACCTGGAAGGGTTGCATGGAGATTGAGTTCATGTGAGTAATGTGCTCATCATGGAGTAAGCAGTGTGTCCAGGGAGCTATCTTTACCACTGCCCACCCCCACCCCCGCCAGGAGGAGTGTTCCAAGAAGCAGTAATTTTTGTTTGTAAGCTAAACCTCTTTGCTTTTTTGTTTCAAGAACCAATAACCATGTGCCCGAGTCCAAAAAGAAAATTATTTTCCCTTTCAGCAACAGGTTGTGTGAGATTTCTACAGAAAGATTTTAATGTGTTTATTCAGATTAGTCATATTATCAATGAATACAAAGGAGTAGTATGTGGAATGCAGGGAAAAGCACTAGACCAGGAGCAAGCAGATGGAGATTCTAGGTTAACTTCCACTAAATGACTGTTGACCTTGGGCACGTCACCGAACTTCTCTGCATCTCAGTTCTCACATATTATAATGAGTATTGGCCTACATGGGAGTTTCATTAATTCATTCATTTAAGATGATCTTCAGTTCAGGACAGTTTATAAATCTAAATACACTGTTTTCTAGATTTTATACACACACACACACACACACACACACACACACACACACACACACACACACAAAGTATGTAGTTACATAAACCTTGTCCACTAGGTTGTAGGATAACTATAAAGAAGAATCATGCTGTCTTCATTTAAAAATTTTACAGTGCCTAGATGTGCCCTCTACAGCTGGAATAGAACATGCACTCAATAAATGTTGAATGAATGCCTCTTTAACAGCAATCAACACTTATCCCTTCATTCAAAAAAAATTCAAGACCCCTATGATGTAAGACACTATGCTGGGTACAACTAAGTTTACATATTTCTGGAAAGCTATTAGTTTTACCTATAAAAAGCTTGCAATTTAATTTGCAGTATGAGCATCAGATGATGACATTAATTGTTGCAGTTTCTGTTTACTACCTTTCAATTTGAATCCCATAATTCAAGTGAGTTTCATGGTATTATTTTATACAGCAGCACCATGCTATTAACATTACTATAAAAAGGTGTTTAGTAACTATGATAGAAGAGATGGCAAAATCAGTATATTGCAGTGAAAGCAAGTATGTTCTAATCAATTTTATGTAAAATTTTAGATTAATAAGAATATCTATTAGATGAAAACGTCTTGACGAGCTGGGGGAAAAAGCACGTTTTAGAGCTGATTTTTAAAAATCGGGTTATCAATTTCCTTTTATTAGAAGACATAACTATTTTCCCTTCAAATGTATAGTTGTATGTAGCCTCATCAAATCTTTAAAGTGACCAAAAGTGTTGACCTCTACAAACAATATAAGCATAAATAAACATCTTCTATAACTGCTAATTAAATTTCAGTTCTCCTCTTTACAGACAAAAGCATGCCATGGATCACAGACATTTTCTCTAAAATCAGAATGTCCCAAAGCACCCTGCCCTAATCAAATGTAATCTATTTGATCTAGGCTGCTCTGAGATGGGGAGTGTGAATACAGTGCTCATTGAATTTACTCTGAGTATTTAATCTTTGTGAGGAGAATGCAGAAACTCTTGTGAATAAGTTATTAGATCTTTAAAATCCCAAAATAATTGTGCATCTTCATTGTTTTTCCTAGTGACTGCTTTATAACAGCTCCTCCTCTATTGGCATCTTTTTATCAGTAATGTACCAGGAACTTTTCAAGGACAAGGGTGGAAGACAAGGGCCCACATAAACGGCATGCATGATGTGACCAGACAGATGATTAGCAAGATGTCTTTAGTTTGCAGAGAGAAGGTTTCATTTTCATAGGTCTAAGAAAATTTTTTAAAAGTCCTCCTTCTTAGCCCCGCTGTAAACTGTTCCTATTGTAAATGATACCTAATTTGCAGGTGTCTGCCTAAAGGCAGGTCACTGAAAGTCAGTGAAAATCAGGGCAATCTCAGCAACAGAAACTAACCTGAAGATCATGGCGGGGAAACATATATTTCAGAGAGAGCATTATTGCAACTGAAACAATCAAACCGGACTTCAAAAAATGAACAGACTTAAAACAACAAAAGCAACCAACGGCATCTATTTTAACGTTGCAAATTTCTTAGATATTACAGATGTCACCCAACAGTGCGTGCATTTGCTTCCCATATGTGAACAAAACTGAGGCATCACCAGATAAATTTGAATGGAATGTTAATCTTCACTTTAAATTTTTTTTCTTTTCCTAGCTGACGACACAATTTTAGTATTATCATAACGGAGCTTCTGGCTGGAAAAAATTAAATTAATGGATGGATAAAAAAAGCTTAGAAACTTAAAAAAAATAAACAACTTTCAAATATCTATACTTGATGGTGTCAAGAGCCAAGATGAATGTATTTCAATTGCAACTTCCAAACTAAACTCACAAATTACTACCATTATGCTAAGTGTTAGCTACCCCACTGTGCAGTTTTGCTTTGTGAATTTTTACCTTCCTCTATGAACACTTTTAGCCACTGATCGCACAGCCTTTCAATGTTTTCTGCCTTTTCCTTTAAATAAACTGGCTCTGGCTCCTTCCATCTGGTTCCCCTTCCGTCAGCAACCCTGCACCTGTTCACACCTCCTCTCCTGTTGGATTCCACTGAACATTTCCTCCTCTGCCAGGGCTATTCTGGCACTCGCAACCTTTCTGTCATTCAATCCATCTGTCAGAAGTGAACTTTGTTTACCGCAAGCTTCTGCTTTCTTCTTCAAGAAGCAAAGCCCCTCAAGGTCATTGTCAAATGAACTGTCGGTATGGATTTAAATCCTCTACCGCTAACCAGCAGAAGATGAAGTTCTGCTGTGTAATGTACTTGTGAAAATTACTTTTGGGTTCGGGAAGACAATAATTTGGAGTCAAAGTAGTAAGACATAGTGTTTTAATGATCATTTGTAAAACCAGACAGCTGATATGTATTCCCTTCATGTGTGTCTGCACTTCTTATTATATCAAGTATGAACTATATGTATAAGAAGCAAAATAAAAGTTTTAAAGTGAAATCAAAATATCATAAACAAGTTTACACTATGTAAAAATTGCTTCATACTATATAGCATTAACTTGAGGAATAAATATTTTCACTAATGAATTAGCCAAGGGAAAGA
>NW_006789458.1:2886586-2907703 GCF_000442215.2 Lipotes vexillifer | reverse complement strand
GGAAAGAGTATTCCAATTAAGAAATTTTACACTGAAATGCTTAAAATGTACAAATATGTACCATTTCAATTATAAGCTATATATTAACACACAGCTCCACTACTGCTTTGAAAACCTTAACCCATGATATACAAATCAATTCATGTATATTTTAAATTCCATCATTTAAAAACTAAACAATTCTGCTTAAATAATGCTCAGATATATGTTGCCAAACAAACACATCATCTATCTAAAGAAATGCAGTTGTATCAATAGGCCAGTTTTGTGAAAGAAATAAACTCATAGGAATTAGGTGAAAATGATACTCTCAATTAAATTTACTCTGTGTCATCTACAGCCAACAAGTACTTACCCTACCTTCCTAAATTGAACATGAAATTACTTTATGTTGAATTATTCACCACTCTTTTAGACAACTATATTCTTTAGGAAAAAGGCAAAGCAATGACTTGACTCAAATTTCTTATAAGAAAAAGGAAGATCACTTTTTAGGAGAAAATATATTTTAAACAAAGCACTGTTACAAATGTAAAGCTAAAAGGCACTTTGTTCACAATGTTGCTTTTATAATTTGGAAGAATTACCCCAAGATTTAATCTTACTGCATGTGCTTTTATGAAGTAAAATTAATCAAGTCTATAAACTTTTCTATATTATTTTTAGAAAAGATAAACATTTTTTCACTGCCACATAATTGAAAGCAGGTTTTATTAATAAAAAGAGTCTAAAAACACACAATTTAAAATTTGAACCTTAGGTTTGGACTGATTAAATGTAATTTATTAAAAAAGACTTTGCCAGAGAAATTTTTCAGATGCATTTTAAGAAAATTATTGTAATACTAAATATAAAAGTAAAAACAAAACCCAAAAAACGATAGCTTAAAATCCAAGTACAAAGACATTCTTTTTTAGCTCTAATTTCAATTTTATTACTAATCTCCAAAATACTCTATATCCTATAAATCACTCTTAGGTAATATATATAATATAATTTAATATATGGAGTTTGAACACAAAATATGAATTCTAAGAGGTGCTTTCATCTTCCTAAAACATAATTTCTAAATAATTCCATTTTATGTGGAAAAAAATTCAAAAGTAATATCTAATTGACCCAGCAAGTTTGTTAACACTGTTCCGGGTATTTTTCCCCTTTAGTGTAATCTGTGCTTTGACTGTAGTTTGGTTACCTGGATCCCTGCTTCTGAATAGCATGGAAAGAATACTGCTAATTTGATCACTTCTACGGTCTGATTTGCTATATAAAAGAAAGAAGTATTAGCAAAATGCTAGTTTAATAGAGGCTGCTTAAATTACCGTGAAAGAACTGTTCATTTTTAGCAAATTGCGTTTGAAAAACGCAGTAGTAGGCTTGTTTTGGAAATTTGTATAATAAGAACATAAATAAAAACCACTCAGTTTAACATCACTAATAGTCACACACAGATGCATGAATGTGCACGCACACACACACACACACACACACACACACACACACACACACACTTTTCCCCTCCATAAATACGTAGGAAAAAGAACAGGGAAATAATACTACGATTACTTTTACAAATGAGCTAATTTAAGGAATTCAAAGACTACTGTTAATGTTAATTTGCTTAATGTATAACATGCTTATTTTATCTTTTAAATAGAAAACACTAGGAAAAAGTTTTAGATAGTTTGCTACCAACACGGGAAACACAAATTTTACAGAAAAAATAAAGAGGCATTGAAGCAATGTTGCCCGGTTGCACTAGAGAACAGGAAAGCCGTTTCTAAGGGCACTGCCAGGTAAAGACCAAGAGCTGATGTCATTCGCATTCTTTAACATCAGTTTTCCTAAAACAGCATAGGGATGTAGGATGGAAGGTAAAATATTTAAACTCCTTAATAAAGAACTGACCTTAATTTATCTACATTCTGAATGAGACTAATAGTTCTGCTTTTCTAAGAACTGAAAATGATGAAAATACTATTATTTTCCTCTGGTTTATTGATTTTTCTGCCTATATATTCATGAAGTCTTTTAATACCAGAGGATATTCATTCTTCCACCCCCTTCCTCAATTACCTTAAGGCAAGACCTTCTTTCAGATGTGGAAATATTTGCAGGACTGCAGGACAAAGAACTGAGACATTTTCATAGAGTTGATCAAGGGGGAAAAACAGATTTGCAAGATTCTGTTAAAGAGTAAGAAGAGACTAAATGACAACTTTAAATCTGCCACAGTCATTTACTAATGTGCTGCTATATCAAATAAGTCTAATTTTTTGACAGCACCAAATTAGATTTATTGCAGAAACTGCTGCATAAATAGCATATGGCTATGTTATACCACCTATTTCAAATCCTGGTAATGTTTCCCTTCCCCCTTCAAAATGAATAAATTGAGCCAAGCTACAAACCTTCTGCGAAAAAAGAAATATACTAGTTCAAAAACAGATGTAGGCGATCTGGATTTCTTTGTTAAAGTAATAGTTTTAGCATGAATGTCCCACTTCTATATTTAAAAAACCATGACTCCTTAATAAGTTATTAAATTTAGTAAGTCAGTTTTCTCTTCCATTTCTTTCAGAATGACTTAATTTGATTTTTGTTTTAAGGTTTTAGGTTCTGAATTATGCTTACATTTTGATGTTCAATCCACAGTTACACGGGGGAAAAAAGAAGGGCAAGTGGCTCTGAATCAAGCATGGCTTAAATCAGGTTATGAGACATTATTAAGCACAAATGCATGTATTGTATGGTTGCTTTTGGTTTTCATTTGTGAAAGACGTCGTAGAAATCATATCAAAAAGTCTTCGCTAATTTTAACTATAGCTTTGATACTGCAAACTCTTTGATGCATAAAATATATAAAGTGATCATTCCATGTGCCACACTATACACATTAGGACGGCAGAAACGTACAAACTGCAAAAATCAAAGTTCCATGAAAACTGGGATTGAAAACTCACACGACAGTTCGGAGATGGACAATTCTTCCTTTCTCAGTCTCTACCCTGATACCCACCCCACCCCCAACTGTGATGCAATTCAACTCAATTTTTCTTTTTGAACAAAAGTTTCAGTTCTTCCTTAGATGGGAAAGACATTGCAAGGTCTTATCTCAGACCAATGGGCACACCACTGCAAACATCATGGCACTCGGCTACCCCGCAGACTCCCTCTCTGTGGTCAGTCTTCCCAGCTGCCCTATCTGTTACTGTCTGATTAGTTCTGCTAAGGAGCCCCTCCCCTGCCAGCTTTCGGTGCCATCTGTTCTACACAAGATGGCTGCTGCCCAGCAACCTAACACTGCCCTCCTACCTGGCACCCGGCTACCATCCTTACCCCAAAGTGCTAACACAGGTTCTCACTGCTGGCAGAGTCAGGATTTCATTACTACTACTTTGACAAGTGCAGGGTTGTTTGTAATTTCTCTTTTATCCTGATTTTGATTGTACAACCACCTCCCACTGATTCAGTTTGCTTCAGTTTTGTTGCTCACAGATTTTACTCTCCACATTAATCTCCCTCTGGCATGTTACTGCATCTGTTCCTTTTTTTATTATTAATTTTCAAATTCCCACCATTTTTGACAAAAAGGAGGTAATCTACACTCTGTTTCTGCCCACTTCATTTTCTTTAATTTGGAAGATAAGTATGAAAGCATGCCAAAGAAGTTAATTCTCCGTTAACAGTTTATTTTCTGGCATTCCTAAGCCTTTGTATATGAAAAACAGATAGGAATAAATGTTGACTGAATCACAACAACATAGTCAGAACCATTCCTGAATTTAATGAAAAGCAAACATATGAAACAGCATTTTTAAAGTTTATTAGTTATATGAGTTGTCTCATGCTGTCATTCCTTCTTCCACTTTTAACAGATAATTCTTTGTGGAAATTAGTCTGAGTGCAGGATCTGAGTTTGGGTACATCTATAGTTCTGACATGGGCTCTATTTTCACTGTAGATTAATTTTATTATTCCTTAATATAATTATCATCTTTCTTCAACCCAAACACTGATGACTAATTCACTTGCGAATGATTGCGAATAAATGCCTTATTTCAGAAATAGGCTAAGAATAGAGCATTGCCATCAGTGCAACAAAGCAGAGCTTAAAGACCCCCTAGGTTGTGGAGCTGCTTCCGTGAGATCTTGTTTAACAAACAGTTAATATCAGGAATGGCAAGATAGTTTTTCCTCTAAAGACAAAGAGGACTACTTAAGATTTAGAAAATAAGAAGTCATATATTTAACAATACACTCTCTTTGTGTCCCTAATTTGTCACCACCACCACATTGCAAAAAAGGACTTGAGTAATTTGATCACTGCCCTAACATTTTCTAGATTGAGCAACACATTGTGACTGATAATTAATTTTACATGAATTCATATTAATAGCATAGGAGTCCCTGAATAGATGAGCAACACCTCAGATTTACAGAAACCTGAATGAGTTTAAGTGATTTTCATACTCACATATATCCTCATAAAATCACAGTAAAGATCTGTAGGAAAAAAAGTACAGTAGGAGATTTTTCCCAAGGCAACAGAAGATAACCGTAAACAGACCTATGCCCAGCCAGGTGAACCACACTTCAGATCTGCTATAGGAAGATCAGAAAATCTTGAACACTGCTAAAACCCACTTTTAAGGCCCCATCTTGAACACTGCCTACATCTGTCTCTTGCATATATTCCAACAGTGACTTGTTACTTTATTTTATATAATTCTTTTGTGGGTACAGTTATATTTATAACTACTCCCTCAACCCAGGGTGCATTCTTTTGGTAAATCCCTTGGTCAACAATAGGCTTCTTGGAGGTAGTCACACATAGGTGTCAGAGGGATAAGTTACAAAGACACTGGTACCCTCCCTGCAGGAATTCCTTTGACACTCTCCCTGTGCCCCACCCTCCCCATCGCTTGGTCAGGGCAGGAGATGCTCAGCCCTCCCACAGGTGACCTGCGCTTGCTGGGGAGAGGCCACACAGACCCAAGGTGAAGCAGTCTTTGCTCAGCTGGTCATCGGCTTTACAGGCTGCTTCCAAACATTTTCTGACCTCTCTTGTACCCACTCTGAGTTCCTGAGTTCAGGGAACCATCTCCTCTGCTTGGCCAATCTAATAAAGTAGTAGCTTAATAAAAGTTTGTTTACTTGAATTGGGCCCTGCTCCTCCATGAGACATGGCCCTAGATGGGCACTGAGGAGACTGGATATACTCCAAGCCTCCTCTTTTCTCAGTATCCTTAAAATGAGCTTTGATTCCAGGATTTATCAACCAATGAATCACTCTACGATCTACTTGTGGGTATCAGGGAGCCATTAAATTACAAGTGAGTAATGCCTAATACTGAGTTGATGATCTTTTATACTTCTTTTACCTGAAATTAGTATTAGAGAGCAGAGCTTTCCTGCAGAAAATTATTCAGACTTAGGGCTACTAGGATAACAATTCTGTTCTTGCTTTTTTTCCTCCTATTTTCATTGAACTTGATGTTCATTGCTTTGAATCCGGCAAGTGGTGTGGACGATGCCTTCTCAGTTTCCTCTGGGCTTCTTCAGCAAATGAATTGGCAGCCACCACCACCATGCTCCAGGCTGTGGGCCTGTGCGGCAGGGAGAACAGTACATCCCCAGCATGGATTTTCATTGCGCACACATTCGGGCTTCACAGACTGGGAGAAGCAAGCCAGGGAACGCTAAGCAGAACCTTCAGAGACACATTCCCTGGCAGCCTCTGACTCTAACCTCCCCTGCTCCGGGCCACACTGAGACCAGGGTTCTTAGCCCATCAAACAGGTGGAGCAGAGTGGGCTTGGGCAACGTGGTGTCCACCAGAGCAAAATGAAATGCCTTGTCTTTCCTGGCTCTCTGACAGCCTGTTCCCTCTGATACTGGGTGGGGGAAGGAAAAGAGGACGCAATTTAAAACAGTACCAAGGCTGTCTATTTCAAGACTTGAAGATGTTGGTTGCACATATATCCATTTAAAATTATTTTTGACACGTTCTCTGCTTAATTTATTCATGAAAGGAGTATAAGAAAAAAAATGAACTTAACTTTTAAATGGAAACTTAAGGCTAAAAATTCCTCAATAATTTGGAAAAAAAAGATACAGTTCACTATGGAATAGCAAGAATACATGTCAATATTATACCATTCCCTTCAAATGAAGAGATACTGAAAGCTTGGTCTTTTGACCTAAGCTAGTTGTCACCTGAAGAAGAGTGCAGTTCCTTCTGAATTTTTCACTAACAACAAAGACGAAAGGCACGTTTATACAGCATTGACAGAGATCTTGTCAAACAGCCTGCTGACGAACTTGGTGCTAGAGACACAGAGATGAAAATGGCCTGCTTCCTGGCCCATGCACTGAGAATTTACAATCCCCAAAGTATTTCTATTTAGCTTTGAATTATGTTTTTATGCTTCTTTGTGAACATGAATCCAGATCACAGGTTCTAGAGTGTGATGGACCCAGTTCAAAGTCTGCCTCCTCCTTCCTGCTGTGTGACTCCTTGTCTCACCCTTCCAAGACTCGGCTTCCTTGGGCTTGTTGTTCTGACTGAGAAAGCAGGGTGCCTCAAGTTTCTTGTGTAAAATATCTAATATTTTACAAAGCATTAGCTTTGTAAAATGCAAAAAAAAAGAATTATTAGAAAATTTTTTTAAAATTTAAAGATACAAAAAAAAAAAGAGCACACTGACCATGTACTTGGATATCGTGGCAATTTAAAATGATAAAAACGTTTCCAAACACTCTCACCTTTGGATCTATCTTGCCACAGAGTAGTAACCTACAACCCATCATGGACCACACTTACTATATAGCACTGTTATAGGAAAACAAGGCACAGTGCTTGGCATGTGCTAAACATTCACCTATGTATCCTTTATATCTCTCTTTTTATATTCTAAGAGTTCTTTAAATAAAACCACAAAGCATCTCTGTGGAGAACTGATCATGCCTCCTTGGATTTATGTTGACAATAGAGAATCTCTCTCAAACCAACATGACAGAGATGTACCCCTCTTTCTCTTTCCACTTCCAACCATCCCTTAGCCAAAGGAAAAAGCAGGGATTGTTAAAAAGACAACAGAAGGGACATCTGCTGTTTTATTTACTCAGGATCCTGACAACCTTCCCCTAGTAAGAGCACCTCCCCTTGCTTAGTACAACTCTCTTCCCTTACTCTTGAGGTTCTGCCAAGGCTGCCAGCCACAGCACCCAAAAGGGTGTGTGTGCACATGAGTCAGCTTTGAAATTTGAACTGAAGGTTCTGAATTGGAAGTGGAGAAGCCAGGACGTCACATTCTTACAGTTTGAAATCAAGGGCATCTCCTTTATGTTTAGTTCAGATTGAAGGATGTGGCCCCATGCTGTGGAAGAACCTGAAAGAATGAGCCAACATTCAGACAGAAGTCGAGCCCTGCGATTGACAGAAAATAACTGCACGATGGTGCCGCCTGGAGTCCCTGGTCCAGGAAACCCCGAGGCCCCAGTCGCACCTGGGTTTTACATGGTCTGGTTATCAAACTAATAATTCCCCCTTTGGGGGTTTCTATTACCTCAACCAAAGAGTCCTGACTCATACTGGTAATCTGAGAGGTCAAACCACTAAGAATGCACTTACCAATAGTTATTAGGTGGAAGCTAAAGGCTCTGGAATGGAAGCCTTAATCACCTCTCCCCAGGTAAAGCACCCATAATAATCGGACAACCTGGTGACTTCTCTCTTATACTCTTTCTCCTTTCAAAAAGATACGAACACTATAGCTCAAGTTGCTATCTCTGGAGGACATAAGGTCAAATTGTCCCATCTAGACCACAAAAGTAGGTCAAAGCATAATACCTATTTTATGGACCTCCCTTAGATTCCTGCTCTAAGAAATGCTTTGAAGTACATATCATTAAAAACGTTATTTATGTAAAAGGGGATATACACATTTTAAAGGTAGCCCTGCTGATATAAGCTGGAGCCTAATATGTAATATCATAAAGTAATCTGCCCACATGTATGTAAATGGTAGTCTTGCGAGAGGGATTTAAATTCTATAGCTTTTTAAAGATGTTGGGACATGTCAAAAACAAATATGTGAAGGAATTTCCACTTTTTAATAAAAGCCTCTCTTTCCTCTTGGGTAAAAAAGGAGTGAAGTAAAGGAGAATGATAGTTGTATTACAATGTGTTAAATGACTAAGGCAAATGATGAGCCAAAGGACACTGTTTCTTAGGAAAAGCATAGCCAAGACTACAGTTCACTGACAGGTATTTATATCAGTGTATAAGGGAGCAGCTAACACTAATCTCTATTATAAATTTACGTGACAGATTTTCTTGGTTGTCTTGTAGAAACAATCGCATTAATCCATTTTCCTACTAATTCACATAGGACTACAGCCTGATGGATAACTGTATAGGCTTTGCAAGCAAATTGCTGGGTTTCAAATACATACCAGCTGTGTGACTTTAGATGAATTGTTTTGCTTCTTTGTGCCTAGTTGCGTCAACTGTAAAACAAGGAAATAATAGTCTGCATCTTACAGGGCTATTGGGAGGGATAAATGAAAAGCACTCAGCTCAGTTCCCAGAGCACAGCAGAGGTTCAGTAAATGATGGCCCCTTGCCTTTAGCTCCTACCTCTATTATTATTTTTTAAAAAGCTACTTCATGTGGCATGGTACCAGGCAGATCCTAAGATGAATATATTCTTAACCTCAGAGACTGATACTTGTATGTATGTAACTTACTCTCATGTATGCATGTGTACCTCCCAAATGCCATTTTTCCCTCTGGAATTTACCATGAAACTTCCTTCATTTCCATTTTCCTATATCCAAATGCTACCAAGGATCGATAAGAAATTACCTGTCCCTCTGTCCCTGTAATACTTTATCTGGAATCTCCCTTCTGGATCTTATCATTTATCTTATCAACTCTTTGTGTATTTTTTTTCTTCCCCACTAGCCTGTAAGCTTCTGAAGGGCAGCATATGAAGCTATTTTATATCTCCCATCATCCCTAGCACAGTGTCTTGTAACAGGAAACATTCCATGCAGAGTGAGCAAATACATGAACAGATATCTTTAAATGTACTTCGAAGTTTGTTATTGAAAAGAGAGTTGTTTGACTACTACTAGCAAAGACATAACTGGGAAGGGAGTAGTCTTGCTTTTGTTTTCATGTATACTGGGCTATGTATGCTTAATGATCATGTTTATTAGGCACTGGTTTCAAACACTGTCAGAGGGGCCATCTTTTAATTACAGAGACCTCTAGTTTAAAATTGTGTGTGTGTGTGTGTGTGTGTGTGTGTGTGTGTGTGTGTGTGTGTGTGTGTGTGTCTGAGGTTTTCAAGTGAGCATATTTAGGGGAGAGGCATACTACACTTTACCAACCCTACTTGAATTGTTAGAATGGTTATCATTTGATTCGGCTATGCTTAAACATGTATGTGCATACTAAGTTAAAAATGAAAAAAAATTACAAAATCATAACATAGTATAATATGTACAAGAAAAATTCCCAACAAAAATTTTCAATCTTATATCCATGTCTTATTTTTTACCCTGATATACCTGATAATACATATATATGTATATATTTGTTTATTTATATATCAATATTGGGCTTTAAACAAATAGTTGTAAACTTGCAATATATTAACCATTCCTATAATAATGACTTATTGAGCTCCAACTCTTTGCAAAGGGCTGAGGTAGGTACTCTAAAAAGTATAATATTAATAAGGCCTCTCCTCCCACTTGAGGAATAATGCATTATAGAAGGGAAGACTAGCAGGTACATAAAAACTTCAGAGTATGAATTTATTTTTTTCAGATTTTCATTTTTCCTGTTTTGAGGAATGTGTTCAGTAGTAGGAAGTGCCTTCAGCTCTAAGTAGGAAGGGTGATTCAGAGGGAAACGTGCTCCCTCTGGCATGGGTCATCAGGGAGGACTACAGTGGAAAAATCAGGATTTCAGGGAGACCTGGAAAAGAAGGTAAGATTATAACAGGACTAGAGAAGCTCAAAGGGGTATTCTGGGTGCAGAGAACAGTAAAGGGGGAGAAAAGTCCAAAAGTTGAAGGAGGGCTGCATCTGCTTAAATCACATGTTGGAAATCAGCATCTGAGAGGATGAAACTGGTAGCAATGAAATAAAACCAGAAGGTTGGGAGCCTGTCAGGCAACCTTAAATGCTGAGTGGTCTGGATCTTCTACAATAGTATGGCACCAAGGAAGGTTTTGGGAGCAGGTAACAGACTCAAGACAGTGCTTATGGATATCCACTTAGCAGTGGTTGGCACAAGAGACTGGAAGGATGTTAGGAGAGAACTTTCATAACCCTTATGAGACGCTGGCAGAGCCTAAATTATGATGAATGTAAAATGGTGGGTAGGAAGGACATTTCTATGAAATCTCTTTGGGCTTCAAACTAAGGAAACATTTTAAACACAGGATACTCCAAGCAATTTAAATACCTAATGTCCAGAAACAGGAATTTAATAATGCATTGTCTTAAATCATTGTTAGACTCATTGACTATCAGAGCTGGAAGGAAACTTGATGATCTAGTCTAACCTAATTTTATAGGTAAGTTATGTGCGTTCAAAGAATTAAGTAATTTGTCAAAAGTTGCAAAGGTAGTGAATGCCTGTGAGAAGATACTATAACTCAGTTTCCTTAACCCAAGGATACCTACCAACCCCCCCCCCCACACCCTTAGTAAAGTGTGTGGTTTTAATTGTTACTTCACCAAAAGCATACTTTGAATCATTCTTTATTCTTTTCTTACACATTTCAGTCTCCTTAGCTATTCTTCCACAGTACTTGAAAACATGGTCTCCTTAGCTATTCTTCAGTCTCCTTAGCTATTCTTCCACAGTACTTGAAAACATGGTCCTCTCTACATGCTTTCACCCACTCCTTCAGCTACAATATCTTTATGTAAAAGTATCCAGATCTAAACCTCTCGTCCTGATCTTTCTCCTCATGCTAGATCTACACTGGACATCTCCATCGGAGTTCCGAAATAAAACATATTCTTTCCTCTGCTACTCCTTTTACATTCCCTAGTTGAATTGATGGATCATCCAGTTAACACAGGCTAGAAACTTTGGAATCACCTTTAATTCTAGCCTCTCTTAGCACTACCTTAAATGCCTCTTGAAGATACTATTTCCTTTCCATTTTACTGGCTCAGTCACAGCTGAGGACTACTACTGTACTTATATTCTAATTGGAGTCTCTGCCAATCATCTCTTCCACAACCAATCTGTTTTCACAGTGCCTTTCAATTACCTTCTTTAAATACACATTGGATCCTATCATAGTTCAAGCTCTCTTGACTTCTTACTTGAGTTAAACAGCCTCGCAACTGAGGAACTGTAAACGTTTTCTATAAAGGGCCAGATAATAAATATTTTAGACTTTGAGGACCATACTCAATTCTGCCATGGCAGTGCTATACATTATACATAAAGGATAATCATGGCTGTGTCCAATAAAACTTTACTTATGCATGTATAATTTTTATGTGTCATAAAACATTGTTTATCTTTTTTCCCCCCAACCCTTTAAAAATATAGAAAACATTGATAGCTCATGGACCATAAAAAAACAGATGATGTGCCAGATTTGGCCTATGGGCTGTAGCTGCCACCTCTGTCCTAACTGGCCTTCTTGTCTCCTACAACAACTCTCCAAGTTCACTCTCCACACGGCTGTCTGAGTCAGGATCCCAACCCAAAAAGTTGATCATGTTGGCAGCCCTGATTAAAGTACATCAAGAGTAACTCCAGAATATGGCCCACAAGACCCTTCCTCTGGTTCCTCTCCCCTTTCCAGGTTTATCTCTTGCCAAACACCTAATGTGACTGTAGAGTTTATATTCCCTCCCATCTTTATGTCTTTGCATATATTGTTCCCGCTACCTGGGGTATTCACCCCACCTTTCTCCACTCTCAGGACTCCTATTCATGAACTCAGAAAGCTTTCCCTATCACCTTCAGTGGCAATGTAGAATGAGCCAGTTCTCCTTTATATGTGCTCCTGTGGCAATCTTCACTTCTCTAATTACACTGTTATCACACTCTACTATAATTGCATATATAGATCTGGCTCCTTAGTAGAGTGTGAACAACCTAAGGGTAGGAACTGAGTTTTTTTCTCTCTCTATGTCCAGGGCCATCCAATGTACTTAAAAGATAGTAGGTGCTCAATAAATACTTGTTAAATAAGTGAATGTTATATTTACTAACTGGGCCCTTCAATAAATGAATTTCTATTTTCCATTTTTAAGTCCAATTAGACAATAAAGGGAAATTCCAAAAAAGTGACAGGTTATTTTTCTTTCAGATTGGCCTATGGATTTCTACCCCAGTTTTAATTGTCTTTGCCCTAGAAGATTTGAATCCTTATTTTATCATTACTTTATATCATCTTTTTCATATTTAATTTTAAACTTTGTTTAGAATATGCCACTCAAAATATTTAAATTCAGACTAAATGAAGCACTACCTGTGTGGGATTTATTTATTTCAGCTGGTTTACACTGAAAAAGAGAGACATGAAGTTTCCCAGTCACACACTTGAGTATATGAATCAATAAAGAATGGTGAGGGGAAGCAAACTCTAAAAAACCCCAAACTATATATCAGAAATATTTAGCCCAACAACCAAGTCACATTTTCAGTGCAAAAGAGAGATATACACAGTTCCTTCCATTTTTTATTGTCATCTTTAAATTTATGAATGTGGATTTTATAAAACATCAATATAGACTAAGTGTAAGATGCTTACAAAAGAGTATTACTTTTAGAAAATAGGTAATTAAGTTTTATTTTCTATAAGACTAAGTTAAATTTTGGTAGACTTGTTGTAAATAAAGCTCAATAGAAAAAGCTTTCTATGGAACCAAGCAAAACCGTTTTTCTTAAGAACAAAGGAATTAGTTACCACCAGTCCATTTTCAGCAGTTGCTGCATCTTAATATGCTTTACTTGCAAGAAATGGATCTTGTCAGACAGTACAAATTGATACTGCACAGGAAAGCTCTCTATGGACTTTGACTTAAGAAATTAACTCTCTGAATAAGACAGAATGGCAAAGGGGACAAAACCAGCATTAATATTTATTTATTGAAGCTCAGCCACACTGAGACATTAAAAGCTGTCCTATTTCTGTGGGTTAGTGGTACTTAGCACACAAATGATTGGTTCTCAATAGAAGTCTGACAGAGAAGAACGATTAACTATCATGATCAAGCTAAATTCCAAAACTTCTAAGATTAAATAACCATAGGAACTATGGTAACATTACATTCTCAGTTCTACAATGACAATACTCTAGATGGGCATGAAAAGAATGGTTACTATTCTGCAATATTAAGCAATTTTTTCTCATAAAACTGTTTCATCTCTTGGGATTTTTCCAGATATCACACATGTATAAATGATTTGTTTTCTTTCTTTCATTTTTTCCTTTCTCTCTTTCTCCTTCTTTCTTCTCTTTTTCTTTCATTGTTTAAAAAGGAAGTTGGCAAACCATTTGGAATATTACCATAACAAAATGTTTTTAACCAAGTTTGATTTTAACAGAACTAGAGGCATCTTAACACTAACCCAAAACTTTGGGAGGTTCACCAACCTCTAGAATATTTTTTTTCTCCAAATGCAGGCTGTTCAAGTGGTGCTTTTCTCCATCTGTTATCATACCGTGCTCAGAATTACATTGTCATATTTAATGTAAAAGGGATCAGTCCCCTTACATAGTTTAAATTCAACATATTACTATGATTAGAAGACCAGTGTTTTTCTAATTTATGAATAAACCAAATTTTATAAACTTACATGTCTATTTAGACAAAGTTCTCTCTAAAAACTGAAAAACTCTAAGAATTGAACAAACCCAAAGCCTTGATCTGAAAACTGAAAAATTGTACTAAAACTCAAAGGGAAAAAGGAACCCATTTATATGGTAATGTGACTTACCTACAATTTCAGTTTAAATTGTTCTCTGTGTATATTTATGTATGTGTGTGTGTGTTTTCAATACAGCAAATTGCCCAGTGTTTACTACCAAAAATGTCTTACTGTAATTTAGGGCTGAGCTACATGTTTACTAAAGTTTTATGACAATGATGATCACATCATAATATCTCATGATGGAAGCAATGTAATTTGAAATCATGATAGTGTAAGCATGGTTATAGTAATGGTTTAAACATGAACAGTGCTAATCAATTTCATCTCTAAATTTTACACCTCCTTAGGACTCAGGTTGCTTATTTTGTATCAGTTCCATCTCAGTTTGCATCTCAGAATGTCTTTTACTTTGTCTCTTTCACCACTGACAGTATCTGATTGTTTTCCTAAATATATTCCTCAGATACCTCAGTTCAACATTTTTATTAGACACAGAATTAACAGGAGAGTAGTGTAGTGGTAGAAGAAATATGTCATTTTGCTTATATTGATAGAGAATCACCTAAATATTTGAGCATTGTAGATGAAAGGTTTTGTAATATATCAGTAATTCCCTGCCACACTTATCATTCACATGTCTGGGTGTTTTGCTTACAACATCTCCACTTTTCTTAATATGCCTAAAAACTGTGTGTTAATTGAATGACTAAGACTTAACACTAACAACTGTTTGGAAGCCTGTGGCAAAAATCAGTGGAATGAAATTGGTGCTATGGTGCATAATGGGATTAGGCAGTACCTGGTGAGGTGCAGTTGGTGCTCAGATTTGCCCAGCAGTTCTGTCAGTTTCAGGCACTCCTCTCTGGCCCGGGTTGCCTTCTGCTGCTCCTGTTCCAAGTGCTGCTTGCTTTCACTCAGTTCTAAACTCAATTTCTCTATTTCCTTAGGTAGAGAGAAGAGGGAAAAAGCATCCTATAAAATATATGCACTTGAATTCAAAATTATCTCATTTTTATTTTTGCCATGAATTTTAATGTGATGAAAAATTATTAGAAAATTTAGGCTAGCTTCCATTTCATGACAAAGGGAACTAACACAGCCCAAACTGCACATTAGTGAGGATTTTTCAGATCGTAAGATTCAGTCTAATTTTAAAAATGAAATGATTAAATGAGAATAGTCAAAATGGATAATCTGCACTTTGAATCTAAGGCTCAGTCCCTTTAAAAAATAATACGAACTTAAAAAGTCACTATTTTTAAAATACAACATTTCTGTTTGTGAGATTAGATCAGACATGTGCAGTGATTTACATCAAACATGAGACTCTCTTTTTTAAAAGATACATTTATGGTTTCATTTGGATGTTTTGAAAACCAAATTAGATCGTAAAATAATTTAAGATATCTTTTAGAAAAATGTGAGGTGGAAAAGAAGGCATCATTATGATGCACAATATTATTTGGAAAACAATAATTTAGGAAAAAAATAAAGCATGAGAAGCTTCAAGTGTTTTGAATGTATGACATTTCTGAGCTAAAATAATATTGCATTATAATTGCATTTTAAAAAGGCAACAACAGTACTCTAAGATTAATAAACATCTAAAACATACGAAAATTTATGATAGTTTATTATTTGGTCTCAGTATGAAATTATCCTTTTTTTACTGAAATTCAAATATTTCAAAGCAAAAATATGTTACATAGAACATAGTTTAAATAATTTATACATTAAAGTACAAATATTTATTTATTATGGAACATCCATAATTTAAAAAAAAAGAAAATAGAAGGGATAAATATTCAGACTATTAAAACAAGAAAAACAAAAAAGGGGAAAGTAAAGGGTTGAAACGTTTTCAAATTCAGCAGAAAGCAAGAAGCAATTTTAATACACAAAAATGCAATCTACTCTTGGAAAACAAAACCATGTCTAAGTAGAGTTTTAAACTTGGTATTTAAGTACATTCTAATTTCCTCATGTCATTACTCAATATTCTGAACAATCTACAACTATATTTAATATATCAGGCAGGATAAACTAAATAATTTATTTTTCTACATTTATTACACTACAAATATTCAGTTTATCCCCATCAAAACTGTACATTACCAACAATATAATAAAACAACTTACTATAAGTTATTTATTTTTAAAAATCCTAAGTAATAATGAGTATATTGCTTTCATTCAGAGTAGATTTTCTGTATCTTTCAGATTAGGATACTAAGTGAAACTGATTTGTTTAAAATATTTTTAACCATTAAAGTTATATCAATATATTTCCATTCATAACTAAATATAAATAGATGGAAAAATATAATAGAAAAGTCTCCTAAATTCTGTCTAACATTTATGAAATTAACAAAAAAGCAAAGAAATATAGAATTGGAATTATACATTAATTTTAAAATTTCAAAAATTCATTCATTAATTTTTTTACACAGTGCTATATGCAAGAATCTATACTAAATATTATCGTGGACTCAGAGAGTTCCCATCTCTACACTCAGGACTTAACAATTCAGTTGAGTAAATGAGACATAAACACACAAAAAGACTATCAAAATACAAAGCATATAAAAAACAACAAATGAGATTTAGAGAAAATCTGTGCTTCAGTAGGCCAGATTAGGGATACACTAGCATGGGCAAGAAAAGTAGGAAAGAAGGTAAGGCCACATAAACTCATGCAATGATAGATTAGACCAATTATGAAACAACTTGAATTCTAGATTTATAAAGCTGTATTTTTCTTATAGAGAATGAGGAAAAAATGGTTTAAACAGGTATGCAATATGAGAGCAGAGCTTCAAAAAACTGGATCAATGTGTATGATCATTAAGATAGTAGAGACTGGCAGTAGGGAGACCACAAAAAGACAGGTGCAATACTCCAAACATGAGAAGCAGAGACACTTAAAACAGAAGTATAAAGAGAACATAATGAGTATATGTAAATATCAATAAAAGGAGAGCTATCAGGAGACAACAAAGAATTTTGAATTGAGAGGATACCAAAAAATGACAGAAATAGAAAATGTATAAAATTCCAAACTTTCTTCAAAAGAAAAGGTACAAGGACTTCCCTGGTGGTGCAGTGGTTAGGAGTCTGCCTGCGAATGTAGTGGACACAGGTTCGAGCCCTGGTCCTGGGGGATCCCACATGCCACGGAGCAGCTAAGCCTGTGCACCACAACTCCTGAGCCTGCACTCTAGAGCCCACAAGCCACAACTACTGAGCCCGCGTGCCACAACTACTGAAGCCAGAGCATCTAGAGCCCGTGCTCCGCAACAAGAGAAGCCACTGCAACGAGAAGCCTGCGCACCACAACAAAGAGTAGCTCCCACTCTCTGCAATTAGAGAAAGCCCGCGCACAGCAACGAAGATCCAATGCAGCCTAAAATAAAATAAATTTAATTAATTAAAATAAAAAAGAAAATGTGCAACAAGTTTTATAAGTATTTTCCAACAACAACAGCGTATGTAACCTTACATTGGTAATTAGGTTTTAAGCATAAAGCAGCTGCTTTCTTAATCTCACGTAATAAAAAGTCAGAGGACACACTGAAAGTCAGTCAAACACAGAGATAAAGAACATGGGCCCAAGAGTCAACACAAATCAGGGTTTCAGACACAGCTCTGGCACTTTCCAGCTCTGTGACCTTGGACAAGTGACAAAACTCTTATCAGTTTCTTCAGTCTAAAATGGGAGTGATAACTCTAGCAAGCTCCTAAAACTACTGTGAAGATAAAATGAGATGATGAGTACTTAGCAGAGTGCCTAGCATATAGTAAGAGCTGAAAAAAAGACAGCTAGTATCATTACTACTGATTTTTCTCTGTCTTTCAAGAAGAGCAAAAATATAAGTAGAAGAAAAAGACCTGCCTAAGGATATATAGTTATCACTGAGGACTAAAGAGTTCTTGATTTAGTTCAATAAAATTTCCAGATAAAGTCCTATTTTGGAGAAAACCAAATAAAACTTTATTATAATTTCAAAATGCAAAAAGCATTTTTGCTAAGAAGATGGAAAATTACTGCCTGCTTCTGATTATCTGTGCCAGAGAAACAGCTTATTGGTGCAGATAATCAAAATCAACAAATAATCTAACCAGCTGGACCAGGGCTCAACACTTACTCCCTAAGTCAGGAAAATCTGCCATGGCACCAACTCCAACAGTTAAAAGAGGAATCTCTTGCCAGAAATGCCATACTCCCACTGGCAGGGTAACCCTTTGCCTCACCCAACTAGGTCAAGGCTGCTTCCTTGGCTGTATGTAGTGGTTCAGGGATTAAAGACCAACAACATTCGTAGGCCAATTGTACGCTACTCTCAAAGTACACTATTAACCTGCAATGTACAATGCAGTTTGATATGGCCATCTTTTGGCTAACCAGGCAAAGACGAGTCCAGATAGCTTTACACTGTACCAAAAGATACACTTCAAGTCATGAATGTAACCACAGGAATAACTAAAAGTAGAAACTGTTAAAAGTGGCTACCTCAGGAGAATAGTACCAAGGATGGGATGTGGAGAAAGGGAGACTCATTACTGTTCATTTATAATCTGTAATGTACCAAATTTTCTTATTAATCATGGTAAACTTTATTATAATTATTTATTAGATTTTCTTATCAAAGTAATGTGCCTAATTTAAGTCAGATAGTACACCCATCTCCAAGCCTTATCCTCAATGGCACACAGTATCCACCCTTGATACTTATCTTCATACATTTAAGTAACAGACTTATAATGCTATCCCTTGACTTTGCTACATTAGACATCATCTACTGACTTCCTATATTAAAAAAGGTAGTGATTTAGCTCTCTTATACCACCCAATATACCTACCTCATCCTCCCATATAACAATTTTGGTTAAATCATTAGTCAGTAGTTCATTCGCATTATAATGATTATAGAAATATTATTCACTACTGAGACAAGCATTATTCTGCTTAAATTAATTTTCTTGTAAAACATTTTATTATTTATGTAGAATTAATTGCTTGCTTTTTAATAGTTATTTTTCTAGGTAAGTAACATTTTTCCCCAAATGTTCAAACAGGTCACTCAAATACCCATCAATAAAATTTTTTCAAATAATGAAACATATCAGATAAATCATCAGTTCTGTTAAATTATTTTCCTAGATATATCCTTCTTGGTGACTTATGTCTGGCCTGGTTGATCTCTGTCTCGGGTTAAGCCTTACCCATGCTCCTATTAGAGTTTCCTATTTTCTGGGTTTTAAGTCATCCTGTTTTACAGTTTACTCCCTTTTTTGGTTGAAATACATTCTCCAGCTAACTTTCAAAAGAAAGGTTACATGAATAACACATTTTCAAAAAGTATCTGTATGCCTGAAAATGTTGTTATTCTATACATACACTTGATAATTTGGCTAGGTATGAATATCTAGGCTGAAATTAATTTTCATTCAGGATTTTTAAGGGATTACTCCACTGTCTTCAAGATTGTAATATTACAATTTAAAAGCCCTATGCCATTCTGATTCCTAATACTTGGTCTATGATTTGCTTTTTTGTTTCTGAAAGCTTTTATAATAATTTTTTTCCCTGGAACTTTGAAATTTTACAATGTTAGACTTTGGGATGGGCCTTTTTTCATGCATTGTGCTGGGTTTTCAGTAGGCCCTTTTCAATCTGGAGGTTTGTTTTCTTTAGTTTGAAGAAATTTTCTTGTACTATTCTTTTAAAATATTTTGATGCTATATATTTTAATAATTCCTCTTCCTGGAACTCCTGGACATTGGTTTTTGGCTCTGTTGAATTGATCATCTAATTTTCTTATTTATTTTCTCTATTTGTTTTCTGATTCTAACTTCTGAGATAGTCCCTTGACTTCATGTTCCAAAAATTCTATTGAATTTAAGAAAAAAATTTTAGCACAGTTTTCATTTCCATGAGCTATTTCTTTTTTCATTGTTTTTATATAGCATGCTATTTTTATCTTATTAATATAATATTGTATGTCTCCATTAAAATATTGAAGTATTTTAAATGTTCTCCTCTGCTAATATTGCCTCAGTTTCCTTTTTTGCTATTTATGTGTTTTAGACACTCTATTATATAAGAGGCTTTCTTCAAATACATAGTGATACTTGGCTGTCTTTTCATATTTGAGAATGAAGTACTTAAGAAAAGTTTGGATGAAATGATTTTTGGGTAATGTAATAGTTTAGATTATTCTTCAGCAAATATTCACTTCTATCACCCTCCCACTGGGATTGGAATACGCTATCTCTCCCCAGTGACTTTGGGCTTAACCATGTGATTTCACTTGGCCAATGGAATTTTCATGTCTATAATGAAAGCAGAAGTCATAAATATGTTTATGTGGTTTGACTTTGTTTTTATATTCTGGTGATTCTCCATGAGAAAAGCATGCCCTGGATAGCTGCTGCCCCTTTTGCCTGGACCACACAATAAATACATGTGGATCAGAACCAAACCCAAACCATAGCTAAGACAACCCACAACCCACAACCTGAAGCGGAGCCACCCAGTCAAATGCAGCACAACAGGTCAATGATATTCCAGCTGACCTGAAGACCGATGAACATGAGCATAAATGATTGCTATTGTAAGTCATGAGTTCCTTCAATATAAAATAATTGACAAACCACTCTAAAGGAACAAGGAGTGCTACAACTGTATGTAATCTTAGAGTGTATTTCATTTTTGAAACAACTGCATGAAGCATATAGGGCAGGTATCCTTGTTTATCCAAATAAGAAACTGAGGGTCAAAAACATTGAATGATTGTCCAAAGAAGTAAATCTAAGTCTTGAACCAGATGTACTGACATTGTTCCTCCATACCATACCATAAATTAGACAATAGCTTTTAATCTTTTTCTTTTCTTCTCTTTTTAACCAAGATCCATAGTAACAAATCCATTTTACATCACAATTTAGAAACATGCACACTCTCCCACATATATGTATAAATGTAACATTTCATAAAACAATATTAATCCTCATTATATGTGAAGCACTCAGACATTTCCTATTCCTTATTTTATTCCACGTTTAAAAAAAAAAAAAACCTTTTGGTTTCACCCCATAAAATCGACTTCATGATCCTACAATTTAAAAAGTAGGGGGCTTCCCTGGTGGCGCAGTGGTTGAGAGTCCGCCTGCCGATGCAGGGGACA
>NW_006789458.1:2885847-2886516 GCF_000442215.2 Lipotes vexillifer | reverse complement strand
AATTTTTTTAAAAAAAAAATTTTTAACTAGAAAAAAAAAAAAAAAAAAAAAAAAAAAAAAAGTGGAACAGTTCTCACACAGCACTGGCTGAACACTAGCAGAGGACCTCAGACACCTAAACGGACAAGAAAGACGCCTGTGTAACTGAGTAAGACAAAAGAAAACAGGGAAAAAGAAGAGGAGAGGAAGAGGGGCAGCTCCCTGGGGGGGTGCTGAAGGAGAGGAGAGGTTCTTACATCTGGGGGAGCCCCCTCACTGGCGGGGAGATCAGTTGGGACAGAAGGGGAGCATCGGGGGCTATTAGAAGAGCAGAGCAACTGGTCAGTGGCAGGCAGGACAGAGTGACACCTACACAGATGGTCCGTACCCCAGCCTGAGATGTGTGTCCGCTGGTGCAGACGGGGCTTGGAAGCTGGAATGTGCGGTTTGCAAAGCAAACCCAGGAAGAGGACTGCTGTAGCGACAGCCTGAGGGAACAGGAGTGAGGCAATCCGCAAATGGAATGCTTGCGGAGGAAACCCTGAAGGCCGTAGAAGCTAAGCATCATTGTTGAGTGACACGCAAGGGGCGGGGCCGCCATTGCAGCCTCACTCCCCACGCACCGGCCCCTGCCTCCCTGGGGCACTAGGAAGGGCTCTCACCCACGGTCACCTGCGACACGAAGCACCC
>NW_006789458.1:2875197-2885798 GCF_000442215.2 Lipotes vexillifer | reverse complement strand
CCCCCCCCCCCCCGCGATGTCACCTCTCTTGCGCACGTGGCCACAGGCTCCCCTACGCACCCGTCCCCAGCAGAGCTCCCCCGACCCAAGAGGCTGCAGCCTTCTCCTCCGCTCTCTGTCCCCACCACAGCGGGCACTCCCACGACCCTGGCCACTGCCGCCTCTGTTGCCCCTCCTCGCCAGGGCGGACTCGTGTGCTCCTGGACAGTCCCGGGAGCAGACCTCTATGGGGCTGGAACCACAGCTAGGCCCCAGGGGCCGTGCAACTAAGGAAGAAAAGCTGAAATCTCTCCTCCCCGTTGCACAAACCATGAATTGACACCGCCCCCACAGGCTTTGTAAACTCAGTGCCTACAGAACATCTGAACGGACATCCAGGGCTTCTGCAGCCATGACGGGTCTAGCTTTAGCAGCTGTAAACTGTGGGCACAAACACATGGGGGTTGGGCCAGGCTGGAGTCTGACCTGCTCCCATAGCATCCACAGCGGGTCCAGATTCATGATTACTGCAGTCCTGGGACCTGACTTCAGTGGATCTATGCCGGTGGCCTGGTGAAAACAACGTCTGAGAGACACCAGGGCCAATTGCCGGCATAACCACAGTTGAGGAGGGGCCGAGAGCAGGGTCAACAACAGTGCAATCTGAGAGATCGCACAATGGGTGAAAGGCGACACAACAGAGCACAGCCACAGGTGAACAGGTCCAGAGAAGGAATACCCAGTGGCTTCCCTCCCAGTGAGAGTGCTCCAAACCTGCCTACCTCACACCACAGATCAGAAACACAGCTAAGAAACAGACCTGGGGGCCTCCAGTCCAACAACTAGGGAGCAGACCCCATGTCTGACAGAGCAGTGACAACCACAGAGCAAAGGGGAGGCCCTGCTCAATATCCAGTGCAAGCTCTGGTCACAACATCACTCATACCTCCTGTAAAGGGGATAATGGCCAGCATACACTGAGGAAAGAGGTGGCAGATATGTATACTAAAAATAATCCTCACAAGAAAAAAGCTACTATACGCCAATAAAATGGACAACCTAGAAGAAATGGACAAATTCCTAGAAAGGTACAACCTTCCAAGACTGAACAAGGAAGAAATAGAAAATATGAACAGACTAATCACAACTACTGAAATTGAAACTGTGATTAAAAAACTTCCAACGAACAAAAGTCCAGGATTAGATGGCTTCACAGGCAAATTCTGTCAAACATTTAGAGAAAAGTTAACACTTATCCTTCTCAAACTATTCCAAAAAATTGCAGAGGAATGAACACTCCCAAGCTCATTCTACAAGGCCACCATCACTTTGATATGAAAATTCGACAAGATATCACAGAAGAAGAAAATTACAGGCCAATACCACTGCTGCACATAGACGTAAACATCCTCAACAAAATACCAGCAAACCAAATCCAACAACACATTAAAAGGATCATACACCATGATCAAGTGGGATTTATCCCAGGGATGAAAGGATTCTTCAATATATGTAAATAAATCAATGTTAATACACCACATTAACAAACTGAAGAATAAAAACCATATGATCGTCTCAATAGATGCAGAAAAAGCTTCTGACAAAATTCAGCACACATTTATGATAAAAATTCTCCAGAAAGTGAGCATAGAGGAAATCTACTTAGACATAATAAAGGCCATATATGACAAACCCACAGCAAATATCATTCTCAATGGTGAAAAACTGAAAGCATTTCCTCTAAGATCAGGAACAAGATAAGGATGTCCACTCTCACCACTTTCATTCAACATAGTTTTGGAAGTCCTAGCCATGGCAATCAGTGAAGAAAAAGAAATAAAAGGAATCCCAATTGGAAAAGAAGTAAAACTGTCAGTGTTTGCAGATGACATGATACTATACATAGAAAATCCTAAAGATGCTACCAGAAAACTACTAGAGCTTGTCAATGAATTTGGTAAGGTTGCAGGATACAAAATGAATACACAGAAATCTCTTGCATTTCTATACACTAACAATGAAAGATCAGAAAGAGAAATTAAGGAAACAATCCCATTTACCATCACATCAAAAAGAATAAAATAGCTAGGAATAAACCTACTTAAGGAGTCAAAAGACTCAGAAAACTATAAGATACTGATGAAACTATAACATACATTGTCAAAATGACTATACTACCCAAAGTAATCTACAGATTCAATGCAATCCCTATCAAATTACCAATAGCATTTTTCACAAAAGTAGAACAAAAAACTTTACAATTTGTATGGAAACACAAAAGACCCTGAATAGCCAAAGCAATCTGGAGAAAGAAAAATGGAACTGGAGGAATCAGGCTCCCTGACTTCAGACTATACTACAAAGCTACAGTCATCAAAACAGTATGGTACTGGCACAAAAACAGAAATATAGATCAAGGGAACAGGACAGAAAGCCCAGAGATAAACTCATACACCTATGGTCACCTAATCTATGACAAACGAGGTAAGAATATACAATGGAGAAAAGACATTCTCTTCGATAAGTGGTGCTGATAAAACTTGACAACTACATGTAAAAGAATGAAATTAGAACACTACCTAGCACCATACACAAAAATAAACTCAAAATGAATTAAAGACCTAAATGTAAGACCGGATACTACAAAACTCTTAGAGGAAATCATAGGCAGAACACTCTCTGATATAAATTGCAGAAAGATCTTTTTTGATCCACCTCCAAGAGTAATGAAAATAAAAACAAAAATAAAGCAATGGGACCTAATTAAACTTAAAAGCTTTTGCACAGCAAAGGAAACCATAAACAAAATGAAAAGACAGCCCACAGAATGGGAGAAAAATATTTGCAAATGAAGTGACTGACAAGAGATTAATCTCCAAAATATGCAAACAGTTCATGCAGCTCAATATCAAAAATAATAATAATAAAGCCAAACAACCCAACCAAAATATGGGCAGAAAATCTAAATAGACATTTCTAGAAAGAAGACATACAGTTGTCCAAAAAGCACATGAAAAGATGCTCAAGATCACAAATTATTAGAGAAACGCAAATCAAAACTACAATGAGGTATTACCTCATGCTGGTCAGAATAACCATCATCAAAAAATCTACAAACAATAAATGCTGGAGAGGGTGTGGAGAAAAGGGAACCCTCATGCACTGTTGGTGGGAATGTAAATTGGTACAGCCAGTATGGAGAACAGTATGGAGGTTCCTTAAAAAAATAAAAATAGAGCTACCAAATGATCTAGCAATCCCATTCCTGGGCATATATCCAGAGAAAACTGTAAATTCAAAAGGATACATGCACCCTAATGTTCACTGCAGCACTATTTACAATAGCCAGGACATGGAAGCAACCTAAATGTCCATCGACAGAGGAATGGATAAAGATGTAGTATATATATACAGTGGAATATTACTCAGCCGTAAAAAAGAATGAAATAACGCCATCTGTAGTGACATGGATGGACCTAGAGACTGTCATATTGAACGAAGTAAGTCAGACAGACAAATATCATATGATATCGCTTATATGTGGAATCTAAAAAAAGGGTACAAATGAACTTATCTACAAAACAAAAATAGAGTTACAGATGTAGAAAACAAACTTATGCTTACCAGGGGTTAAGCAGGGGAGGGACAAATTGGGAGTATTGGGATTGACATCTACACACTACTATATATAAAATAGAAAACTAATAAGGACCTACTGTAGAGCCCAGGAAATTCTACTCAACACTCTGTAATGCCCTATATGGGAAAAGAATCTAAAAAAGAGTGGATATATGTATACGTATAACTGATTCACTTTGCTGTACACCTGAAACTAACACAACACTGTAAATCAACTATACTCTAATAAAAATTAAAAAAAAAAAGAAATAGAGTCACAGATGTAGAAAACAAACTAATGGTTACCAAGGTGGAAGGGGGGAGGGATAAATTGGGAGATTGGGATTGACATATATACACTACTATATATAAAATAGGTAACTAATAAGAACCTACTGTAGAGCACAGAGAACTCTACTCAGTACACTGTAATGTCTTATATGGGAAAAGAATCTAACTGGATATATGTATAGGTATAACTGATTCACTTTGCTGTACATCAGAAACTAACACAACATTGTAAATCAACTATATCTCAATAAAAATTAATTTAAAAATATAAAAGGGTATATTTCTGATTATAAACTATATATATATACTTTTTTTTACATCTTTTTAAATAGGACTTATTTTTTTTGAGAAGTTTCAGGTTTACAAAACAATTGAGCAGAAAGTTCAGAAATTTCCCATAAATCCACCTCTCCCTCCCACATAAAGTTTCCCATTAATAACATTTTGCTTTAGTGTGATACATTTATCACAATTGATGAAGCAATATTGATACATTATTATTAACTAAAGCCCATAGTTTCTATGAAGTTTCACTTTTTGTATTTCTTTGACTTTTGACAAATGCATACTGTCATGTATCCATCATTACAGTATTATATAGGATAGTTTCAGTGCCCTACAAATCATCTGTGCTTCAACCCTTCTTCCTTTCCCTTAACCCCTTGGCAACCACTGGTCTTTTACTGTCTCTATAGTTTTGCCTTTTTCCAGAATGTCATATAGTTGGAATCATACTGTAACATAGTCTTTTCAGAATGCCTTCTTTCATTTGGCAATACATATTTAAGTTTTCTCTGTGTCTTTTTGTATCTTGATAGCTCATTTCTTTTTATCTCTGAATAACATTTTATTGTATGGATGTAATATAGTTTGTTTAACCATTTACCTATATCTTGGTAGCTTCCAATTTTAAGGCAATAATAAATAAATCTGCTGTAAACGATCTGTATATAGATGTTTGTGTGGACATAAGTTTACAACTTATTTGGATGAATACCTAGGACTACAGTTCCCAGTTTGTATGGTAAGACTATGTTTAGCTCTATAAGAAATTGCCAAACTGTTTTCTAAAGTGGTTGTACTATTTTGCATTCCGATCACTAGTGGGGTGAGAGTTCCTATTTCTCTACAATCTGGCTAGCATTTGATGTTCTTAATGTTTTGGATTTTATCAGAAATGTATTTTGCAATTTTTTTCTCCAGTCTGTGATTTGTCTTTCATTCTCTTGATAGTATCATTTGCAGAGTAAAAGAAAAACTATATATTTTATATAAATTAAATATAATGAAATAAAAAATTTCATTAAGAGAAGTTCTATTATATACTTCTCCTGATTTCCTGAGGGAAAAAATCTTAAGAAATGAATGCAAAACCCATTTAAAAAATTTTATGTCATCTTAATCCTGAAGGATAACCTTACTTGGAAAGAAAAGGTAGCATATAGGAACTATTTTAATCCAATGGTAGTGATTTATCCCTGCTACTAAACATTATGTGACATAAAAATCATTTAATAATCATTAATACAGGATAATTTATTTGTATACATAAGAAGAAAATGAGGAGAAAACAAAAAAATACTACAGAACAGTAGGAAGACTGGAACCCTTCCTTGCATAGTGAGAAAGAAGAACCTGTGGTTTTGAAGCTGAGAAAATTTGACAATATGAATTTATCACTCAGAACCCAATGGATGAATTCATAGAATATATTTAGAAAAGTAAAGTGGCATATGATATTGAAAACTAAAACATAACAATCTATCACTTGGGAGATAAACAATAGTTTCTATCAAGTTCTGTGTGGGTAAAAAATATGTACTCATTAGAAATTGAGTATTCACCCTCTGACACTTTTATTAACTCCTAGATATTAAGAATGATTTTATCAAATCATTAATAAGGTTTTGTCTGGAGCTATACTAGCTACCTGTGGCTATTTAAATTTAATTTAATTAAAATAGAGAATGTAGTTGCTCAGTTGCATTAATCACAAAAGTGCTCAACAGCCACATATGGATCATGGCTGCCATATCAGACAGTGCAGGTGTAAAATATCTCATCATCACAGAAAATTCTACTTGATAACACTGGTCTAGAATATAGCCAAATTTATTTCTAAGAGTCACTCTCAAAACTAGACTCTTGGAAAACCAGCCTAGGTAAATACAAAGATATTATTAGTAGTAAGAAAGTCATTTTAGAAACGGATAAAATGGCTGTCCTCTTTACTGTAGTAGATGTAGAAGTGTAAGCAGCTCCTTTGCCCCTTTTCTGTTTGTTCATTCCTGTTTTCCTCCAGTCTTGATCATAAAGACGAGATTACCAGGCAACATTTAATCTAGTTCCTGATTTCTGCTTTACTGAATGTACACAATGCCTTGCCTAATCTATTGATTCCTTTCCTGGATTAGAAGGAGTAAGAATGAAGAATTAAGTAGTTAAAGAATGATTGACTCTCAGCCCCTAGCTTCTCTTCAGTAAATTTGCAGGTGGACCCCACAGCTGCAGTTGGACCATGTGGGCAAGACAGCCTCCAACTGCAGGTGGACCACATGAGCAAGACAGCATCCCAAGGAAGATCAGGAGAAGTCAGCAGGTCTGCATGCAATGGAAAGATGATGAAGAATCTGACCTCCTGCCTTAATGATTACGATTGCTTCCCCTTTTTCCCTTTAAATATTGTCATGGCTGAGCAGAATCTTCAGAGTTGGTTTCTAGACACAAGTCCACCCAGCTCGCTACCTTTTCTGAATGAAGCACCTTTCCTTTCTATTGACATTTGCCCCTCAATTATTGGCTTTTGAGTGGCAAGCAGCCAAACTTGAGTCCGGTAACAGAAGGTCGCTGCTATCATGGTTATCATTGTTGAGGGCACACAACATTGATTTAATATGTTTTTACTTCAGGCCTAACAGTAACACTGATATCAGCTATCATTTTTGAGTGCTTACCATGTGTCAGGTGCCGTATTAGCATTCTGTACTTTTAAATTTTGTATTTTTAATCTCATTTTGTGTTCTTGACAATCTTATAAAAGTAAATATCCTATCCTTGTTTTACAGATGAGAAAACAGACACAGACATTTAGTGACTTATACAAAATTATATGGTGGCAGAGATGAGATTCAAAATGGGATTAGTCTGATTTCAAGTCCTATAATCTTTTCACTATACAGTATATTGTCTCCCTACACAAACCTTCTGGATGTAACAGAAGATGAAGAAAAAAATGACACAATGTGCTTTCTAAAACCTCTTGGCCTGCAATTTGTCATGGGTAGAAGACACAGACAGACACTGGGAGAAGATTAACTCAGATGGCTGGGATCAAACGTCACACTAGCAAACACAAGGCTCTCAATTTGCAAAGCGCTGGCCAAGATTCACTTTGAAGGAGCATTTCCCCATGAGACTTTAGGGGTAGCCTTGAGGAAGTGGAGTTTGGATGTGCTTAGTCTCAGGTCCCAAAGCTTACATCACAAAGATTCCACACAGCATGAAAGTCAACATGGCGCTTGACCTTTTATCCTCCCCAATACAGTATGTAACATTTTGGTGAAACTTTTCAGTTTTTGGTTACTAAATCAATTCTTACTCTAAGCAAATATTCTTTAAATAATTTTAATAAAAGGTTTTTTTTCTTTCCTTAATGATAAGAGAAGTGGCATCAACTGATCACATACTCAGAAGCACTTCCTTAGAGCTACAGTAGCTCTCAAAACAAGTTTTCAAAACAGATGACATGGGTCTATGGCAGAAAAAGAAGTGCCTTTCTAAAAGTATGCATCTAAAGAAGAAAAGAATTTAAGGCACCTGATACAAAGCTGATTCTGTTACATTGTGACAATACAGCAGCCTTTTTGGTTAAACCAAGCTTACATTGCTGTTCTGTGATGCCAGAAAATTCATGGGCAAAAATAAGAATCATTGCAGCTCTGTGGTCAGTATACAAAAAAGAGCTGAGGTGATAGCACTACTTTTTTGGGCTGGTTTAATAAATGCTTTATGCTTGCTAGGAGGAGAGAAAGGGCTTGTTTTGCCCTCTCATCACAGACAAAATATCAGGCCACTCATAAAGTCTATAATTTTTTTTTCTTTAAAATATGAGGTGTTGGACTTCCCTGGTGGTGCAGTGGTTAAGAATCCGCCTGCCAATGCAGGGCACATGGGTTCGAGCCCTGGTCCAGGAAGATCCCACATGCCAGGTAGCAACTAAGCCTGTGCACCACAACTACTGAGCCTGCACTCTAGAGCCCGCGAGCCACAACTACTGAGCCTGCACTCTAGAGCCCGCGAGCCACAACTACTGAGCCTGCACACCACAACTACTGAAGCCCGTGCACCTAGAACCCGTGCTCCACGACATGAGAAGCCCCCACAATGAGAAGCCCACACACCACAAAGAAGAGTAGCCCCTGCTTGCCGTAACTAGAGAAAACCCACGTGCAGCAATGAAGACCCAATGCAGCCAAAAATAAATCAATAAAATACATTTATTAAAAAAAAACTGAGGTTTTTTTTTTTTTGTCCCCTATTCTACTATGTTCTTTCAGTGTTCTAAAATGGTGCAGTATTAACAACATTCAAACCATCATATGCTTACACATGCACACTGTAAACACCATGGAGAGAGAGATCTTGGCCTTTTATGTCTGCTGATGTTAAGAGTTTAGGTATTGTTGGAAATACAAAGGAGGATTAAGATGATTCTGGATGAGGTAAAATCTGAAATAAGATGTAACTGTTGGAAAGCCATAAAAAAGAGGTGATAAATTTTTGAAATGATGCATTGCAAAAAAGTTGTTAGGTTATTATGAACATGACTAAGAGCTAGATGCAGGTCACAGATCACATTGGATAAAAAAGACCCCACACTGTCGGTAAAAAGAAGTGAAGTTAAAGAACACAAAGTTGAAGTAAATGGAAGATTCTTAAATTTATAAAGGAAGATGGAAGATTCTTTAAATTTATATAAATCTGCTAATTGCTGACCATACCACATGGTCAGCATCTATCAATGATGTGGAGCTAAAATGGTCTGAGAATAAATTCTGCATTGGTTCAATACCAGAAAATGTATCAAGAGATGCACTAAAAATGATAGCCATCTATCACGATGATAAGAAAGAATCTACCACTTCAGAGGTATACCTGCCACCTACCCAGGTTGAATTCTTCATCTTCTACCTGGAAGCTCCCCTGTTTCTGCTCTATAGTTTGATGTCAAGGGCCCTCAGTGGATGCAATCTCACATTGCCCTGCTGTGTGGTACATTTCATCCTTGTTTTCATTCATTATGATCACAGAATCAGATGGCTGAGAGTTAACATTACTGCAACAGGAATATATGATGGAGTTGCAAGGTCTAACAGCAAGAAAGAAATGAAAGTGTAAGTGACTCTGAATACCATTCAACTCATTAAGTGGACATCTTGGAATGAATATGAAGAGTGAGACATGAATCTATTGAGCCCTTCATCAGTCAAAGTATATGTGTACCTCTCACAGTATGAGCATCCCACCACACTAAGTATAATTTCATATAACAAATATATATTTCATACACATGAGCTCTCAAACACAAGCTAACTTGTTTATATCTGGTCCCTGTCTGAATAAACAGTAATCTGTCCCAAACATAAAAATAAAATGATATGAATTAAAGTTTTTGCGGGTGGTCCAGTGGTTAGGATGCCTCACTCTCACTGCTGAGGGCCCAGGTTCAATCCCTGGTCAGAGAACTAAGATCCCGCAAGACCTACTGGCGCAGCCACAAAAAAAAAAGTTTTTGAGAAACAGTATGAATGTCTCCAATGTGGTAGGAATATATGGCTCAACACATATAAAATCAATACATACAAATCCATGTAGACTATGTAAATTATGAGTGATTTAGAAGATTTTAGAAAGTAATTCTGACTTTTACTTTTCCAATTAAATTTAGAGCATAACCCCCTCCTGAATTGTCATGACACTACAGTGAAATATGTTGAGTTTATTTTAGTAGTAGAATTTATTTCAGTGGGCTCACACATAATTTTAGTTCTTTATTTATAATCATTCTAGAGGTTGAATGGGTCAGTTGTACATCATTCTACTGCACATATCTTAAAATGTTGCATGGGGACATTTAAACACTCTTGTAATGTTTTTTGTGGAGAGAATTTAACTAAAAAGACTAATGCAGGTCTAAATTCCTGTGTACTTATGAAGGAAATCCTTTAATATGCTGTAACCACCCATGTTATAACTTTTAAAACAAAGAGAGGCTCAAAAAATAACTGTTTGGCTTCTTATTTTCTAGAAGGAAATTTATGTCACCAATGTATGTAACATTCCAATTTAATAAAAGGAGAAACCATTTTACATTTAAAATGTTAAAATATAAAACTGACTTTATGGGAATGTAAATTGGTGCAACCACTATGGAAAATGGTATGGAGAGTCCTCAAAAGATTAAAAATAGAACTACCATACAATTGAGCAATTTCTCATCTGTATATTTATCTGAAGGTAATGAAATTACTATCTTGAAAAGATATCTGCACCCTCATGGTCATTGCAGCATTATTTACAACAGCCAAGACACAGAAACCACCTAAGAATCCACTGACAGATAAATGGATAAAGAAAATGTGGTACATACACACACACACACACACACACACACACACACACACACACACACACACACACACACAATGGAACAT
>NW_006789458.1:2820796-2875187 GCF_000442215.2 Lipotes vexillifer | reverse complement strand
ACACACACACACACACACACACACACACACACACACACACACACACACACACACACAATGGAACATTATGCAGCCATAAAAAAGGAAATCCTGCCATTTGTGACAATATGGATGGACCTGAGGGCATTATCCTAAGTAAACTAAGTAAGACAGAGAGAGACAAATACTGTATGATCTCACTTATATGTGGAATCTGAAAAAAAACAAACTCATAGACACAGAGAAAAGACTGGTTGTTGCCAGAGGTGGGGAATGCGGGGGTGGGCAAAATGGGTGAGGGTGGTCAAAAGGTAAAAACTTCCAGTTATAAGATAAGACATTAGTAAAAAAAAAAAAAAAAAAAAAAAAAAAAAAAGCCAAGAATAAACTATGACTCCTTCCATTCTTTCCTGAGAATTGGGGCCATGGTCCTTTGGTTGAGGGGCAAGAGAGGGTTGTCAGGGAAGATAACCCCACTGTTTCTGAGATAAAAGTCACCAATGCAAAGGAGTCTTTGACTTGCATTTCCTAACAAATTAACACAATTTTTTTAATAGTAGTAATTCATGTTAAAAAAAATGTTAGACCTAACTCTAACCCAATCCTTTTGAAGACACTTCAAAAGTATTTTGCTAGCTACAATAAGTATATCCAAAAGAAAAATAAACCTGGAGTTGTTCCTCTCAAAATGAACTGTATTAAAAACAGGAAGTTCTCTTTTCTGATGGGGCATCTTTATATAAAAAGATTGGTGTTTTCAAAGACCAAAAAATTTATTTGATATGCTTTTCTCTCTGATGAAAGAGGAACAATCTAATAAGTACAAAAACTGGAAGATAAAAAAAAATTACTAAAGAAAAAAATCTACAAATAGTTACTGCAAGCTCAAATGTTCAATACAGTTAGTTGACTTTTATTACCATTTGAAAAATAGTTTTATTACCAATTGAGAAAACCAACCAAAGTAAAAATAAAATAAAATAATCCCAATTTAGGAAAACAGTTACTTTATTCCCCCTTAAACAATTCTTTCCCAACCCCTCAGTTCAAGAGAATAAATATTTTTGAGTACCTATGTACCTACTATGTGCCAGACATTGTATAGTATGTATATTATATATTATATATATAACCCAGATTATATACGTAATCCAGGTGGCCAATTACAAATATATATCCAATCTGTCTACTCTTCATCTCACTCTTTCTTGTCCTTTATAACTATTAAAATATAAACTAATTTCCTATCATTTTGATTAAAAAGCAAACCTAGTGATACATCTAAACTGTTATATCATTTCCTCCTCAAATTTATAATCATCTGGGCTATGGTAAATAACAGAAATTACTGCCATACTCTTGTTTAGTTCTTATAAAAATTTATAGCAGAAAATGTCTTACAAGCCTTAATATTAAGGCTCCAGGATTCATGTTAAATGAAGTCTACCCATAATTTTCAGATTATATTATTAATTTTGGGTATAATTTTGTTCCTTATAGCTCTGTATATTAAAGCTGTGAATATTTTCCAATAGAATAATTCAATTTAAAATACATTAGAACACATTAGAAGCAGCTCTATTTACAATAGCCAGGACATGGAAGCAACCTAAGTGTCCGTCAAGAGATGAATGGATAAAGAAGGTGTGGTACATATATACAATGGAATATTACTCAGTCATAAAAAGAGACGAAATTGAGTTATTTGTAGTGAGGTGGATGGACCTAGAGACTGTCAAACAGAGTGAAGTAAGTCAGAAAGAGAAAAACAAATACCGTATGCTAACACATACATATGGAATCTAAAAATAATTTTTTAAAAAAGGTTCTGAAGAACCTAGGGGCAGAACAGGTATAAAGACGCAGACGTAGAGAATGGACTTGAGGACACAGGGAGGGGGAAGGGTAAGCTAGGACGAAGTGAGAGAGTGGCATGGACATATATATACTACCAAATGTAAAATAGATAGTGGGAAGCAGCTGCATAGCCCAGGGAGATCTGCTTGGTGCTTTGTGAACACCTAGAGGGGTGGGATAGGGAGGATGGGAGGGAGACGCAAGAGGGAGGGGATATAGGGATATATGTATATGTATAGCTGATTCACTTTGTTATAAAGCAGAAACTAACACACCATTGTAAAGCAATTATACTCCAATAAAGATGTTAAAAAAATAAAATACATTAGAATATATGATTACAATAACTGGTCATATTGTCCACTACTAATTACACTGTTCTTGATATTGCAGCATTCTTTATGTGTAGAAATGTGACTAAACACAAATAAAAAATAAGAGTAAATATAAAACCACACTAAAACAATTTTAATAAACAAGAGAGTGAAAGGCATTTTCAAGTAAGATATCCTTATATCTTTATATTTATTTATTATATTTATCTATCTGTAAAGATAAATAAATTTAAGTGAACTGAAAATACTGCTAATTCTAAACTTATATCTGATTTTGCCACCAGAAACATTATAAGTAAATTTAAATATGTGAAGTTTGTTATGTATTTATGGTTTATAAAATATCTTTTTATTACTAAATGTATTTACAATGATGTCAGGTTCTCATTATGAGATTTAAAATATTTAAAAGACATCAAGGATATCATTTATAATCCCCAATTAAACAGTGTTTTTCAAAATTGAGACTATTACTTTACATGAATTGCAGCATAAAGTTCAGTGCAATGTGGAATTTCAATAATTTCCTATATTTTCTTTTAATGCTTTAAATGTAGTATTTTATTTTTAAATGTAGTATTTTTTCAGATACTATCATTACAGGAATACCAATATAATATTCAAGTATACTTTTCAAAGCCAAAAAGGTTTTAGAGTAGATATAAAAGTATTGACAACTACAAAATCACAATTTCAAAAAAAAAAAAATTAAATAAAGCTGTTCCTATTCCAATAATAAGCATGATTTTTCAGTTATTTTATCAGCCATTAAAAATTGTGTAAAAATAAATTAGCCCATTTATTCTTACCTAGAAGAACAGGGAATGCTGGCATAACTATTTTGTCTCAGATGCTGTATACATTTTTATTATTTTGCAACTAGAACAAATTAAAACTCTTATACTCAATGTTGCTTTTATAGGAGTTGTCAGAAAAATATTGGTTAAATATTCTGATTCCTGAAGGGAAAATACAAGATAGGTTTTGGGCTATTTTGCACCTAACTTTCAAGACTTCAGTGTACATTTTTTTTTTTTTTTTTTTTTTTTTTTTGCGGTACGTGGGCCTCTCACTGTTGCGGCCTCTCCCGTTGCGGAGCACAGGCTGCGGACGCGCAGGCTCAGCGGCCATGGCTCACGGGCCCAGCCACTCCACAGCACGTGGGATCTTCCCGGACCGGGGCACGAACCCGTGTCCCTTGCATCGGCAGGCGGACTCTCCAACTACTGCGCCACCAGGGAAGCCCCCGGGTACATTTTTAATTTATCAAATAAAATTCCTCTTCCTTAAATATTGTGCTGGCTATATTTCTTCTATAAACATGTGTTCCAACCAAAAGGACCCTAAAACATTTGGGAGTTTAACTCCCCTGTTTACATCAAGATTTTGTTTAATAAAAGCACAGTCCTTTAAAAAAGAACACAGTTAAAGATAGAAGACACCTCAGTTATCATCTTTATCTATCCCCTCCTTTTACAGATGAGAGCACTGGGGTCCAGTGAGATTGAATGACCCACTGAGGCCCACTAAACTGGACTCGAACCCAGGCTTCACGCTCTTCGCCCATACCTAGTTCCCTTCAAACATGGAATAATGCCAAACCACAAAGCTAACTCAGTTATGAGCACAAACAAGCTTCTAATGGCAATAATTAATTTTTTTAATGCAATAAAGAAAACATATCATCTGTTTCTTCTCTGACAACTGTTATTCAACAAGAAGTTTTCCTTTTTGCTCTATGTATTCTCTTATTAGTTAAATTCTGTCAATCTCTGACAATCAGAACAGGTTTAAGACTCAGACCCCCTTTTTAAAAAGCTAGTTTCATAAGACAATATACATCATTCCTTAATTTAGGGAAAAATACATTTTATTGGATTTTATTTTTATCAACATTACTGTTTAGTACAAAATATTTATGTTCTCTCAAACCAAGAAAAGCTCAAACCTATTCAAGATCTCCCTTGAGATTCCATTCAAATGGAGTGATTTTATTTTATAGGAAATCATATTTTAATTTTTTACTAAATCAGTTCCATATGACTGAGAAAAGGAAACCCCTATCCAAGGAGTCTGGACGCTTAACAGTACAGATGATGGAACACAGCTCCTGTTCTTTCCCATACAAAATCACTGGACCTCTGTGAGGTCACCTCTCTTTCTACCTACACAGTTTCTATTACTCCTTGGTGTACCTGATTACAGAGAACTTCATATCAATGCTCTGGCTCTAAAACTCTAAAGAGTAAGAGAAGTGGAACATTACTGAAAGCATTCCTAGAGCATTCAGACCTACAGGCTCTTCCCTGAACGTTTATACTTGGATTCAGAATATTCTCACCACTGAAACAGCATGTCTGTCTTCAACTCACCTGTCTGCTGCTACCCTGCTCGCAACACAAAATGGATCCTCTTCACTGGAAAACTGGACAATTTTTTTTTTTTTTCGGTACGCAGTCCTCTCACTGTTGTGGCCTCTCCCGTTGCGGGGCACAGGCTCCGTACGCGCAGGCTCAATGGCCATGGCTCACGGGCCCAGCCGCTCCGCAGCATGTGGGATCCTCCCGGACCAGAGCACGAACCCGCGTCCCCTGCATCGGCAGGCGTACTCTCAACCACTGCGCCACCAGGGAAGCCCAAACTGGACAATTTAATCTTATCTTGTTGGAGGATTTTCACCAAAATTAATGAGATGTTCTTATGTGAAGAGGAAACAGCAAAAAATTTTCTTGTTAAAATAACAACAGGGCTTCCCTGGTGGCGCAGTGGTTGAGAGTCCACCTGCCGATGCAGGGGACACGGGTTCGTTTTCCGGTCCGGGAAGATACCACATGCCGCGGAGCAGTTGCGCCCGTGAGCCATGGCCGCTGAGCCTGCGCGTCTGGAGCCCGTGCTCCGCAACGGGAGAGGCCACAACAGTGAGAGGCCCGCGTACCGCAAAAAAATAAAAATTAAAAAAAAATAACAACAAAACTAGGTTTATTTTTAGAGACACAACTGTTTGGAAAAAAAAAAACCTTCTGTACTGAGACAGGGTATACGTAATCTCACCTTACGGGGAGTTTTTAGAAAATTCACTTTAGCTGTGGATTATGTAAATATTTCTGTAAAATACTATTTGGGGAACTTAAAAATTCATTGTACTAAGCTTTAAAATCACCTATATCTTCTAACTAATTTTGGCAAGAAGGCTTCAATGTAAAGTAGATGCTTTAGTTAATAAATATTTGGAGTATGATTCAAATTAATAGCATCCACATACAAAGGAGTAAATCCATCTATTCAATTTATTGACCATCTATTCAATCTTAAAAGCTCTATGTATGTGTACAGCTTTTCATAGCTTAGAAAACACTTTCATATGCAGTACTGAATTTATATGCTGTGACAATTACAAAACACATAATTCTTGCTTTCACTCATTTTCATAGAGGAAAATGAAATAGGTATAAAACAGATAGATATAGGGTAATGATTAGGACTGAACACTTTTTTGTATTGAGATATAATTGACACATAACATTGTATTACTTTCAGGTGTACAACATAATGATTTGATATATGTATATGGACATAATACTTTTAAAAATGAGAGTAGGTCAACAGAATCAATAGAAGAAATCTCAGAAAAATGATTTTGTAGACTCTAATTCCTTAAATTTCCAATTTAGTCCATTTATCCAGATTATTTAGATGAAGAAATTAGAATTCCAGGCAGGCCCATTCCCCTTTCTTTGGGAGTTTCCCAGCACAGGTTTAAATCCTGCCAACTAATAATCCACTCCATATTTACAAAGGCACTTTGATTTCTTAGCCACCCATGCCTAATTTTTCACAATTTGCCACCACTGTAATCTTCTGTCACATGGCTCAGTGGTACCTAAGCACACTAACTGTACATAGTAGGTACAAAAGTAAATATTTTTTGATTTGACTAGAATTATTTTGGAGAAGGTAAATGGTCTGAATCTTAAACAGGAAAACAAACACATCAGTTAAAAAAAATCATACGGAAGGCAGAATGGAAAATACCAAGCTATAAGGAAGTCTTCAGCGACAGGTTGCAGGGCTCTGCCCTGCCTTTCATGTTATACTGTTTAATCCACTGACTTTAATGAGGACACCAATGATACGATGATCAAATTTGCCTGTGACAAAAACCTGAGAGGACTAATTTATTATGGTGAAATGTTAAAAACAGAGTCCAAAATGGTTCAGACACGCTGACACCATAGGTCCAAACTAAAATGATCAAGTTTCAGAGAGACAAATGCAAATATCTGTATTTGTTGCCCACTTGTAGGGCAGTAGACTTATGCCATTAGAGGTTTTAACTGAATTTAAGCTCACTAAGAGTTCATAATGAGACATGTTTGATAAACACATAACCCAGATGATAACTGGCTCTGAAGCTAGATTAATATAAGCTTAGATGACAGCTCCACTTCTATGTACTGCTGAGGTCATACCAAAAATATCATATTTAGTTATCATCCTGACTCTTTAAAGCAACTAGATAAAACAGAACACAGGAGAGAGAAATGAGGATATAGAATATGAATAATAATCATAACAGCATTAGTAAAAATAATAATTATTAATATTTATAGATCACTTACTAATGTCATGCACTGGGCTAAGAGATTACCTCAAGGTTTTTACAAAACACTATAAAGTGGTAATTTTATCTATCCTCATTTTACAGATAAGAAAACTGAGGCTTGGATATATTAAGTAATTTGACCAAGTTCACCGGGTAGTAGATATTAAGGTGAGAATTTGACTTTAGGCAATCTACTTTCAGGGTCTGAACTTCCTGCTACCTAACCACCCACCCATCCAGTTCCTGGGACCCTAATTGTATGCTAGGCACTGAAGCACTGGAATGCAAAAGTGGATGTGACAAGAGTCTCTGACCTCAAACTTACATTCCAATGAAAAAGACAGATTTTTTTAAGTAAAAAAAATTATAAAAAATTGTAATAAGTTCCATGAAGGAAACAAGGTATTATGAGAGAATAATGGAGCAGTGCAAGGGGATACACATTATTAGTTAGAGAAGTGAAGACATTTAAGCAGAAACCAAAGAAAGAGAAAGAGGTGGTTAAGCACAGGAAGAGTGAAGAAGAACATATAAGGCAGATGTTTGTCCAAAGGCCTTGGCGTCTTTGAGAAGCTACAGGAAAACCATGAGGCTCAAGTGAATGCAGAAAAGAAAAGTAGATAGGAAGAGTAGATGTTAAGACAATTGCAATCAGATTATGCAGGGCCTGGTAAGCTATGGAAAAGAGTCTGGATTTATATTTCTAAATGCAAATGGGAAGACACTCCAAGTTGTTAAATGGAAGAACAACGTGATTCAGTTCACATTTGCCTTTGCTAATATGTTGTATATGGACTGAGGGGGGACATGACTTCATGAAGCTAATATCGTGGCAAGGAAAAAACAGATAACAAACACAATAAATGAGTAAGATGTGGAGTAAAATAAAGCAGAAAGGGGAAAGAGAGTACTGGGGGAGTGGTGTACAATTTAAAATAAGGTGGTCAGGGATGGGCTCACAGAGGAAATATGAAAGCAATTACTTGAAGGCATTAAGCTAGTGATCCATAAGGCTATCATGGGGAACAGTGTTCCAGGCAAAGGGAATAGCAAGGACAAAGGCCCTGAAGTGGGATTGTATCTGATGTGTTTGAGGAACAGCAAGGAAGCCAATGTGGCTAGCGCAGAGTGATGGAGGAGAAAAGTAGGAGATGAGGGGCAGAGAGGAAACAGGAGGGCCAGACTGTGCAGTATCTTATAGATCAATTGTGGGGACTTTGGCTTTTACCACGACTAAGGTAGGGAACCACTGGTAGTTGCAATCAGAAGAGGGACAAGATTTGCTCTGCTGTCTGTGAAGGGACTAACATGGGTTGAAGCACAGAAAAAAGGAAGCCAATTAGGACATTACTACGATAACACTGGTGAAAATGATAGTACCTTGAGCTAGAGTATAGCAGTGGATATAGTGGAAGAAGATATAGGGATGGCAAGCAAGCATCTGAAAAGATGTTTAATATCATTAATCATTAGGGAAATGCAAATTAAAGCCACAATGAGATATCATTATACACCTACCAGAATGGCAGCATATAAAAAGACTGATCAAACACTTTAAACAAATGTAATTGCTGAAATATAAATATCATTATAAAAGAAGTTATTTTCATACTGATTTTAAAACTTTCTAGGCAGAACACTCTTTGACATATATCACAACAATATTTTTTTGGATTTTTTTTCCTTTTCCTAAAGTAAAGGAAATAAAAGCAAAAATAAACAAACGGGACCTAATTAAACTTAAAAGCTTTTAAACAGCAAAAGAAACCATTGACAAAATGAAAAGACAAGCTACTGAATGGGAGAACATATTTGCAAATGATATGACCAATATAGGATTAATATCCAACACATATAAATAGCTCATACAACTCAACATCAAAAAATAAAAAACAGCCTAATTAAAAAATGGGCAGAAAAACTGAATAGACATTTTTCCAAAGAGGAAATGCAGATGGCCAAGAGACACATGAAAAGATGCTCAACATCACTAATTATCAGGGAAATGCAAATCAAAACTACAATGAGAAAACACCTCATACCAGTAAGAATGGCTATAAACGAAAAGTCTACAAATAAGAAATATTGGCAAGGATGTGGAGGAAAGGGAACCTTTGTACACTGTTGATGGGCATATAAATTGGTGCAGCCAGTGTGGAAAACAATATGGAAGTTTCTCAAAAAGTTAAAACTAAAACTACCATATGACCCAACAATTCCACTCCTGGGTTTATAACTGAAAGAAACAAAAACACCAATTTGAAAAGATACATGCACCCCAATGTTCATAGCAGCATTATTTATAATTGCTAAGACATGGAAACAACCAGAGTGTCCATTAACAGATGAATGGATAAAGAAGATGTGGTATATATATGTATGTATATATATATACATATATATATGCTTTATACATCCTAGTAACAAGTCTCTTATCAGATAGGTAATGTATATATATATACACGTATATACACAGATACATTGTGTGTATATGTATATATATATACATATTCACACAATGGAATAAAAAAATGAAATTTGGGGCTTCCCTGGTGGCGCAGCTGTTGAGAGTCCGCTTGCTGATGCAGGGGCCACGGGTTTGTGCCCCGGTCCAGGAAGATCCCACATGCTGCGGAACGGCTGGGCCCGTGAGCCATGGCCGCTGAGCCTGCGCGTCCGGAGCCTGTGCTCCGCAACGGGAGAGGCCACAACAGTGAGTGGCCCTCGTTAAAAAAAAAAAAAAATATGAAATTTGATGGACATGGAGGCATTATGCTAAGTAAAATAAGTCAGAGAAAGACGAATACTGTATGATATTACTTATATGTGGAATCTAAAAAATACAACAAACTAGTGAATATAACATAAAAGAAGCAGACTCACAGATATAGAGAATAAACTAGTGGTTACCAGTGTGGGGGCAACGTAGGGGTGTGTGGGGTGGGAGGTACACACTACTGAATGTAAGATAGGCTCAAGGACGTATTGTACAACACAGGGAATAAAGCCAATATTCTGTAATAGCTGTAAATGGAAAGTAACCTTTTGAATTATATAAAAATTAAAACTTTAAAAAAACTTTCTGCCTGATATAGCACAACAAAGGTAAACTAGGAGTTAGAGGATCTGTCATCTAGTTTAGGTACTATTACTAATTATTTAAAGTTCATTCTTTAGTTCACTTAGGCATTCATTTACTCATTCATTGAACTAACAGATAAAACTTATGGTAGGCCTTCTCTGAGCTGGATACCAGGGATACAATGATGAATAATATATGGACTCTGACCTCATAGTAGTTTACAGACACTTCTGGCAAATAATAGTTTTCTGGGGCTCAGTGTTTCTATCCTCATCTCTTATGCCTCCTTTTGCCCTCCAGGTGTATATGGAATAGTGTCTTTGCATATTCTGTCCCTTTTGGCTGAATGGCCTTCCCTTCCCACTCTCTGTTCCCCTCCAGACTAGGTTGAAATATGAATTCTATGGTAGAATCTTTTTTTTAAATAACAGCTTTATTGACATAATTTACATACAACTCTCCCATTAAAGTATATAGTTGAATGTGTTTTAGTATATTCAGAGTTGTGCAACCACCACCTTGATCAATTTTAGAACATTTTAACACCCCAAAAGAAACTCCATACCCATTAGCAGTACTCCCCATTTGCCCCCAACCCACTCAGCCCAAGCATCTACTAATCTTTCTGTCTCTATAGATTTGCCTATTCTGGACATTTCATATAAATTATATAATATGTTGTCTTTTGTGACAAGCTTCTTTCACTTAGCATAATGTTTTCAAAGTTCACCCATGTTGTAGAATGTATCAGTACCTCATTCTTTTTTTTTTTTTTTTTTTGTCGTACGCGGGCCTCTCACTGCCGTGGCCTCTTCCGTTGCGGAGCACAGGCTCCGGACGCGCAGACTCAGTGGCCATGGCTCACGGGCCCAGCCGCTCCGCGGCATGTGGTATCTTCGTGGACCGGGACACGAACCCATGTCCCCTGCATCGTCAGGCGGACTCTCAACCACTGCGCCACCAGGGAGGCCCCCTCATTCTTTTTTATTGCCAACATATAGCTGTATAGACATAGATATAGATAATCACATTTCATTTATCCATTTATTAGTTGATAAACATTTGGGTTGTTGCCAGTTTGGGGCTATTATGAATAATGCTGATATGAACACTCATGAACATGTTTTTTTTTTTTTTAAATAAATTTATTCATTTATTTTTGGGTGCATTGGGTCTTCACTTGCTGCCTGCAGGCTTTCTCTAGTTACGCCGAGGAGGGGCAGTGTGTGGGCTTCTCACTGCGGTGGCTTCTCTTGTTGCAGAGCACAGGAGCTAGGCATGCAGGCTTCAGTAATAGTGGCACACAGGCTCACTAGTTGTGGCTCACGGGCTCTAGAGCACAGGCTCAGTAGTTGTGGCACATGGGCTTAGGTGCTCCACGGCATGTGGGATCTTCCCGGACCAGGGCTTGAACCCGTGTCCCCTGATTGGCAGGTGGATTCTTAACCACTGAACCACCAGGGATGTCCCTCATGAACATGTTTTTGTGTGGACATGTTTCATTTCTGGTGGGTATAGACCTAGTAGTAGAATTGCGGGGTAACTTTTGAGAAACTGTCAGACTACTTTCCAAAGCAGCTGCATAGTTAGTTTATAATCCTGCCAGCAGTGTGAGGCTCCAATTTCTCCACATCCTCGTCAACACTTGTTATTATCTATCTTTTTGATTATAGCCATCCTAGCAGGTGTGAAGTAGTATCTCATTTTCGGCTTGATTTGCATTTCTGTGATAGCTAATGATGATGAGCATCTTTTCATGTGCTTATTTGCCATTTGTATATCTTCTTTGGAAAAGTATCTGTGAAGATTCTTTGCCTGCTTTGGAAATGGTTTATCTTTTTATTATTAAACTGTAAGTCTGCTTTATACATCCTAGTAACAAGTCTCTTATCAGATAGGTAATTTGTAAAAATTTTCTCCCATTCTGTGGGGCTTTTTTCCACTTTCTTGATGATGTCCTTTGAAGCACAGAAGTTTTTAATTTTGATGATATCCAGTTTATCTATTTTTTTCTATGGTTGCTTATGCTTTTGGTGTCATATCCAAGAAAACCATTGCCTAGTCCAAGTTCACAAAGATTTATGCCTGTCTTCTTCCAAGAGTTTTGTAAGCTTAGCTCTTACAGTCAGGTCTTTCTTTCTACTTTGAATTAATTTTTATATATAATATAAGGTAGGGGCCCAACTTCATTCTTCTACATGTGGATATCCAGTTTTCCCAGCACCATTTGTTGAAAAACTATTTTTCACCCATTGAATTTTCTTATTTTCCATGTTGAAAACTGATTGACTGTTGTGTAAAATCTTTTTGAATTCTCTCCCACCAAAGTAAGCTATCCTTCCACTGAGCCCTCATCTTATCACATTCAACTTTCTCACCAGACTATAAGAGTTGTATGAGCAATACATATATTTTATTTTTCAATGCAACCCCAGCGCCTATTTGTTAGTGACAACTAATAGGTTACCAGTTAACTATTAGTTAGATAAATGAATGCATCAAAATGAGGTATTAACTCTCAGCTTACTCACAGTCTAATCATTTATGAAATGAAGGGGCCAAACTAAGTCATTAAAGTCTTTTGGCTCTCAGTACCCACCAAGCTACTGCCCTTTACTATCTGATGGCCTCCCTTTGATCCTTCATATGAAGCCACTGAAACAAGGGAGACTAAAGATAAAAATTACCTTCATGAATTTTATTGCTATGTGGTTAGAAAGCATCTTCTGAAAAATGCCAAGCTATATTAAGTTACTCTTAACAACCAGCAATGGTTGGGGGAAACGGGGGTGGCGAAAAGGAGCTATAGCAATTACAGTTTTAAAACATCCATGATTATGGATCCCTCCTGAAAATACGGATAGAATATAATGATGGATCTGTGGTCATGTTGGCCCCTTCTAAGTTATAGTTGAATGTGAAACAGTAAATAGAGGTGAAAGCCCAGTTCTTAGTGTAAATGTCTTTAGAATGCCTTCTAAAATCTTTCTCATTTTCTCTTCCTACTTTGTTTTTTTCCTTTTCCTCTACTCTCCTTTTCTTGTTTTTATAACTGGAACAACTCAAGAGTCCTTTGTTCTCTCCTGGCTGATGAAGTAAGTCAAAGGTATCCTAAATTCAGCATTTAGAGACTTCAGGCTCTGCTCAAGAAAAGCCTGCTTATCAGTAAGTCACACTTCTTATATTATGTATTAGTGAGATATATGTGCCATATACCTATCTATCTATCTATCTATATATATATATATACACACATACATACATATATCTGTATATATACACACACAAAAAGATATTTGTCCTTAGATTTTTAAATATATAAATAGATATTTGATTCATCCATTTGCCTAAATCCCCTTTTAGACCAAAACATCTGGCTCTTGATATATAAACCCTTAAACAGCTTCAATCACTGTACACACAGTGGACTTTCAATTACTTAGGGAAAAAACACTGCCCCAGCCCTACTTTTCTATGATAAATGTAAGTGTAGAGACAAGTTGAAAATGACACCCTAAAGTTTCTAATTCAAATTAGGATATGACAATTACCTCTCAGTATGAGATTATCATATTAAGAGAAGTAAGACAGAGAAAGAGAATTATCATATGATATCGTTTATATGTGGAATCTAAAAAGTGATACAAGTGAACTTATTTACAAAACAGAAACAGACTCACAGACATAGAAAACAAATTTATGGTTACCAAAGGGGAAAGCGGGGGAGGGATAAATTAGGAGTTTGGGATTAAAATGTACATATGACTACATGTACAGATAACCAACAATGACCTACTGTATAGCATATCTCGTAATAACCTATAATGGGAAAGAATCTATATATAACTATATATGTAGTTATATATATAACTGAATCACTTTGCCACACACCTGAAACTAACACATTGTAAATCAACTATATTTCAATAAATTTTTTTAAATGAGTGAATTCAGATTTCTATGCAGATAATTCTGAACAAGTGAAAGGAGGACCCAAAAGAAAAGGTAGTACTTGCAATGATGGGACAATCTTCCATGTCAAAGAATTCAACAGTTCTTTCTCCTCCATCTTCTTAAGATTTCCCTAAAAGTTTGTACCTCCCCCTTTTCCTTGGCTGCCACTCTCTCTAAGACACGAGCATTCCCTTGTACTTTATGGGGAACTTTCAACCACAGTTGACTCATGACTTCTGAAGCCAGGCCAATGCTATTACTTGCATGTTTTATTACCATGGCTGGCGGGGAGGGGGGGCGGCGGCGGTGACAGGGGTTGGAGGGGAAGAAGAGAGAAAGAGAGACAGGATGAATATGAATGAATATCAGAACTTCAGTTGTAAGTAGAGAGATTCTATACAGAAAAGAATTTTCTATTCTCCACAGGGAATGCCAAAAATTCTCAGGGAAGTCAGAAAGCAGGTCAGAAATAAGGACACTGCTGCTTTCTTGTTTTTTCTTTAAAATCTAAATGTTACTGTAAGTGATCCACTTAAATATAGATGTTAACACCAAGCAGGGTTAAATTACCTTGACCATCTCTTAAGAATAGTAGCATGAAAATCTAAACATCTTGCAATTTATTAATAGTATGAGCAGCCTGCAGTTATATCTAGAATCTATGTCGAGGGCAGCCTCTCACACTGTACTCCAATGAGGGTCAGGGGAACATGCCAGGGATATGTGAAATCTCTAAGAGAATTAAAAACTTGTTCTCATTCTGATGATTAAAAAATCAAAATACAAAACCTATGATCATATTCTAGGTCATCTAGATCCAGAATTGCCACAGCATTTCATTCCATGGCTGTATTTATGAGAGCACCAAGGAAAAACTGAAAGTGAAAGCATTAACTATTAATGCCATTTTTCTCCAAAGGAGTTACCAATTTATTCCCAGGTGTCATGGGTTCACAGAGATACGAAACTCTGACTGAGGGTATTTAATTCTGCAGGCTTCCTGAAAAGTGACTACTCTTCCAAAATACTATCTTGGGCAGTTTGCTGTTGCCTAAAATCCTTCCAATAGACCTTCATTCTTAATTCAGACTAGGACTTTAATCCTTATTGCAGGTTAAATGGTATCTATCTTGTAATTAATTTCAACTGTTTAAAAGGCTAGATGTTTTATTGTTCTACTATTCATCATAATGAAAAGAATATAATCTAAAATTGATGACAGTAAAATTTCATTCTTATCATAACAGAAGTGTCATTTTATAAAATCAGAGTGAATGGGAAATTTGGAATGATACTTGAGACTCCATGTAATTTTATTGATTTTATTAATACTTCATTCATAATTAAGAACAACAGAGAAATATTTCCTATGTTTCTGAAAACATAGGCATTTAGACATAAAGAAAACCTTAGCTTTCACTTATCCAAGCTTCTCATTTCACTGGGAAAGAAAATGAGGCTCTGAGAGGTTTGCTCAGGAAGTTAGCTGAAAAGTCAAATCAAGTCTTTGGACTCACAGTCCACAGGTAAAATACTACCCTGTACACTCTGTGTTTCACCTTCCATTATTAGTCATGTGGAAATCTTCTACAAATCGTTAAAGTAACTGTCGATTCTTTTATTTCTAGAAAACTAATCCTACTTGATTCTAACACTGTTAATAAGATGACATTTTGTTGTATGTCATCTGAAAATGATGTTGAAAATCTTAAAATTGTCTCATTACATAGAAAACACTACAAAGGAAAGGAAAAACTTATGCAAATATTCCCAAAATATAATATGACTTCTGTGCCTGACTGTAGGACATGCAGCATGTTATAAGCAGGCAATTACTTGGGATTCTGAACCTTATAGAAGACTTTTTTCTATGGGCAATCTTTTATAACAGAGACGTGGCACTTGAGATACTGAGGTCAGTGATGCAAGTATGCTATGGAATCAAAAGACACATGCATTCCTTGAACACCTCCTCCTTCCACTGTGCGCCTACCCCCATTCCTTTGCTCAAGCTGCCACTTTCCAACCTAAATGCCTTCGTCTCCCATCTATGGTGGGCAACATCCTTACCACCCTTCAAGTTTGTCCTCTCTCCTTCTCCTAAATCATCTTACCCTTCGGTAGTTTGCTAATGATAGTTATTATGTTCTTTGACATATATTTATTTGCAAACCTGTCTTACATACTCCCTTTTTTTAAGAACAGAAGTTCATTCTAGGCCAGCATAGTGCATGCAATATATGGTTATTGAGTTTAAAAAAAAAACGAGTGAAACTTAGGGCAAAAGGATTCTAAATTTATAACAGTATCTGTTCTCTTCAAAATATGACTTATCACTTTCCTTTGAAAGTACATGTGAATGGCCATATTAAAATGATCTATGAAGAGAAGTCAGCAACACATAAAATGCTTAAGATATTGTTAAGTGGAAAAAGTAAAAACCAAAATTACATCTAGGCTATGTTTACTACTTGAAAATATTATATATGCATATGGACAAAAAGTAGAAGGTAAAACAGAAAAATGAAAACAATTTGCTCTGTTGGGTGGTGGAATTATTGGCTTCTGTGAATGTGTCTATGTTTATACAATAAATATTTTTTTAAATGTATACATATGTAGTAATTAGTAATATTTATACTGGATATTGGTACTAATATTTATGGACTATAAAAAAAAAAGCATCTGTAGCTGTCCTATGTCTAATACCACTCAGTTTGCCGGCCTGCATGGAAACATATTCAAAGAACTGCTGCCACCTGGTAGTCACCATAATTGCAGACTTGGTAATCAGAGAAGATAACCGGTAAGGTTAGAAGGCTGGGTCAACTTTTAAGGTCAAATTAAGCATGCACAAATTTTTTAAGGACCAAAATATGAATCATCCACTGAAACTGAAACACGGCAAAAACTGTATTTCTTTAGGACCAATAGTTGATGAATCTTATGACTTCCTTAAAACACAAAAATATTTCTTGACTTTACAGTTTTATATTCCTATCCAAAGGCACACATTTATTTCTAAATATTTATCCCATAAGGCTATTATTTCTAAAATGGCTTGTTTTGTTTCTTATTTGTGCCCTTATAAATAGCCCTATATTGCTACTTTCATATATATTGTTTCTGTGCATATTTGATTTTTTAAAAAATATATTATTATGGTGAATAGCATTATCATCTTTGCTGGAAAATCAAATGACTTTTTTGAACATATGGATTTCCATGGTGGTTTTATGAATGAGACATACATATACTGCCACCTAAAACCATGGCCCAAATCATTATTAAAGTTACTAATGCTAAATGCCCCAAGGATCTGCAACTTGGTATTATTCACTGGATTGATTTGGAACTGTTTCTTTGTTCAAAAAAATCAAACTCAAGTTTTTACTGCTAATTTTCTGACCTTACAAACATAATTATAATCTTAAATGGAGAAATTAACTTTATGTGGTGTTTTAGAAAAATAATAAGTTGATAACATTTTATAAAATGGAGATATTTTAAATTATTTACGTAATCCTATTTGTTCCATTCAAGCATCACACAGCACAAGAACAAAAGAAGCTGATTTATTAGACATATGCCAGGGTGAAGAATTTTCTCAGAATTCTTGGTTAGCCTGTGATAAGAACACAAATTTATCTAAGTATGATGAACAATGCTTTAGGGCATACTTTAGGGAAGATGCTATTTAAAAAAAAAAAAAAAAAAGCTTTATTGCATCACACACATGGAACCAGATTCTCCCTCTTATGGGCTGTAGCCAGCATGAAGTTCACACTACATTAATTTGCACTTGTCGATATGCTACTTTGCAAGTATTTTTAAGGCATGTTCAAATGTGTACTCTGTCTCATAAACTAGAATATAAACCCCCTAAGGGCAGGACCTGGGTCTTCTAGTTATCACCCCACAGTGCCTAGCGTTCTGGTCTGGGCAGGCCAAGCCCTCTCGAATGGCTGTGGTCTGAGTGAGCAGCAGGGAAACGAATGTGCTAAGCCTCTAGCACTGAAAGACGGTGTGAAGAACACTGGAGAGCAACTCTGTCATCACCAAGACCAAGTGATTACATGTACTAACGGCATGCCCAAGTGGCCCAATCCCAGTCATTTTTTAGAGATAGAAGTGAGACTGCAGGTGGTAGTTGGATAGTTTCTGAAGTCTAGCTCTCAGAAGCCATTCATTATCTCAATATATTCCCCAAAAGCCTTCTGAAGAGAGTATACAGCATTACAGACACATAAGAGAGAACAGAGACGAACGGGATTTTTCTTTAATCTGTAGTTGCTAAATTACGAGTAGAAAAGACAAATATCACTACTAGCCAGTTTAACACATACAGTGAAATATTCCTAGGATGTTTCCAGAATCAAATAAAAGACAATGGACCTCAGAGGTCCATTAGTTGGGTCTTTAGGTAAAGCATACTACGGCTACCGTTTAAAACTAAAAATTTCAGGGAAGAAAGTTCCATGACCTGTTGTAGCAATCTGTTTCAATCTTCTTACTGTCAGAAAGTTATTTCAGGCTGCTGTGATTTCCAGTTGCTGTGATTAAATCTCTTTGTTCTTATTCTTTCCATACTAAAGATTGAGAAAAGGTGTTTAACTTTCTCCTTGAAATTATCTGTCAAGTCCTTAAAGACAGTGAAGCAATGCTTTAGTCTTCTCTAAGTAGAAAGGTACAATTCTTCAACTTTTCTTTATTACTTTTATTTCTCTGGCCTTATGTAGGACTTAACCTTTAGGACGTGTTGGGCTTCCTCTCACATTTACACAAAGCCATACAAAATAGCTGTACTACTCCCAACAATCTAATTCATTCAACTGAACTTAGGAAATAACTCCTGTATTGATACAGTCCACATTTTTAAATGTCAGCATTAAAGTGTGCAGTCATACTGCTGTAGGTATGAGCAACACTCAAACCTTTTTTTGTGCTAATTTTCTAGCCAAAATTTTCTGATCTATTTCTTTTGTATATGTGCTCTAGCCTTAAATATTTGCTTTGATTACCCCCTTCAGGTAATTTTGAACTTCAACATTTCCTACTCAGTATTAGCCACAACTCCAAAGTCACAACTTACACAATACTGATAAGAAAGTCTTTTTATCTCTGAAAGAAATTGAACCAACCTAAAAATGTTGTAATATAAAACAATTTATTTATGTATATGTGTATTCTCATCCAAGCCAGTTTTTAAGTCATGTGCCACTAATAATAAGATAATAAGACTACAACCAATCATATACTCACCTGCTGATGCCATTAGATGATTAAGAGACCAGGGATCAGTCACATTTTCTGTATTTCAAAATACTCTAAAACCATTAAGTTATAATTTAAGATTGATAGGTCTTCAATCTCAGAACTCCACACTCTAGCAGGGCAGAGGAAACAAAGTTTTATCTTTATACTCAGGGCAGGGGTTGGCAAGCTTTTTCTCTAAAGGCTCAGATAGTATTTCAGTCATAGTGGGCTATGGGGTCTCTGCCACAACTTCTCAGCTCTGCCTTTGTAGCAGGGAAGCAGCCGTAGACAATACATCAACAAATGAGTGTCGCTGTCCTCTTCTACAACTTTATTTGTAAAAACAGACTGCAGGTCAGATTTGGCCCATACTCTGTAGCTGGCCAGCCTTCTTTTACAGATACAGGACACCTGCGCATGTTAAACACACACTCATATCTGCATGTGTAAGTAGGAGTATATATGTGTGTGTTAGCACACCAAATCTCTGTCTGCCTATCCCCATAGCCATGGTGGCTTCATGGGCATGTGATCAGTGTGCTCATACAGGGCCCTGTGTTTAGAAGGGCCTTGAACTTGCAGTTTAATGCTCTGTGGTCAACGTCTTAAAATTCTTAATGATTTTATATTGGAATTTGTGTTTTATAGGTGAAGTCTGATGGTACAATGGAAGCCCCACTCACATCTGTGGTCTTGTCTCTCCCCTGACTCATGGCAGCCCTGGGGCACTTCTTGTACACTTGTTCCCTTCCAGCTTCCTCTTCCTGGCCCCTGCCTTGGGACCTTGCTGCTCTCCATGTTGGGTGGGACCAGGTCATGGCAGTGTTAGGGGGAGGCATTCGTTCTGCCGTTATCCTTTACCTCCGGCGGGAGCCTGGATGTGAGCCTGGGAGAGGTTGGGTTGAGTGTGTACACCCCTAACGCCTGAGGGTAGGACATGGAGTTGACTATCCCTCCTCCCACCTGGCAGCACTACAGCACACTCAACAGACTCAGCACCACCCTGCCCACCCTGACCCCTGTACCAAGTGTCTCCCTGTGTGGAGGCTACAGTCCCTAGGGGGCTGCCCAGCTGACCACCTTGGGATGGAGAAGACTGACTCTCTCCCCTCCCCACCAGGGCATGGTGTATAGGTTCTGTGGCTAGTGACATGGAGAACCTAGAAACCAGGGATTCATCTGTACACCCAGTCATGGGGCACCTATGGGGGTCTGCATTCCCCCCACCATGAATATCCCTGTGCTGGAGGGAGTCCAACGTTAAATAGCAAATAAAAACACCATGACATTCAGAGGGAGGGAGGAAGAGGGAGAAGGGGAGAGAGAGAGAGAATGAGAGAGAGAGGAAAGGCTGCCTGCAGGAGAAAGGAAAACGTTTTGTAATTCAGTACCTTTAACATCACATTTTTCCTGCTTTTTGAACAAAGGGCCCTGCGTTTTCATTTGGTACTAGGTCCTGATCAAAGATTAGAGGCTGTAAAGAATCATCTTCGGAGACTCATCTACCAAAATGGAAGCTAATAAAGAAAATTCCACTTATGCATCACTCATTTCAGAGTCAGCTAACCTTCATACCGCCAGGGTAATAACAGGTTTCCTGCGGCCTTCCTAAATCTTAAATGTAAGGCTCTGAGATTAATTATGTATTTTGGATTTCAGACTAAGGGGCTCCTTTCAGAATATGATGATTGGGGTTGCTGCAAGGTAGCCATTTCCTTCAGACAGTTTGCTACAGGATTAACTCATTTCCTTAGAATGGTGATGAGGTACCTTATAAATATAAAGCACAATCAAAACATTATGCATGAAATTTATTGATAACAACAAAGAAAGTTGAAACTTTTCTAAGATTTCCCTTTATTTCGTATTAAAGAAGGTAATACCATAACATTCTAACATACAAAAACATAGGTTTCCCTGATTTGAATAAACTAACTGTAAAACAAACACTGTAGAGATGGTATTTGAATATGGGTTGGGCATTATAGGATATTAAAGAATTATTAATATTTTTAGGTATGATGATGACATAGTGATTGTGAAAAAAATCCTTCGTAGATGCACAATGAAGCATTTATGGGTAATAACACAATATCTGAGATCTGCTTTACATACTTCAGCAAAAGCAGAAGAGAGGGAAGACAGAAGAGGAAGAGGAAGAGAAGATGGAGAAGAAAAGGATGACAAAGATGACAAAGAAGATGAAGATGACAATGAAGGTGAAGATGAAGGAGAGAAAAAATTGTGAGGCAGATGGAATAGGATTGGCAAAATGACAAGCCTAGGTGATGGATATGTGGGAATTCATTATAATAGTCTCTTTATCTTCATATATGTCTTTAAATTCCCATAATGGAGTGTGTGTATATGTATAACTGTTGTCTACAAAAAATTTCTAATAAAAATCAGGCACAGATTTTTTCATTCTCCTTCATACCAAATGTCTTTTTTTTTTTTTTTTTTTTTTTTTTTATAGTGCGAGAAGCATCCTCTGAGGCTGACAGGAGCTCTCTAAACTGAAGAGATACAAAGGAGTTGATGGGAAGGATAATCTGCCCATCAGTTCCTAACACAATTAAAAAAAAAAAAAGAAAAGGAGAAAATGGGAGGAAGAGATTGCCATTGTTACTCTCCTAACCTTTCCTTCTAATTATGCCAGAGTCAAGGCTTGGGTCACAAGGAAAATGATTTGGGTGGTCAACCATTTGCCCTATTTTGTATACATCAAAAAGCTCTTGTTCTCACCACATTCCAATCTGACAGATTCCCATCTACTTTAAAAATGTAAGAAGCCAGATTAACAAAAATATAAATAAAATGACTATATTACAAGGAACCCCCTTTTTTGTATACATAGAGATAGCCTTCTTGTTATTCTGAATTGCATGATATGTAACACTTTAAAAGTAAAATACGCTTTATATTATTATAGGTACTTCAGATAAACATTCAACATGCCCAGCTTTTAAAAGTTAAATGTAAATTTCTCTCTTGAGTGCAGATGGTGGCCAAGCAAAGTAGCTCTTCAGTCATAAAGACAGAAGGTCAGGTCATGGCTGAAAGACCAAAGAACAATTGCTGCTTTGCTACTCCAGATCATCAATGGAATGAGACACCACTACTTTCTTTTTTTTTTGAAACTGTCTATTCAATACAAAATAGTTACAAGGAGTACCTATAAGATTTCCTCAAATTATGTCCAAGAAAAAATAGTAATAAGCACATCACATCTCTGACATCCTAAAAAGGCACATCTCTATCTAAAAATAATACTAAAATCATTATAAAAACTGTCAATGTTTCACTATTTAGCAGGAAATATTTACAAATGAAAACTGCTCCTTTTATAATCCTGCAACTTTAGCCTCCACCTCATTAGTGGTTAATTAAAATGAGATATAGCATTAAAGACAAATATTACAAATACTTCTACACACGTTATTCATTTACAAGGGATATTATAATCTTATTATTCCTATAGTGTTCTTTCTCTCTAGAATATTAAAATGTAATTTTTAAATAACTCAGAGACTCTTCCTTACTGTATTTTTCCAGTTAGTCCAAAATGTTATGCTGGCAGATGCTACAGAATAACAGAAAAGGTATATAATAATGCTAGTGAGCATGCCAATATGATACCTTTTTTAAAAAGTCGTATAATATATCAGAAAAGGAAAGTTCTGTGTTGGTTAGTAATCCTAGATCTTCAGTTCCTGATAGAAAGGATTTTTAATTCCACTATCAGGCACGCCCCCAACTGGATGGAATGAAATATCAACAGTTTCATTATTTGTACATGTTAACAAGGAAAATTCTTCTGAAAATTTAAAACTCTTTAGAACACTTTGAATACAGTGATACAAAAGCATAATTTGATTTTGGTTGTATAGATTTTAATTTAATGCCAGGGATTTCAGCTACAACTTGAAAAACTTTTTGTACTAAATTTCATTATCACTTTCATTTTCAATACTTTTCCCAATTGTCTTTGTATCATTTGCATAGAAGAGTTGATTGGGTTGAAAGGGAGATATGTTGGAAAATACAGTAAAAAGTGTTGAACTAGAAATATATTTCAAAAAAATTTATTTAGGACTACCCACTTTTAAACCATAGTGATTTCTTTAAAATAATGACACTGAGAACTCAGTCTTATTTTAATTGAATAGATTTCTCAACCTGCTTTCACTGAATAAAAAGAATGAAAGTGTTCAATGTTTTGCACTATAACAAAATTAGAAAATCAAAAGTCAGCCTATTAGAACTGCCTCTCTAAAAACTTTATCCATGTTGTCAATTAAAAGTGAAGTATCTACATGATCTCAACAAAGATATAATGTAAAACATCTGTTCAAACTGAAATTGAAGTAAGTGGCAGTTTTTTCCCTAACATTTCCAATTTTACTGTATTTAGGTTTCCTGAGCAAACGTATTCTTGGTTATCTTAGTTAAAACTGGTTTCACTCTGCCAACGATCAATTTGATTGACATATTTACATATCAACTCATCTCATCTCACAAATTTTAAACTTTTTCACTTAAAATTGGATTCAAGTTGGCATCTTTAAAGAACTTTATGTACATATATTTTAGGTTCAAAATGAACATTAGAACATTTTCTTTTACTTTTGTAAGTAATAGATACACATATCCAAATGTATATTTATGACCTGTCAGATTGTAATTTCATATGCATGCAGTTGTATTCTCACAATTTCATGTGAAAGGTGATAATTTTAGGCAACTGTAGATGAAATTCTTTTAACAGTATAAATTGGATCATTCCATTAGTTAGAAACAATATAATAGAAATGAATGACTTAGGAATAAAACCATAACCATTTCAGAAAAAACATTAGTTATGTCTTTAATTGCTGCAGTTATGCTTGTATCAAATATTACCTGATCTTTAATTTCAAGATCCCTTTTAGTTTTTGTCCTGTACTCTCTGTGCTCCTTTTCTGCCTCATCCTTCTCCATTTTGGTTTTATTCAATTGATAGCGCATTTCTCCACACACCTGTTAGATTATAAAAACTAGATCAACAGCTGCTGGAATCTACCAGGCAAGGCCTGCAATTAGATCTTTTGGTGCCCCCTAGAGGTCACATAAATAAAACACAATAGAACTTTTCTAAGAATGGCATTTTCTATTAGCATATTCAATATATTCTGTTAAGATGTGGAGGCAATATCAGATGTTATTGAGTCTTACAATTTCAAATGACAGATAAAGAAATGCATAACCAGGGAATTTAAGTGATATATACAAGATTTTTCATGTAAAATAATAGTTTCAATTGCATATTATCATCTAAAATGCACTATCATCTTGCTTTTAACTAGGTAAAATTATTAATTAAAATATTAAGCTATGTCATTATTCATTCAAATTGTCATGGTTATATAGATACTCTATATTAAAAACTTTCCTTTAAACTCTTTATCAGTTAGGCTTTTATTTAAGGAAATTTATAAAGGTATTTTTCTCTCTGCTACTAGACTATATTATCAATATTTAGGAGTAGAGTATTACCCAGCCGGTATTTACTGTAGGCTTTGCAGATTATGTCAATCTTACCATGCACAATACTGTGTATTTAAATTAAATAAGTTAAAAGTCATAGACTGCAAGTAAGCCCACTCTGCTTTTAAAATAGCTATGGCATTCAACATAAAAGGAAAATATACATGTAAGTGAAATGACTTTAACATATTGTTAAATAATAAACACACTCAGTATCTTAAAATTGGGTATCATTCTTTATGTAATCTTTTTTTTCAATCCAGGGCATCTACAGACAGATAAATACATTTGGAAAATACAATTAGCAAATAAATCTAAATAAAGAAGTTATTAACTTTTGAGATAACTGAGAACTTGTAGAGAGATCAAGTAATACACACATCTGCTAAGTCAGCTTCTAAGTTACAAATACAAGTTTTTAAAAATCATGTATCATCTAATGGCTATACCTGTTTGAGACTTCGCAATCTTGGTAGTTCTCCAAAAATGATCATTAGAATTTTAGAAATTAGTTTCATCATTATTGAAGTATTAGAATCTTATAAAACCTATATGCATTTCCTATGTTCAAATAAAAAATACGTTAAACTAATGTGTTCAAAAATTATAGTGACAAGACAGAAGAAAAAGTCAGTAAGCTTTTCCCCAGTGACCCTCACAAAGCTAAAAAAAGAATAAAATTACTACAAATTGTATCTGAAATTCAAATACCTTCAATGTGCAAGAGTTGATCCTTCCCCTTTCAAAAATATTAGTAATTCACAAAAAGTTACTAAAGCTAAATAAAATTTAAAAATTAAGAATTACAGAAAAAAATTAGAGGAGTCCTAATTGACTTTCTTCATTCACTATTCCAATCTATTTGATTTACATATAGGAATAAAATTTAAAGACCCCAATTATAATATCAGAACATAACAGTTATACAACCATGGTGTTTAAAACCCAACACCAGTACAAAATTATTATATATCTAAGCATTAGGTCCTGTTTAAAACGATTGCACCCCTTAATTTTATTTTTAAAGTTTCCTTGCCTCACTAATTTCAGTTTAAAATGCATTTGCTAAGTTTATCTGTAACACTTAAATTTCATCTAAAATAAATGAACAAATTAAATTTAACTAGAATTATATTATCCCAGGGTTGGAAGAAGGCTTAAGGCACTCCTCTGATGCTTGAGTCCTTTTGGACAGTTCTAAAGACAAGTAATCATTCTTTACTGTACCAAATTTCAACAGAAAGCTCTCTCCTTATAATGAATTGAAAATCCTCATCATAGCTTTCACCTATCAATCCAGGTTAACCATTTCCATCTCTCTGCACCAGTTCCCTTACTTCTACCCCTACCTCCACACAAACATCAATTATATTAGCAAATATGATATTTTAAGCTTCTACATTAGCTAGCTTGAATTTTAGAAAGCAAATGAAGAACTATATAAATTCAAGGGGAAAAAAAAGAAAAAATAGGCTTCCTTTCCTAATATATATTAAAGTTAATTTAAATTACTGAGTTATAAAATAATAATGGCATTAAAAATGTGTGCAAATTTAGGAAAATATGTTGAGAAGTAAAATGCAGTATGAAATGGGTATGCATTTTAATAAAATTATCTGTGTATGTACTGATGAAAAATAAATTGATTTAATTTATTACATCATGCATGTCCATATTTAGTGATTTAGTTTTAAAGCAATGATTACTGAAATCTACACAGACTTCTAGTGTTTCTTAAACATGTACCTTAGCCAGTTAAGACCATTAAGCATTTTAGTTCTTGGTTCACAAGTTTGTGATGCCCATAGTGCAGACATAGTGATACCACAGTGTAAAGTATAAATTTAAGGACCAACAGAATAAGAAGTTGTAGTATTAGAATCTTGATTTTAGACAACAGGTCTGAAAGAATGAGAGATGGAGAATTATGTTAAGCACACTTTTCATGTTATAAATAAATACATGTCTTTTAGTATTATTGTGAAGACCAAACTTATGCAAAAAATTACTCCTAGTTGACTAATTCAGATGTACAAGTTTTATCAGGTATTCAATAATTAAAGTAATAAAACTTGTTTATTTACAATTCTGTCTCAGCAACTTAATCCTTAAGCTCTTTGAGGACATTATTTGTGTCTAATTCATCTTTGTATTTGCAGCACCCAGAAAAGGGCCTGCTGATAATAAGTAAATGTTTGCTGAATGACCATTATGTGGACCTTTATTATCTTGATATAACAAAATTTTTATACTCCAGACTTCTTTTTGAGCTTTTTACACTAGGAAAAAATTTTCAACTAAAATATTTAAGTAATTAGTAAACTAAAATCTCTCTTTGTACCTTTGTGACATCCATTTCCCGGGAAGCAAGCTGATTTTGAATTTCCTCTCGTTGATTAACAGCTGAAATTTTCTCTCTTGTAATCTTTTCCACCTGAGCCTCCAGTTGGGCAATACTCTGAGCTAGGGTCAACGTCTGTCCGAGGAAATAAAAGTCCTAAGTGATAATGTCATTTGACAAAAATATTTTAAATATCTTGAATTAATAGAGTCTCAGCATGGCCACTGGGCTCTCTCTCTGTAAGTCATTTCTCTGTGGATTGGGTATCTCCATTGCTCTGCATTCTCAATTCATCTCCCTTGACTATCACCTCATGTAATTTTCTTTTTTTTCTGGTGGTGAGAACTTTTAAGATTTGCTCTCTTAGCAACTTTCAAATACACAGTACAGTACTGTTAACTATAGTCACCATGCTTTTTAAATATTAAAAATAGAATCAATCAGCAGATATTTATTAAGAAACTTCCATATGCTATACTAACCCTGTAAGAATACCAAAGTTTTATGTCCTTTAAGAATTTCTAACCACCTTATAAAGATATGCCCAATATCTGAAAAATTCAATAAGAATATAAAATAGTATTTTTTAAAAATACGAAGTATTTTAGAAATTTTGTACTATGGTAGACACAAGAATAAAGGTGCTGAATTTATCCTCCATGTTAAAATATATTTCAAATTTTCATGATATATTATTTCTCAACTAAAATTATTTACATGCACAGTACTTAACATATCACACTGTTTTTTGTTGTGTTTCCTCATTAGACTAGAAGTTCCTCAAGAGCATGTTTCTCAAGAGGTATATGTTTAACGTTTGATGAATGAATGAATCATTAGAATAAATGGCTTTTCTGAGGGACTATATGGATATCAGGTTCTTAGTTTTTCTTCCCAGGGTCAGAAATGTCTTCTAGACCTTAGATTTAACCTTTATAGCTTTTGGTTTGCAATTACATTTTACTCTGCTCCAGTAGGTCAAACTTTTCTAGGCTATTAATTTCTCATTTGTATTAGCAGTTTTAAAGTGATGAAGAAATGCTACCTTGCCCCAGATCAAAACATATGGGATAGCTATCAGTTTTTAATCAGCTAAAATAAAAACTGATAACAGATTTGAAATAATATTTGAAATCTGTCATTGTACACTAACATGGGTGTGAATTCAATTTTACAACTGAAATCAATAACTAAAATTTTGTAATAAAAATCAAGATTACCTTTGTCAACTAATTAAAATTGACAACATGAAAATAATGAGCCCCAGTAGCTACTTTCTAATTTAGATGGTAGATGTATTAATTAACATTCCTGGGGTTTGTGGAGAATTGTACATTTAACTTATGGCTGTTTACATGTCCTTCTTTCATCAAGAGATTGGCTACAAATCTAATTTGCACATAAAATTACTTTTACTAATACCAAGCTACAAACTATCCTTATGCAGATTACAATCTCAAACAAAAATTAAAGGTCAAAAGAAGTTAAATGTAACAAATCAAAAATATTAATTGAATTTTCTTAATTTAAAACTTCAAGTTCATGAGTAAGCATATTATGAATATGTAATTATAGCTTTTCTGGAACCATACAACAATAACAAACTTTAATTACCAGCTACTAAAAACCATATATTACTTATTTATGTGGATCTATGGTAAACATATTAATATTGTGTGGTTTTTTTGAAGTAAATGGGCAGACATTTATTTTGCTAATGGTAAATTCTGAGTCAGTTTCTATAGCATGTAACAAATCACACACCTTCCATATGATTCCTTCCCTCTGCCACCCATCACTTCATTCCTCTGCCCACTACCTGTCTGCTCCCTTCTGTCACCCACTTCTCAAGGCCTCCCCTCCTGTTGTCACACCTTCTTTTTCTCCATGCCCACCATCTGGAAGTCAACATTACACTGCAGGAGCTTCTCCATCCACATCTGTTGCAGGGGCAGAAGTAACACAGACAGCTGCAACACTGCTGGATGTCCAGGGTGTTGACATCAGATAAGTCCTTTAAACTTTGACAGGGGCAAGCAAGAGACAAGGACACCCAGGATGGGAGAGCTTGATAGAAATCTCTACACTAAAGCAGTCCCTAGTGTACTGAACGTGGTATAAAATAGCATTCCTCATAAAAAAGGTACAAGAATTAAGGATTCTAGCAATGGGCTATTATCAAGGGAATCAAATGAGAAAATTCACAAACCACAGGGGGCATTCAATAAATAGATGATTGAAGGACTGATTGAACGAACAAACTTAGCGATTTAGTGCAACCAAAGACCATTACTGATGCCAACAGGCAAACTCACAGCAAGTTCTGTTCATGGGGGAATGATTCAAAATCTGTCTAGGTAGAAGGCATCTGCTCTCCTACAGCTTCCCACACAAATGAAATTTTTAAGCAGTAAGAAGAAAGGAAAGAAGAAAAATAATAAAAAGAAGGAAAGAAAATCTACAAGTCTCACAAGCATTCCTACCACTGGGAAAGCAGGGACGCCTGCTCCAGAACTAACCATGAGAAGTTACAACGTTATGATTAATTGTTCAGACACCCTATTAAATTAACTTCCTGTGCTAAGCAGTGTGATAATTTTCTCTTTTAACTCCCTTTGGAAAGGAATGTATTGGATTAACTTTCAGTTGAAAAAATGAAAACTTAAGTAATGTTCCCAAGTTCATTCAAGCTAATAAATAAAAAGTAAAGCTGGACTTTATATTAAAATTTGTCTGCTTTTACTAACACAAAGGTCCAAGAAATCTACCCAATGGAGCTAATTCTCTCTTTCACTAGAGTAAGAATAATAGCCACAAGCTAAAATTTGTTAAATGGTCTAACCTAAGCCAGGTATCATATTAGGTACTTTCAAAACATTATCTCATTTAATCCTATCAATTCCTTGAGTAGATCAACCAAGGATCTACTACTCTGAAATTTGAAGAGGTTAAATGAATTGTTCAAGGTCACATAAAGGTCAATTTGGATTCAACACTAAATCCTTTTACTTCAGAGCTTCTTTCTGCCATTTTCTGTGAGAGTACTTGCTTCAGTGCTAGGATCACTTTCAGCTCTTTATTCATACATCTTTATTTAGGGCAGGATCTTCAGATTAAATGTCAAATAAGGCTTAATGGAGGCAAAAAGAAAAAAAGGACTCAGACTCAGAAATGCATTGTAGGACTTCCCTGGTGGCACAGTGGTTAAGAATCCACCTGCCAGTGCAGGGGACAGGGGTTTGATCCTTGGTGGGGGAATATCCCACATGCTGTGGAGCAACTAAGCCCATGAGCCATAACTACTGAGCCGGCACTCTAGAGCCCACGAACCACAACTACTGAGCCCACGTGCCACAACTACTGAAGCCCACGTGCCTAGAGCCTGTGCTCCGCAACAAGAGAAGGCCCTTGAGAAGTGCCAATGAGAAGCCCACGCACTGCAACAAAGAGTAGCCCCCGCTCGCCACAACTAGAGAAAGCCCGCGTGCAGCAATGAAGACCCAATGCAGCCAAAAATAAATAAATTAATAAATAAATTTAAAAAAAAAGAAATGCATTGTATTTCTGTTACCACTTTCATTCATGAAATAATTATCAGTTTAAGAAAGTTATACATAAAAGCACCTGGAATATTCCCTGGCACAGTTCAGACTTCCTTTATTTCTTCTTATCAGGAATTCTCATCAACATATTTTTACATAGTAGAACTACTCAGCAAGGCAAAAGTTTCCACTAAACAACCCAGAAAAAAAGTCTCCTAGGCATGAACAGTAGCTGATCTTTGCTCTCGACGCCATTCATTCTCTCTCTCAAAGCTCAGCTTGCAACTTTACCTCCCTCCATACCTTACTCATGTTGGTACATCTCCCCCACACTCTGCATTTCTAAATCCTGCCTGTTTTTTTGAAGCTCAGTTAAAACGCCACCTTCTCCACCAACTGTTCCATGATCTCTTGCAGACAGAAATCTGTTCTGATCCTCTGAACTCTCAGTATTTTAGTCATGCCTTTCCAGTGGCATGGGGGCTTCTTCCTTCCATTTGTATTCCCCTTGTATTCATTCAATAAATATACACTGAACACATTTTATGTGGGAGGAATGTGGCAATAAGGATGTTAACAAACCATATATGCAAGGGAATCATAGTAAATTAGGGGAGATAATTCAATAAGACTTTGCAATAAATTGAGTTAGAGAAGCCCATAGGAGGGGCTCCCAAAAATTTATCATTGGGAGACTGTGAGAAGAGGTGGTATTGAGGACTCTGAAGGATCAGTCAGAGAGGCCAGAGGAAGATTCCTCTAGGCAATGGGGGTGAGGTGGGGGGTGTGGGGATGGGAGGGGAGGGGAAAAGCCCTGAAAAATCCTGCAATGAAAAAATAGTATGGCAGACTGGAATGTTTGCACATTTGAGGAAGTGCAAGTAGATCATCAGTATGGTGGTAATACAAGGAAGAAAAGAGAAGGGAGATGAGACTGGAGAACCGAAGAGAGGGAAAAAATGTACAATCTTTAAGCTATAGTAAAAGATCGGGTTATAGAGAGACAAGAAAGGATTTTAAAGCAAGAGACTGACATATTGACGTGTTCATTTTAGAAAGATCATCCTTGGATCTTTGGGTAAGAGAACAGATAAGGAGGTGAGACTAGAAGCAAGGGGCTTCTACCACTTGGGGCTGTAGGAATCACCCAAGGGTGAGATATGGAGAGCAGTGGGATGGAGAGACAGGGCAATGTAAAATCGGTAAGGGCCTGAAACTCTAGAACTTGGTGACTTGATGTACAGGGTGAGGGAGAAGGAGGAAACAAGGATGACAGCAAGATTTCTGAGTTGGGCAAATGGATGAATGAATAGTAGTTCTACTATGAGAGGGAAGATGGGAAGTGCAGCTGGTTTGGGAGCTCACTAGAGAGCTAAAGATTTAGGAACCAATACCACATATATGAAATTAAAGCCACAGTAGTGCTAAAGACATCTAAATCTAAAGCTCTCTGCTAAACTCTAGAACCTCCTATCAAGGTGCTTTCTGGATGTGTCTCCTTCATTATCTCAAAGGCAGCTTAAACTCAGAGTAACCTAAAAGGCACACATCATCATTCTCCCAAATCAAGAATATAATTCAGAGAAATCAAAGAAACAGAACCTTTTAAGGAGAATAAGAACGAAAAAGTATTCACTAAAAATAGCACAAGGAGGTCTCCAGTGAACACAGCAATGGTAATTTCATTGGCTATGGGCACAGAAGCTGAAATGTAGTGGGCTAAAGAGTGAATGAGCGGTAAGAAAATGAAGATAACATGTATGGACAAATCTTTCAAGAAACGACTATTAAGGGGAAGAGTAAAGAGGGATATGGAATTACTAAGGTGGCTTCCAGCCTTGGCCACACATTGGAATCACCTGGACAATTTTTTAAAATACTGACCCCTAGATCCTACCCTCAGATATTCCCCCATAATTCGTTTGGGATGTAGATTGGGCAATGAGAGTTTTGGAACTTCTGTGTAGCCAAGATTGAGAATGACTGGATTAGAAGAAAGATTGTTTCTTTCAACAGGTGAGAGAAGTTTGAGACTATTTTCCTGGTGATAAGGAAAAGGCTATAGTGAAGGACAAAGGTTGAAGATTCAGAAGAGAGTGGGGAACTAATGGAAATAGGTCCCTGAGGTGGTGGAAGAGGATGGGATTCAGAACAAGAGGAAAGGTTTAGGATTAAGCCACCCCCATTCTGACACGTTGCAGTACAGGTGAAATTTTACTTTAGGCAGAGGTGAGGGGGAGATAAATAAGGTGATTACCATCTAATGGCTGTCAACTTTCTTTGTTAGGGAAGTAAGGCTCTCTGCTGAGAATGAGGGGAGAGGTGGTATGGTAGAGAATTTGAGGGGAATAAAAGTGATTTGAAATAGTCCTTGAAAAATGTGTCTTAGATAACAACACTTCCCACCTAGACTCCTATAATTACCTCCCACCTGATCTCCAGGGCTTTATTCTGGTCCTCCTTCAAATCTATTAACAGATGATTTTTCTCAAATATAAATGAGATCATGACACTGCCCAATTTACAGCCATTCAATGGTTTCCCTTCACTTTTGGATAACATTTAAAACCTTTCACATGGATTTTAAGACCATTCATGATTTGGTCCTTGCATACTTCTCCAAACTCATCTTCCACTTTCTAAATTCCTAGAAAGTATGATGCTTTCTAGCTTCAGAGCCTTGCGAGTGTTGTTTTCCTGGGTCTGAAACTCTTCCCCTCAACTCTTCACCTGACCACTCCTACTCAACTCTTTTGAGCCTCATTTACAAATCCTCTTTCTTAGGAAAGTCTTCCATGACTGCCCAGACTAAGTTACATTTGCCTGTTACACATTCTCATGTTACTCTGTACCATACCTTCATGCCTTTATCATAGTGGTAAAAACTCATTTGTGGAAGTATGTGTTTAATGTCTACCTCTCCCACAAGTCTATAAACTTCATGAAGTAACTGCATTGGTCCTGTGACTACCACATTCCCAGGACCTCCAATTTTTTTTTTTTTAACATCTTTATTGGGGTATAATTGCTTTACAATGGTGTGTTAGTTTCTGCTTTATAACAGAGTGAATCAGTTATACATATACATATGTTTCCATATCTCTTCCCTTTTTGTCTCCCTCCCTCCCACCCTCCCTATCCCACCCCTCCCAGCAGCCACAAAGAACCGATCCGGTATCCCTGTGCCATGCGGCTGCTTCCCACTGGCTATCTACCTTACGTTTGTTAGTATATATATGTCCATGTCTCTTTCTCGCCCTATCACAGCTCACCCTTCCCCCTCCCCATATCCTCAAGTCTGTTCTCCAGTAGGTTTGTGTCTTTATTCCTGTTTTACCCCTAGGTTCTTCATAACATTTTTTTTTCTTAAATTCCATATATATGTGTTAGCATACAGTATTTGTCTTTCTCTTTCTGACTTACTTCACTCTGTATGACAGACTCTAGGTCTATCCACCTCATTACAAATAGCTCAATTTCGTTTCTTTTTGTGGCTGAGTAATATTCCATTGTATGAAAGCACCAACAGAATGGTGGACGTTGAACCATAAGTGTATGGTGGTGTCATCTGCAAGATTATAGGATTTTTCTTCACTAGCTGAGATCACCAATCCAGGTCAGAAAATGTAGATAATTAGACTGACCTATAAGTAGGTTTTGACAGGCACAATTTTTTAAAAAAGGATAAGAAAACGAGGGAGTTTACCTTGGCTCAGGTAAGGTAAGACTTAAAACTCACTGGGCAGAATTTGTGATTTTTCTCTTTATATAGCCTTAGGCTTACACACTGCCTTACACATGGCAGATACTCAGTAGATATTTGCTGAATGAGTTAATTACCACATGTTTAAGACAGCATGTAGGGTATAAGCTGTGAGCCTGCTTTGTAAAAACAGAACATGTAACCATTGTTTGGGTTACTTCAGGGACCACATCTTGCTCAATTTTATTCAACTGTAGCAACTTTAAAGCTAGGTTCCAATAAACTCTGTATTCTAGCTTGTTACGGTTTTTCAAACACTGCCCATCTCATGTTATCTGTTCCTTTTGACTCTAATTTCTCCCTTCCATGTATTCATCTGGTTATAGTCATTATTCATCATGTAATTTGTTAGAACCTATTTTGTACAGAGTATATCATCACTTTTTGTTTTGGTTACTTGGTTTCTTACAAGTGTTTTACCTTCTTAAAGCTAATTTAGGAGTGAGGGATGAAATGGGGGAGTCATCTCTCCTTGATTTAACCAAGCTTGAAATAAAATCTGGATATCTGTAGAGCACCTGCTCTCCTCTGACAAACAGAAAGGGAATCAAACAGAATGGCAGGATTAGAGTAAATTTCACATTTTCCTATCATGAAATCTAATTGATTATTTTCTTTGGAAAGGTCAGAGAATATAACTTTTATTGAGAAACACACAAGAATAGAAAATTTTTATGAACTCTAAGTTATAAGCAACTTGACTACTTAAATGGTTTAAACATGTAAGATCATTCGAGCGAGGCTCAAGAGGGAGGTGATATGGGGATATATGTATACTCATAGCTGATTCACTTTGTTGTACAACAGAAACTAACACAACATTGTAAAGCAATTATACTTCAATAAAGATATTTAAAAAAATTTTTAAATAAAGATCATTCAAGAATTGCAGCCTGTAGACTCATCAATTATATCACCACAAACATTTCTTCTGCAATGTCGATAACAAATTGAACCGTTTAAATACCTTTGAGCCCATGTCCTCTCTTTCTTTTGTTATTTCTCTTTTCATCATCTCTTTCTCAAAGGCTCTTTTTTCTCGCTGAGATGCGAGTTCTTTCTCAAGTCGCTCTGTCTGCCTCTCCAGTTCATTCTTCAACTGTTCGCACTGGATTAAAGCCTGCCAGAATAAGACAGAGTGAAATAGGACCTTAGAATTTAGAAGAAATAAGAGGGAAATGAGACAATTAAGCTTTGATTTTATTTAAAATAGTTACAACTCACTGTAAAGTCAAAGTAAAGAATATTTTTATATTTGTTTGTAAACACCACTTAACTGATTCATATGTTACATGTATTCAAATGTTACATGTATTCAAATGCTGTATTTATTCACATACTTCAGTTTGCACAATTAAGGCTATATTAACTAATCAACTAAGAAAATTCAGGTAACAAACCTTGATAAGGGCCACAGAGGAGTCTGAATTTTATAAAAGGGGACCAGAAAAACCAAGCGTTCTAGTATTTTCAATTATATATCATGTTTATACTACAAGAAATATATAAGTATCTAATTTAACTGATTTTTCATCTAGACATGGTTAAAACTTATTTGTACTTTAAATGATAAACAGATCAAAATTTTAAGATGAGATGTATTTATCATTACATACAGGCATTTACTGTTTAACATTATATAATAACTGAGTTTCCTTAAATATAAGTACGATAAGATTTGGTTCACTCTCCTTACATATATAACTAAAGTAAAAATTAGGTAATAAGTTTAGATAAGGAAAGACTCAAAACAGCATTTACTACCTAGTTTTGTAAAATGAGAAGTGTTATATTTCATTTCTGGCAATTTAAAAGTCGATAATTGTCCTTTAGTTTAAATTTCCCACTCTGAATTTCCAGAAGTAAATTCTCTAACTTCCTTTTGGCTATATTTACAATATCATTATGCATAACACACAATAATAAACTAAATTCAAAATCTCAAGAAAAAAATAAAATTAAGGTGCTTGACATAGAAAATCTGAGTCATACTATGGTGTCTTAGTCTCATCCCAGTGGCTCCTCATTATATCCTCCTCACTCAACCTCTATGTGTTCCCCTGAATTGAGAGAAAGAAACTCAAGTCTCATATGACTTATATACTATGTAATTATAATTTGATAGTCACAGTTGTTGTTAATGGAGATAGAAGCAGTCTCAGTAAGCACTGTAAGCTCTATGCATTGCTATGCTTCCCTCTGGTGAAAGCTATAATAAATATAGACAATAAATATCTAGGATATGTGAATTTTCTTCTTTTTATCATGAGAGCATTAAACCCTAATTTCTTTCAAACTCTTCTGGAAATGTTCTATACTCCTAGGCATAAAAAATGAGGATAAAATGCAACTGTCCCAGATTAACTGATAAGCAAATAAAACGTCTGAGAAAAGATTCTCCTAGGGAGTTTAGTCCCAAGTCCAATTCTAGTTGAAAATGTCTGGAAAATAAAATTTTACATCAGATTTTAAAAGAAATGGAAAAGCATAATTTTTCTATAATTTAAACCCTTGGAGCTTGAAATACTATGAATTAGAGATTTTTGCGCTTCAGAACACACTTGCTCTTGTGTAAAATATTTTTTATGAACCTAATAAAAATGTTCATAATGTTCACTGATATATGAATATCATGAAAGACTAAAATGATTATGGAATATAAACTAATATATTTAATCAGAAGGTTTTTCATTGAATAAAAACTCAGGAATCAACCTTATTAGGTACAGGAACAGTGGAAGGAACTGCTGAAGATCAGGTTAACATGAAGAGCAACTCAAGAGTCAATTCAAAGAGTTCAATCAATTCAAGAACAAGGAACAGTTAAATGATCCTGACAGGTAAGAGGCCTAATGCTAAGATGATATAAACAAAAAGCACAAGTGAGAAGTTGTAAATCACTTAAACAAAACCATTGCTGAAGCCTTGATTTCATGGATGGCCTTCTATGAGGAGTAGCCACCACTGAGAGGTGATGGTGAGTATGAAAGCAGTGACGAAACACTGAATAAAAATATTAGGTTAAAAACTGGATATTGATCACTCTCGGTTTGTAGCCAATGATTCCATATAAAATAGCTTTTGTTTTTATTTGTTTTGATTTTAATATATATGTCTGGTCACAATGAAGAAAATATTAAGTAACATTTAGAATTAGAAAAGTCATTTAATCTTACAATGGTCCTCATATACAAGATTTGGGTTTACTAAATAAATATTTATACATTCTTTCCATTAAAGCTTTGTCTTTTAATTCTAAGACTTACTCTCCTAGTTTTCAGAATCCCAGATGACTCAGTACTCCCTGATTATACTCCATATAATCATTCAGTAAAGGCATATAACCGAATCCTCAAAGACTATTGAACAAAAATTTTGTTTGGGTTTTTCCGTAAGATGTTTGGCCAACCCAATTAACTGATGGATCTTCACAGGTGACCAAGTTAGTTTGAGATCTGTGGCTGCCATTTCTCCTAGTAGTTCCCAAGGTCATGGCTCCTTTCTTTCCCTGAGCACAATCTCTTTCTTGGTGGAAATGGCTGTAGGTCTTGGGGAGTTGGGGATTTACACAACCCTCACCCTCCAGTAGACTCAATCTTCAAAGGGCCTTTTCTTTTCTGGGAAATTTATTTGTGGTCATTCTTTGTTGGCCACAGTAACACATTTTTCAAAACATAATTTATTGGACTTGATATTCCCAGTCCTGGTTTTATTAAACCAAAAAGTATGCATTACTATCTTAATGGAGTCAAAACATTTTCCAAAATAAATCTGTACCTAGTCACCTCAATTCTTAAAATAGGGAAACTCTTTTAGGAAATATAAAAGTCCTTCCCAAGTGCTAGGGTTAGGTTCCTAGATATCCTTGTGATCAAAGAATTCATGATTATAGGATTAAAGAATTATGAGGAATAATAGAGTCCACACTTATGAACATAAACTTAAAAATTTATGAAAATGCTTTCATTTTTATGAAACATAGCCCACAACAATGATTTTCAACATGTTTTAGGCATTTAATTTACAAATAATGCAAACTACTGATTATTAATTTATAAACTTATCCTTACTAGGAACCTATCAGTCAGACTATCCCTATCTCCCATTTTCAAGATATTTATAATTTGTTTTTGTCTTGTGGAAGATAATGTACATATCAAGAAACATTATATTCTACATTTGTGCTTGCAATCAAATGCTCAAGGATTTTCTGATTTTCCTTTTACTCTGGGTTTCTAATTCGTGCCTTTCTGATTCCGCTGTAGTCTAAGGAAAACAATAATTTGAATACTTAAAAAGGAAAAAAAAAGTTTCGGGGGACATTTATTCAACCTTCTGGGTTGGTATTTTTTAAAAAGTGTTTCTTTAGGGCTTCCGGTGGCGCAGGTAGTCTAAGGAAAACAATAATTTGAATACTTAAAAAGGAAAAAAAAAGTTTCGGGGGACATTTATTCAACCTTCTGGGTTGGTATTTTTTAAAAAGTGTTTCTTTAGGGCTTCCCTGGTGGCGCAGTGGTTGAAAGTCCGCCTGCCGATGCAGGGGACACGGGTTCATGCCCTGGTCCGGGAAGATCCCACGTACCGCGGAGCAGTACACAACTGAATCCATGAATGGCATTATAATTTTCTCATGTTATAGATTTATTTTCTGATAAAATTCTCAGGTGTTTTCATTGCCACTGTAAAAGTACATATAGTCTGCCCTTATCTGCAGGTTCTGTATTCACAGTTTCTGCATCCAAGGTTTCAACCAGTCACAGATTTCTGTCCTGGAACCAATCCCGCATGGATAAAGAGGGAGGACTGAATATGATATGACATGATATAATACAATATTAATGTAATGTAATTGCTTCTACTTATTTAGCATGCAATATGCAAAATAGAACACTAGGTGGCAACAAATGTTAAGGAACTATAAGAAGAAAGTAACCATTTCATAACTCAGTAATAAAGTAGTTGGTTTTAAAATTAAAACATGTATGCTGTTTCACTTTTTAATCGCAGAAAGCAAAATTCCTAATACTTTTTTTTATACATCTTTACTGGAGTATAATTGCTACAATGTTGTGTTAGTTTCTGCTGTACAACAAAGTGAGTCAGCTATATGTATACATACATCCCCATATCCCCTCCCTCTGGAGCCTCCCTCCCACCCTCCCTCTCCCACCCATCTAGGTCGTCACAAAGCACCGAGCTGATCCCCTTGTGCTATGCAGCAGCTTCCCACTAGCTATCCATTTTACAACTCATAGTGTATATATGTCAACGCTACTCTTTCACTTCGTCCCAGCTTCCCCTTCCCCCCTGGCGTCCTCAAGTCCATTCTCTACATCTGCGTCTTTATTCCTGTCCTGCTATTAGGTTCATCAGTACCATTCTTCTAGATTCCATATATACACGTTAGCATATGGTATTTGTTTTTCTCTTTCTGACTTACTTCACTCTTTATGAAAGACTGTAGGTCCATCCACCTCACTACAAATAACTCAATTTCGTTTCTTTCTATGGCAGAGTAATATTCCACTGTATGTATCTGCCACATCTTTATCCATTCATCTGTCGATGGACATTTAGGTTGCTTCCATGCCCTGACTATCATAAATAGTGCGGCAATGAACATGGTGGTACATGTCTCTTTTTGAATTATGGTTTTCTCAGGGTATGTGCCCAGTAGTGGGATTGCTGGGTCATTTGGTAGTTGTATTTTTAGTTTTTTAAGGAACCTCTATACTGTTCTCCATAGTGGCTGTATCAATTTACATTCCCACCAACAGTGCAGGAGGGTTCTCTTTTCTCCACACCCTCTCCAGCATTTATTGTTTGTAGATTTTTTAGTGATGGACATTCTGACCAGTGTGAGATGATACCTCTTTTTTTTTTTTTTTTTTTTTTTTTTTCTTGTGGTACTTGGGCCTCTCACTGCCATGGCCTCTCCCGTTGTGGAGCACAGGCTCTGGACACGCAGGCTCAGCGGCCATGGTTCACGGGCCCAGCCGCTCCGCGGCATGTGGGATCCTCCCAGACTGGAGGATCGGCAGGCGGACTCTCAACCACTGTGCCACCAGGGAAGCCCTCATTTTGGTTTTGATTTGCATTTCTCTAATGATAAGTGATGTTGAGCATCTTTTCATGTGTTTGTTGACAATCTGTATATCTTCTTTGGAGAAATGTCTATTTATGTCTTCTGCCCATTTTTGGATTGGGTTGTTTTTTTGATATTGAGCTGCATGAGCTGCTTGTATATTTCAGAGATTAATCCTTTGTCAGTTTCTTCGTTTGCAAATACTTTCTCCCCAATATATTTTAACATACCTTAGAGATAAAAACTACCAGACTTGCACTGCATTTTATAAACTGCTTAGAAATCAATCCTTGAATTATTACTAACTCAGTGAAAAATAGATTTACAATACACAATAGCCTTTCTAGCTCTTAACCATTAAGATTTTAAAAGCATTAATTACAAAAATTCATACTAATATTTAAAGTTAATAATTAACTTTACTTCAGTTCAACAACATTTATTGTACAATTAATATGTAAATGGCCATGTGAAGAATACAATGATAGATGTCACAGACCTGGTTTTTAAGGTCTTCTGGTGGAGAGGGCTATGTAAACAGCCACAAAAATTATACACAGCTCACTAGGAATACAGAGAAGGAAGAGATTAATTCAAACAAGAAGGTGCTGGGGAAAACTTCTGGGAAGACTGCCATCTGAGTTGCCCCTCAAAGAATGAATAGATACTTCACAGATGGATACAGTGCAGAAAAGTACAGCATGAGCAAATTCATGGAAATAGTCAATTGTAGGTCATGTTATAGAAACAGCATAGGTTATATGAAAACTTGTAGTGAAAGATAAGGCTAGAAAAGTTAGAGTGGGACCATACTGTGAAAGATCTGGAAGGTCATGCTAAGGATTTGTCTTTTATTCTACTGCAAGAAAAGAGCTGCCTGAACAGGGAGATTTACAGTTTAGGAAAACTTTGGCAGCAATATGAAAGATATACTGGAATTGAAAGAGACCTGAGGGAGACCAATTAGAAGGCTATTGCAATAGGCCGCATAAGAGTATGTGAAGACTTGAACCAGAGCAGGAGTATAGGTATGGAAGCTGCGGGCATAACTTAGTAGGGGTTTTCGAAGATATGGTGAGAGTTTGATAACTGATTGGATGTTGACAGTGAGGAATGGGGAGGACCCAAGATATTTTAAAGGTTCCAAGCCAGGGCTGTTGGTAAGATGATAATACCATTATCTGAGAAAAGATAATACAGAAAATTGTAGAAGGAAAAGGAGTGATAGACAGTAAGGAGGAGAGAATTTACAATTTGGTGGTGTAGAGTTTCAGATGCTAATGGCATATCATCCATAAAAGAGGTCTAGTAGAAGCAAGAAATGTAGGTCTGGGGCACAGAGAAGTTCTTAGAGCTAAAGGCACAATGTGGAGGTTTGTCAAGTGAGGGGGAGACACAAAGTCCTGGAAATTAGGGCAACATGGCTGTACGGCTAGGAACTGACTGAGGAATGTCTGCATTCTAGGCTTGTGGAAAACAAGTTAAAAGACACGTCGAAGAATAGACAAGAGCAATGCAAAGAGGACCCACAGAGTGAAATATCAGATTAATCAAGGGGAAATAATGATATGTTATGCTAGTACAGTTAATGTCTTCCTGGAGTTGGGTCAAATGAGGACTGAGATGAAGTCACTGGGTTTAGTAATCAGGAAGTGACTGGTGACCATAATGTGACCAATTCAGTAGCATGAAATCAGACTACAATTTGTTAAAAGACTGACTGCAATGTGTTCAGAAGTGAATGGAAAGCTACAAAGGTAAAAACAATGGAGAATGAAGGATGGAAGATACAAGAAAGATGTGATAACAAATGTCTCAATGTCCCTGAAACCCTAGAAGTAGGAGATATCAAGAACTTAGAGAGATTCATCTTGGGAAGTAAGAGGACCAGATAAGAAAGAAAAAAATGAGAAGACACATTTGAGGGATGAGAAAGTGTTGATGAGGCTCTTGTCAGTTGGTTGTGATCTCAGTAAAGTAGGTCAGCTATTGAGAGTGAGGTGCTAAGAGTGGAGGTGGGAAAGTGAACAAAGTGACATTCCTGTCTAGTCTAAAGTACATGCGGTAGGGAGACCTTCAAGAAGGTGAAGGAGTAAGAAATGGAGATCACCTTCCTCCCCACAAATACATCAGAAATACAACCACATGTGGAACAACTCCTACAGAACACCTACTGAACGCTGGCACAAGGTATCAGACTTCCCAAAAGATGCCCTCAGGGGACCTACACGCAGAAGCGGGGCCAAAGCCAAAGCTGAACCCCAGGAGCTGTGCCACCAAAGAAGAGAAAGGGAAATCTTTCCCAGCAGCCTCAGGAGCAGCAGATTAAATCTCCACAGTCAACTTGATGTACCCTGCATCTGTGGAATACCTGAATAGGCAATGAATCATCAAATTGAGATTGTGGACTTTGGGAGCAACTGTAGACTTAGGGTTTGTTTTCTGCATCTCATTTGTTTCTGGTTTTATGTTTATCTTAGTTTAGTATTTAGAGTTTATTATCATTGGTAGATTTGTTTATTGATTCAGTTGCTTTCTTCCTCCTTTTTTAAATATATATAGATATATATATTTTTTCCCTTTTCTCTTTTTGTGAGTGTGTATGTATATGCTTCTTTGTGTGATTTTGTCTGTATAGCTTTGTTTTTACCATTTGTCCTAAGGTTCTATCTATCCGTTATTTTTCTTTGTTTTTTTGTATAGTTTTTAGTGCTTGTTGTTGGTGGATTTGTTTTTAGGTTTGGTTGCTCTCTTCTTACTTTCTTTCTTTCTTTTTTATTACTTTTTAATTTTTTTATCTTTAATAATTTTTTATTTTAATAAAATGATTTTATTTTTCTTTCTTTCTTTCTTTTTTTCCTCCCTTTTCTTCTGAGCCATGTGGCTGACAGGGTCTTGGTGCTCTAGCTGGGTGTCAGGCCTGTGCCCCTGAGGTGGGAGAGCTGAGTTCAGGACACTGGTCCACCAGAGACCTCTCGGCTCCATGTAATATCAAACAGTGAAAGCTCTCCCAGGGATCTCCATCTCAATGCTAAGACCTAGCTCCACTCAACGATCAGCAAGCTACAGTGCTGGAAACCCAATGCCAAACAACTAGCAAGACAGTAACACAACCCCACTCATTAGCAGACAGGCTGCCTAATATCATAATAAGGTCACAGACACCCCAAAACACACCACTGGACGTGGTACTGCCCACCAGAAAGACAAGATCCAGCCTCATCCACCAGAACACAGGCAAAGTCCCCTCCACCACGAAGCCTACACAATCCACTGAACCAACATCAGCCACTGAGGGCAGACACCAAAAACAGCAGGAACTACGAACCTGCAACCTGCAAAAAGGAGACTGCAAACACAGTAAGTTAAGCAAAATGAGAAGACAGAGAGAAACACAGCAGATGAAGGAGCAAGGTAAAAACCCACCAGACCAAACAAATGAAAAGGAAATAGGTAGTCTACCTGAAAAAGAATTCAGAGTAATGATAGTAAAGGTGATCCAAAATCTTGGCAATAGAATGAAGAAAATACAAGAAACGTTTAACAAGGACCTATAAGAACTAAAGAGCAAAGACACGATGAACAACACAATACATGAAATGAAAAATTCTCTAGAAGGAATCAATAGCAGAATAACTGAGGCAGATGAATGCATAAGTGACCTGGAAGACAAAATAGTGGAAATAACTACCGCAGAGCAGAATAAAGAAAAACAAAATGAGAAGAATTGAGGACAGTCCTAGAGACTTATGGGACAATATAAAACGCACCAACATTCGAATTATAGGGGTCCCAGAAAAACAAGAGAAAAAGAAAGGGACTGAGAAAATATTTAAAGAGATTATGGTAGAAAAGTTCCCTAATATGGGAAAGGAAATAGTCAATCAAGTCCAGGAAGCTCAGAGAGTCCCATACAGGATAAATCCAAGGAGAAACACACCAGGACACATATTAATCAAACTATCAAAAATTAAATACAAAGAAAAAATATTAAAAGCAGCAAGGGAAAAACAACAAATAACATACAAGGGAATCCCCGTAAGGATAACAGCTGATATTTCAGCAGAAACACTGCAAGCCAGAAGGGAGTGGCAGGACATATTTAAAGTGATGAAAGGGAAAAACCTACAACCAAGATTATTCTACCCAGAAAGGATCTCATTCAGATTTGATGAAGAAATTAAAATCTTTACAGACAAGCAAAACCTAAGAGAATTCAGCACCACCAAACCAGTTTTACAACAAATCCTAAAGAAACTTCTCTAGGCAGGAAACACAAGAGAAGGAAAAGACCTACAATAACAAACCCAGAAGAATTATGAAAATGGTAATAGGAACACACATATCGATAATTACCTTAAATGTAAATGGATTAAATGCTTCAGCCAAAAGATACAGAATGGCTGAATGGATAAAAAAACAATACCCATATATATGCTGTTGACGAGAGACCCACTTCAGACCTAGGGACACATACAGACTGAAAGTGAGAGGATGGAAAAAGATATTCCATGCAAATGGAAATCAAAAGAAAACTGCAGTAGCAATTCTCATATCAGACAAAATAGACTTTAAAATAAAGACTATTACAAGAGACAAAGAAGGACACTACATAATGATCAAGGGATCAATCCAAGAAGAAGATAAAACAATTGTAAACATTTATGGACCCAACATAGGAGCACCTCAATACATAAGGCAAATGCTAACAGCCATAAAAGGGGAAACTGACAGTAACACAATCATAGTAGGGGACTTTAACACCCCACTTTCACCAATGGACAGATCATCCAAAATGAAAATAAATAAGGAAACACAAGCTTTAAATGATACACTAAACAAGATGGACTTAATTGATATTTATGGGACATTCCATCCCAAAACAACAGAATATACTTTCTTCTCAAGTGCTCATGGAACATTCTCCAGGATCGATCATACCCTGAGTCACAAATCAAGCCTTGGTAAATTTTAGAAAACTGAAATCAAATCAACTATCTTTTCTGACCACAATGCTATGAGAGCAGATATCAATTACAGGAAAAAAACTGTAAAAAAAATACAAACACATGGAGGCTAAACAATACACTACTAAATAACCAACAGATCAGTTAAGAAATCAAAGAGCAAATCAAAAAATACCTAGAAACAAATAACAATGAAAACACGATGATCCAAAACATATGGGATGCAGCAAAAGCAGCTCTACCAGGGAAGTTTATAGCAATATGATCCTAACTCAAGAAACAAGAAACATCTCAAATAAACAACCTAACCTTACACCTAAAGCAATTAGAGAAAGAAGAATAAAAAACCCAGAAAGTTAGCAGAAGGAAAGAAATCATAAAGATCAGATCAGAAATAAATGAAAAAGAAATGAAGGAAACGACAGCAAAGATCAATAAAATTAAAATCTGGTTCTTTAAGAAGATAACCAAAACTGACAAACCATTAGCCAGACTCATCAAGAAAAAAAGGCAAAAGACTCAAATCAGTAGAAGTAGACATTAAAAAGGAGAAGTAACAACTGACACTGCAGAAAAACAAAGGATCATGAGAGACTACTACAATCAACTATATGCCAATAAAATGAACAACCTGGAAGAAATGGACAAATTCTTAGAAAAGCACAACTTTCTGAGACTGAACCAGGAAGAAATAGAAAATATAAACAGACCAATCACAAGCACTGAAATTGAGACTGTGATTAAAAATCTTCCAACAGGGCTTCCCTGGTGGTGCAGTGGTTGAGAGTCCGCCTGCCGATGTAGGGGACACAGGTTCGTGCCCCAGTCCAGGAAGATTCCACATGCCGCGGAGCGGCTGGGCCTGTGAGCCATGGCCGCGGAGCCTGCACGTCCGGAGCCTGTGCTCTGCAATGGGAGAGGCCACAACAGTGAGAGGCCCGCGTACGGAAAAAAATAATAAAATCTTCCAACAAACAAAAGCCCAGGACCAGATGGCTTCACAGGCGAATTCTATCAAACATTTAGAGAACAGCTAACACCTATCCTTCCCAAACTATTCCAAAATATAGCAGAGGGAGGAACACTCCCAAACTCATTCTACAAGGCCACCATCACCCTGATACCAAAATCAGATAAAGATGTTACAAAGAAAGAAAACTACAGGGCAATATCACTGATGAACATAGATCCTCAACAAAGTACTAGCAAAGAGAATTCAACAGCACATTTAAAGGATCATACACCATGATCAAGTGGGGTTTATCCCAGGAACGCAAGGATTCTTCAATATACGCAAATCAATCAATGTGATATGAACAAATTGAAGGAGAAAAACCACATGAACATCTCAATAGATGCAGAAAAAGCTTTTGACAAAATTCAACACATTTATGATAAAAACCCTCCAGCAAGTAGGCATAGAGGGAACTTACCTCAACATAATAAACACCATATATGACAAACCCACAGCCAACATCATTCTCAATGGTGAAAAACTGAAAGCATTTCCACTAAGATCAGGAACAAGACAAGGTTGCCCACTCTCACCACTCTTATTCAACATAGTTTTGGAAGTTTTAGCCACAGCAATCAGAGACAAAAAGAAATAAAAGGAATACAAATCGGAAAAGAAGAAGTAAAGCTGTCACTGCTTGCAGATGACATGATACTATATATAGAGAATCCTAAAGATGCCACCAGAAAACTACTAGAGCTAATCAATGAATCTGTAAAGTAGCAGGTACAAAATTAATGCACAGAAATCTCTGGCATTCCTATACACTAATGATGAAAAATCTGAGAGAGAAATTAAGGAAACACTCCCGTTTACCACTGCAACAAAAAGAATAAAATAGCTAAGAATAAACCTACCTAAGGAGACAAAAGACCTGTATGCAGAAAACTATAAGATACTGATAAAAGAAATTAAAGATGATACAGACACATGGAGAGATATAACATGTTCTTAAATTGGAAGAATCAACATTGTCAAAATGACTATACTACCCAAAGCAATCTACAGATTCAGCACAATCCCTATCAAATTACCAATGGCACTTTTCACAGAAAAGGAACAAAAAATTTCACAATTTGTATGGAAACACGAAAGACCCTGAATAGCCAAAGCAATCTTGAGAAAGAAAAATGGAGCTGGAAGAATCAGGCTGACTTCAGACTATACTACAAAGCTACAGTAATCAAGACAGTATGGTACTGGCACAAAAACAGAAATATAGATCAATGGAACAGGATAGAAATCCCAGAGATAAACCCACGCACATATGGTCACCTTCTTTTTGATAAAGGAGGCAAGAATGAAAAATGGAGAAAAGACAGCTTCTTCAATAAGTGGTGCTGGGAAAACTGGACAGCTACATGTAAAAGAATGAAATTAGAACACTCCCTAACACCATACACAAAAATAAGCTCAAAATGGGTTAAAGACCTAAATGTAAGGCCAGACACCATCAAACTCTTAGAGGAAAACATAGGCAGAACACTCTATGACATAAATCACAGCAAGATCCTTTTTGACCCACCTCCTAGAGAAATGGAAATAAAAATAAAAATACACAAATGGGACCTAATGAAACTTAAAAGCTTTTGAATAGCAGAGGAAACCATAAAGAAGACAAAAAGACAACCCTCAGAATGAGAGAAAATATTTGCAAATGAAACAACTGACAAAGGATGAATCTCCAAAATTTACAAGCAGCTCATGCAGGTCAATATCAAAAAAAAACAAAAAACAAAAACAACCCAATCCAAAAATGGGCAGAAGACCTAAATAGGCATTTCTCCAAAGAAGATATACAGATGGCCAACAAACACATGAAAGGATACTCAACATCACTAATCATTAGAGAAACGGAAATCAAAACTACAATGAGGTATCACCTCACACTGGTCAGAATGGCCATCATCAAAAAATTTACAAACAATAAATGCTGGAGAGGGTGTGGAGAAAAGGGAACCATCTTGCACTGTTGGTGGGAATGTAAATTGATACAGCCAGTATGGAGAACTGTATGAAGATTCCTTAAAAAACTAAAAATAGAATTACCATATGACTCAGCAATCCCACTACTGGTCATATAAAACCTGAGAAAACCATAATTCAAAAAGAGTCACATACCACAATGTTCATTGCAGCTCTATTTACAATAGTGAGGACATGGAAGCAACCCAAGTATCCATCGACAGATTAATGGATAAAGAAGATGTGGTACATATATATAATGGAATATTACTCAGCCATAAAAAGAAACGAAATTGAGTTATCTGTAGTGATGTGGATGGCCAGAGAGTCTGTTATACAGTGTGAAGTATGTCAGAAAGAGAAAAACAAATACCGTATGCTAACACATATATATGGAATCTAAAAAAAAAAAAAAGGTTCTGAAGAACCTAGGGGCAGGACAGGAATAAAGACACAGACATAGAGAATGGGCTGAGGACACGGGAAGGGGGAAGGGTAAGCTGGGACGAAGTGAGAGAGTGGCATGGACTTATATATACTACCAAACGTAAAATAGCTAGTGGGAAACAGCCGCATAGCACAGGGAGATCAGCTCAATGCTTTGTCACCACCTAGCGGGATGTGATAGGGAGGGTCGGAGGGAGGCCCAAGAGGGAGGAGATATGGGGATATATGTATATGTATAGCTGATTCACTTTGTTATAAAGCAGAAACTAACACATTGTAAAGCAATTATACTCCAATAAAGATGTTAAAAAATATAAAATAAAATAAAATTTAGAAAAGTATATGTGGTAGTCAACTGCAAGGAAAAGAATTGCTAAATAGTACTTATACACTGAACGTGACCAGTATTACTCTCCTGTGGAATTCATTCTGTTGCTTTCTTAAATGCCTTCCCTCAGTAACACTTGATAGGCTGAAAATGATAGGAAAAACATGTATGATTTGGCTTAACTTTCACGTGGCACTGGTAAAGTAGTTAAATTGGAAAGGTAAGAATAACAGAATTCTAGAGTGTTACTGAGAGCACACTGCAATTCCCTTAGCGGATATTTACTGAATACCTATTACTTACCACACACTATGTAAGATACTAGGGATTTAATAGTGACAAGATGGACAAGTTACTTCCTGCCAGAGAGTTTAAAGTTTAATGAAAGATACAGACAAATAACCCATAATAATACATTTTGATAAATGCTGTAATGAGTAGTTCTCAACTGGGGGCAATTCTGCACCACCCACCTCGGGGTCATCTGGCAGTGTCTGGAGATATCTTTGGTTATCAGAACTTGGGGGAGAGGGATGTGCTACTGGAATCTAGTGGGTAGAGGCCAGGGATGCTGCTAAATATTCTATAACGTGGAGGACAATCTCTAAAACAAAGAATTATGTACATCAAAATGTCAACCATGCCAAGGTTGAGAAACCCTGCTCTAAAAGTACATAAGAGGTACATCAAATGTAGACATGGGAGATCAGAGATTTTCTAGAGACAGTGGCATGAAGGATGAAGAAAATATCCAAGCAATGGTGTGGAGAAGAATTTGCATGGCATGTACAGAGACCCAGAGGCTAGAAAAAACATGGCATAAACACAGGGATTAATAGCCATCACCATCACCACAACTACTTATTGAAGAAATATTTTGTGCCAGAGTTTCTATAAGATAACAGATATAAATTTTAAAATACAGTCCTCATTAAAATCCTATGTGTCAGATATTATTTCCATTTCACAAATGAAGAAAAACTGAGGCACAGAGAATTAAGTAACTTGCCCAAGGTCACACAGCTGGTGAATGGTGGAGCTGGAAGTTGAATCTAGGTCTCGCTAACTCTACTAAGACCATGCCCAACCTCTAAATTCTACTGCCTTTCCAAGCTGACAGGGGCTGAGTCTGTTGGAGGAGAGTAAAAAGTGACACTAAAGGGTCGAAAGGAAGCACATTAGGACAGACCTCATAAGCATGTGAAGTAGTTTGGAGATTACCCTGAAGGCAGTGGGAAATCACTGATGGATTTTAAATCAGAGAGTCACATGATCAAATCTGCTTTGAAGAAAGATCACTTCTAGCTGCATTGTAGGGAATGGAGTGAAGGAAAAGAGACAAGGGATGTTATAATTCATGAATCCAGAGATTATGGTATCCTGAACAAGAAAGGTGACAGTGCGGAAAGAATTCAAGCAAACTTCAGGAATTAAAACTTCTATTTAGTGACTGGTTGGAAGCCAAAGGAGAGGATGACATCCAGTTCCCAATCAGGGCATGACAGTGGACAAAAGTGCCATTCAGTGAGTAGAGCACACAGCTGTTTTGATGAAGTGAATATAATGAATTTAGTTTGAGATCATAAAGTTCACATCTAAATGGAAAGGGAAGAGGAACAGCCTGAAGATAATAGATAAAATGAGATATGAGCGGAGGTAGAAGAACTGGAGGCAGTTATGAGGACACTGAGTGAGAAAAGGCTCTGGTCAGAGAGATCAGTTTTAGAGTTTGAGATCTCGTGGACCCTTCAGTTCATGTGGGAGTTACAGAAGAACATAGAAAATGTCAGAGTTAAGGAAAGCAAAGTGTGTCAGGACTAAGATGTTGCATATGTTAACAGTATGGATGTGGAAACCTTTCAGAATGATGAAAAGAGATAAAGTAGAGGGTGCTATGGACTGAATGTTTGTGCCTCTCCAGAAGTCACATGTAGAAATCTAACCCCCAATATGATGGAATTAGATGGTGGGCCCTATGGGAGGTGATTAGGTCATGAAGGTGGAGCCCTCATGAATGGGATTAGTGCCCTTATAAAATAGACTTCAAAGAGTTCCCTTGCCCCTCCCACCATGTGAAGACACAGTGAGAAGACAGCTGTTTATGAACCAGAAGGTCAGCTCTCACCAAACACTGAATCTGCTAGTGCCTTGATCTTGGACTTCCCAGAACTGTGAGAAATAAATGTTTGTTGTTTAAGCCACCCTGTCTAAGGTGTCTTTGTTATAGCAGTCTGAAAGGACATAGACAAGGGGGAAAAGTGTCAGAGACTAAAGCTCTTAAAAAGTGTCAAAGATCTTACAACTATTTTATAAACCCAAGTGATGGATAATTTTCTTTAAAAAAAATTTCAAATAGTGTCTTCCAGATTGAGAGTTTATATTGACTAAAATTAGGGAGAGGAGAATCTACGATGATCTCAAAGAGAAGTGGTAAACTAATTTCAAAGAGGAGTTAGGAGTAGGTACGAAAGCAAAGGCCTGGAAACGGCAGTATGGGGTGATATGACTGCTGACCCCTGCATCACAGCCATATGAGATAAAATGAACAGCAAAGGGCTTCACTGGAGGTTTTGAGGGTCATAACATCAGCAAGGGACAGCTAGAGTCAGTCCAAATGAAGACGTAAGAGTGTTTGAGGAAACAAAATACATTAGGGCATTTGGTCAGAATGAACATAAGCTTCAAAAGGCATAGGGGCATTATGAGGGTCAAATGGTCTAGGAAGAGTTAAAGATGATCCAGACAGAGATAAATGGGTAAGGCAATGACTGAGGAGAAGCTTAATATAAAGGTGATTAGCCCAATAGTTTAATAAAATAGTGATGCTACTATATGGCTTAGACCAATGCTATCTAAAGCATTTTTTGTGATAATGGAAATGTTCTATATCTGCACTGACCAATACAGTAATCACTAGCTACACGTGGCTACTAAGTACTTGAAGCGTGGCTAGTGTGTTTAGGGAAAATACATAGCAACTTTAATGGTTTAAGGTGTGGCCCCCAAACACAGCAATGAATCATCAGTAACCTCCTACTATTCAAAGTGCTTAGAACACTGCCTGATCACTAAGTGTTAACTATTACTGTCATTATCATTATCATTAAGTGTGTTTGACTTAAGCACACAATGGATACAGACTCATAGCTAAAGATGCGATTAAATACACATATATTATTATTGTGGCATATCTGGATGTTCTCAAACTCTCCCAGGGACAGAGGAAAAACATCTGTCTTCACATACATGAGCATACACAAATGGGTGACTATGGGTGCTAATAGTTTCACTTCCCATTAAAAGTTATTGGCAAATAAAAAAGATTAAGCATACAAGTCTCTCAAAGTACTGTATCACATCATAAAAATACTATTCTTTCAATAGTGATACAGCAAGAGAATTTGCAGGGGAATAAGAATTCTCCAAAGAGCAAATTTGTTTAATTTAGAAAGTTAACATTAACAAACTGGTATTCACTTCGTGTGTTTGGAAAAAAGAGTTTAGTTATGGAGAATAACCAAACAAATACTCAGAAAAGAAAAAAAAGGCAATTATGGCATGCCTTTATTTTATTAGACTTGCCTTGGTTTTCTCAAAGTTGGCCTCCTCAGTCATTTGCACAGCTTGTTTCACCTGCTCATAAGCAATGACTTCTCTTTGCTGCACCTCTGTCAAGCTGCTCCTCACGGAAACTAGTGCAGACATTAAGTCATCTCTTTCTCTGTCAGCACAAAAAGAACATTGAAAACAACAACTGATCAAATGATCGTGTATTCATATGCCAGGAAGAAAAAAGCATTAATATGTATTAGAAGAAGAGCCAGGGCAGGCCAGCTCAGCATATATTCAAGCACACCCCAGAGAAAGACCCTCTGTCCTCACTTGGTGAGGGGCAGGCAGAGCAGTCAGAAAAGCCATGAGCATTCATGGCAGGACTGCATCCACGTGGGATAACAACCAATTATGGAGAGGACTGGCACACTGAGGGCTGGAGAGGGAAGCCCAGAAAAGAGGAAATTAATTTAAAAATTAAAAAGGTGGGGGGCGAAAAAGGAGAAAAAAGTAATAAAGTAGGGAAGGTGGGGATTCTACTTCAAAGTAGAAGTAACCATGGTAAGAAGGGACTACTGAGATTTTGTTTACACTGCCGACTCTCCTCTCTACTAGAACAACATATGTCCTTTCCTTTTCATCTTCCTTCACAGTCCTCTTTTTCACCCTTCTCTATGAATTAAAAACTTTCACCTACTTATGAACATATTTCTTCTTTCAATGGGTAGCACTGTTGAATCACTCAAGTGCCCTGGTTACACATATAATGCTCATTATTTTACAAAATCTTATCCCACGGGTTTTGACCCTTGCCTAGATCCATCCCTTCCTTAGCAATTTTCAGAAGTACCCTAGGCTAAGCTATTTCTTGGGGATAGAATTGAACAGAATGCCAAAATGCGTTGGCATGTAAAACAGCAAGGATCCAATCTTATGGATTAAATAATTCCATAAAAAAGTCTACATGGCCAGCCCAATGCCAGGCCTGAGTGAGCCTCTCACAATGGAAAATTTTACAAATTTACGTGATATATCAATGTGAGAATGAGAGGGCAGTTCTCCAAATTACCATATTCCAAGGCAAAAGTTCTTTAACTGCTTAAAAATACCATGGGAATATTTTGATGAATATGATCAAGGAGTTTTTCAAACAAAGCAAGCAAAGCAGCATTAACCCTGTAACATGCCATCATGATCCAGATGAAAGAGCAGCTGAGGCAGAAGATGAGGTAAGAAGCGTGGGTGTCAGTTCTGGGATGAACTAACGAGCATGTAGTATTTAAGGAACCTAGTGTAACAATCAGAGCAAAAAGGAGAAAGTGCCTGAATAATCTTGGCCAATGTTTAAAATAAGGAAAAGAGAGAGTTGGGCTGATATACACATGAGCTTCATCTTGAAATATGGAGTGCCTAAGAAGTGCCTTTAATTCTTAAGTTATTCCACAGTTGCTAGCAGTTTTAAGCTTTATTAAGCATTGTTAATAAGTATTATCACTGTTTTTAAAAAGAAAGTCTAGAAGGCTAACTACAACATTTCCTTCTTCCTCATTTCTGGGAAGCTCCTACCCATAGTCTTTCAAAGCCAGCTATACAGAAGATTGCCAATCACCCACCCCCAAGTCACAAGCTGGACTGAAGTCCCAGGATAGTACAGTAGTAATCATTTCTCCTGTCTGAAAAGTACACTGAAGCTCCTCCAAGGCACTATGAGCTACAGAAAGGAATTTAATATAAAGCAGTTCCACCCTGATTCCCATTTGAAAGTATTTTGATCATTAAGAAAGAAAGAGCGGT